>NC_133773.1:24009475-24101427 GCF_003597395.2 Chelonoidis abingdonii
ACTGGCCATCACATACAGTCCCCAGCTAAAACCCCTCCAACGCATCATCAGGGATCTACAACCCATCCTGGACAATGATCCCACACTTTCACAGGCCTTGTGTGGCAGGCCGGTCCTCGCCCACAGACAAACTGCCAACCTGAAACATATTCTCACCAGTAACTGCACACCGCACCATAGTAACTCTAGCTCAGGAACCAATCCATGCGACAAATGTCGATGCCAACTCTGCCCACATATCTACACCAGCGACACCATCACAGAACCTTCAGCCTCCTACCCAGAGTACCATGCCAGGCTGAGCTGCTCCCACCTGCCTGAGTACCAACAGCCGTACAGACTTAGTCTAAAAGTCAAGCAATGTTCTTTCCACTATCCCTAAGTATCTGAACTTTAACTCTCTTCTTCAGTATGCAGCAGCTGGAATAAAATCTACCTCATCCCCCAATAACTGTATTGGCTCTTCTATGCTAACAGATATAAAAAGAAGTCAAACCTTCCTTTAGTTAATAAAAGCCACAGACCTCTCTCTGATTAAGCACACTGTACAGCTGTAGGATAAGAAGGATTAATTAATTAATTAATTTATTAAACACAGTCACTTTTCAGAGCAGAACTTGGAGCCTGTGCTACCTTGACTAGTGTAGGGACTATGGGCTTGTCTCCATGGCATGGCAAAGCATGCCAGAGGAGTATGATTTGTGAAGCACACTACTTGTTGTGCTCTAAATGCCCTGGGCAGACCCCACTGGCTCACTCTAAAAGCTACCTAGTTCACATTAATATAATCCAGAGCACACCAGCTGTGTCTACATGGGACAGTTAAGAGCACAACAAATCACACCTGTCTGGTGTGCTTTGCCAGTACTGTGTAGACAAGCCCTATGAAAGTGATATAGCTTTGCCTTTTCTCCATCCCCTTTGGGATGGCTAGTGATGCTCCCCCCATGTCATCCTTGCATTCATCCAAGTCCTTGGCATCCAGCCCCTAAATGGACACTCAACATGAGATAAAAGGCTCCTCCTGTATTTTGCTGAGATCACTTTCAAACCTACTCACATCTCAATTTGGAATAGGCTCCCTCTTTGGGTTGCCTCTGGTGGAAATGTTATCCAATAATTTCATAACACTCATCTATTTACCTTGATGCCAATAATGCGGCAAACCTGTGGAAGTTTTTCTATGGTCTAACTTCAGGATGGCTTGCACTGAATGTGTGTTCTGTGCTAATTTATGGAGAAAACTCTGAAGCCAATAAATCTGCATGGCTTAGGAACAAACTAGTTCTCTCCGATTTATTCTGCTCAGTAACCTGAGAAGTCTTAGCTTCCGAGGGTTGATTGTGAACTACTTGCAGTACCTGATTTCAAATGTTCTGTCTTTCCAGAATTATCAACCCTGAGTTTAAATACTTTGGATTATTCAAGCAAGAATTCCTGTAGCTGATCATTGAGGGCTCTTCTGCTACTGTTACTTATGCTGAGTATTGCCTTAGTTTGTAAGTAGTCTCGCTGAAAGGCTGTCACTTTCAGGCCTCTATTCTTGTAGATTTCCCCCCCCCTTTGTCTTTTTTTGAGATAGCCAAGTGACAGCTGGGTTGTCTGTCATGGCAATTTCTGCTCTAATTGTAACAGAGTGGTTACAATAAAAAAACAAATCAGTACATAGACTCATAGGCTTCAAGGTCAGAAGAGACCATTACGATCATCTAGTCTGACCTCCTGCACAATGCAGGCCACAGAATCTCACCCATCCACTTCAAAAACAAACCCCTAACCTATGTCTGAGTTATTGAAGTCCTCAAATCATGGTTTAAAGACCTCAAGAAGCAGAGAATCCTCCAGCAAGTGACCTATGCCCCACGCTGCAGAGGAAGGCAAAAAACCTCCAGGGTCTCTGCCAATCTGCCCTGGAGGAAAATTCCTTCCTGACCTCAAATATGGTGATCAGCTAAACCCTGAGCATGTGGGCAAGACTCACCAGCCAGCACCCAGGAAAGAATTCTCTGTAGTAACTCATTCAGATCCCACCCCATCTAACATCCCATCACAGACCACTGGGCATACTTACCTCTGATAATCAAAGATCAGTTGCCAAAATTAGTTGCCAGAATTAGGCTATCCCATCATACCATCCCTTCCATAAACTTATCAAGCTTAGTCTTAAAGCCAAATATGTCTTTTGCCCCCACTACTCCCCTTGGAAGGCTGTTCCAGAACTTCACTCTGCTAATGGTTAGAAACCTTCATCTAATTTCAAGTCTAAACTTCCTAGTGTCCAGTTTATATCCATTTGTTCTTGTTCTTGTACTGCTTCACAATTGGACTATTGTGGTATTTGTGTTATTTCCTACACTTCAGTTGGAAAAAACACTATATCTTTAAGTACCATCGGTAGCTAATGCTAAAGTTTTTAAAATGGGATTGTTGTAATCACTCCAAATTCCTCAGTGCAGTTCCTGTAAGTGTTGATCCAGCACAAATCCTGTTGCCATTTCTAGTTCTTTATGCAGATTAGAACACTTCTGAGAAAAGGATTCACACGTCATTTGATCAGCGTCTCACTGCTGCATTGCCTGTGAGATACTGAAATGCCCCATATAAATGGTAAAGACCCAGATATATGGAGGGGCTGCAGGCATCAATCTGTGCTCACCGCCTCCCTATGCTGTAGCCCAGGGGTAGGCAACCTATGGCACGTGTGCCGAAGGCGGCATGTGAACTGATTTTCAGTGGCACTCTCACTGCCCCGGGGCCTGGCCACCAGTCCGAGGGGCTCTGCATTTTAATGTAATTTTAAATGAAGCTTCTTAAACATTTTAAAAACCTTATTTACTTTACATACAACAATAGGTTAGTTATATATTATAGACTTAGAGAAAGAGACCTTCTAAAAATGTTAAAATGTATTACTGGCACATGAAACTTTAAATTAGAGTGAATAAATTAAGACTTGGCACACCACTTCTGAAAGGTTGCTGACCCCTGCTGTAGGCTGACATTTTCAAAAAGGGGAAAACTGGGGCACTGTGGTTGGAGGTGTTGCTGGGAATCTTTCTGCTAAGGAAGTTTAGCAGGCAAGTGGGAAGAAAAAGGAGCACTCCCTCCCCATTTCATCGTGAAAAACTAGGATGCTTTACTGTAAAGGGAAGGGTGGGAGAAAACAGTCAATATTCCTTTTTGATGCCTTTACTGTTGGCCCCCAACATCTCCTCCTTCCAATCTACCCTGCCCTCACCGTCCAACACACGCTACCAAATGACCTACTTCCTCCATTAACATTCCCTCCTGCACTCTGCTCTGCCAGCCCAACCCTTCCCCCAATCTCCTATAACCCAATCTGCCCCTGCTCAGTCTTCTTTCTCAGCCCCACACACCTATTTTTCTGGCTGAGAGCCCTCCTCTTCCAAATTAACTTCCCCCCAGATCAGAACCACTTCAGCTATGAACAGGTCTGTTATCTGAGAACTCCAAGCTCAGAACACCCCCTCCCCCCTTTCTGCCTTCCTACATGTACAACCCCCCAGGTTGAAAAAACCCACTCCGTGGTCAGAACCTCTTACCCCCAATTTCCTGCCTCTTATTGGTAGGTCTGGAAAAGCAGGAGCACCTGAAGGCAGTCATAGTCTCTGCCTCCCTGGGGCTGAACAAAAATAGTCCCACAGAAATTTGCATTCCCTGCTCTTTCTCCTCTCCGCTCCCTGCAAGGGCCAGAAGTCTCCCAGGGGTAGCACAGTGGTGCTTTGCAGCCCCATCAGTTGTTGCAGTGGCAGCAGGTGGTACTGCAAGATGAATTATCTCAGCCACAATACATAGTTTATATTATGGGGGATTATGCACACTAACCACAATACCAGCCTCCTCGATTATCTGGGTTACTTCCTCCATTTCCTAAAGTATCAACAGCAGCTGCATTTTCCAAGCAGCCCATTTTAGCACCAAGCATTTAGCTGTTGAGCTCATTTATAATTTCTGCTTCTGGAAATAACTACAGTCTGTTCTACAGCAATGTTGGCATGCTGCCAGTGGCTAGCTCCAAATTGTTCAGAGTTCCCATATGGATGTTTAATTTATCCAGGTGTTTTTGGCCTTATGTCTTATGACAAAGAAATATTACAGTTTTGGAAGTGAGGCTTGGGAACAAGCATAGCACATAACATAACTTCCCACATCCAAATCTAACAACCTACGAAGACCTAACTAAACTCCAGATTTAAGTCTCCAAAATGTTAATCTGTTTCCAGGAGATCTACTTCTATCACCAATGCCAGTGGTAGGAATTCAACATATTACCATTATGAATGTCCATGGACAGGTGGATTTTTCTTATTTTTCTGCTCTCAAATATTGTACCAAGTATTTCTAGTCCAGCATATTTGGAAACCGAGAGCTGGTACAAGTTTCAGTACAGGAATTCTGCTATAAAGCTCATACAGTCCTCATTTTGATATACAAAGAGTCACTATGTCCATATTGACGAGTGAATGCCTAAAAAGATGTATCAAGATGCACAAGCTTCCTCATGCCAGCATGGATTGAGTTCTGTCAGATACTGTATTGACATACGAGGCTAGTCATGTTAAAAATAGTAGTAATCATCACTTCACTCCTGTAACACTTTCTACTTGCAGCAAAGTAGCACTCTGAAAGGTGCAACACATTTTCCTACCTCTGAATTTATATATAGTCACTTGTGACCTGATCCTTGCAACCAAATGCCCACTGGACAAAATAAGCAAGACATCAACAAGAAATGGCTTTTGGAAAGAAAGATCGGAGTCATAGAGATGAGTAATCTCTTCAAGCAGTGATCACTCACCACAAATTCCACTATATTTTGATCTCTTAAGTAATTGCCAAGACAATTTGGGTTCCTCAGCAAATTCCCACTGCTTCAGAAACAGGGACGTTATTAGGACATAAATAATACTATATTATTCCTATTTCTTAGTCAAAAACAGAACCCAACCCTACGGTGTGATGCACCTGTCCTAGAACTGTCAGATCATTGCCACTACCTGTCATACAGTCTGAATCATTATTATTGGTATTGGAGGGTCTGAGACAGACTGGGAAACTTCAGCACTTTCTTAGAGATTAGACAATCAGAGGAATTCAGCAGTCCCTGGAAGAGATGTCCTGAGGATCACCATTAGATACATTTTTTTTTCAGTAGTTCTGCTAATGAATTCTAAATACATGTTGAAGGACTAACAGCTGCATATGTATCTGGATTTAGCTCAGCCATCTAATAGCACTGCTTTTTTTTATTAGCAGAAATTGGTACAATCCTTCAAAGCAAATACACCACTACCTTGATATAATGTGACCTGGTATAACACAAATTCGGATATAATGTGGTAAAGCAGTGCTCCAGGGGGGCGGGGCTGCGCAATCTGGTGGATCAAAGCAAGTTCAATAAAACGCGGTTTCACCTATAAGGTGGTAAGATTTTTCTGGCTCCTGAGGACAGTGTTATATTGAGGTAGAGGTGTATCTGAGAATCATTTATGTAAGTTCTGAAAATACCTGAGGCCCTTTGCCTCACTTTTTTTTTTCCACTTACAGCTTGGTTTCCTTGATTAATTAGTGTTGCCCAAATTGATACTATAGTCTTAGTACTGGAGTCCTTGCTCTTCTATTAGTACTCTTCTATTACCCTATGTCTCCACTTTCAGGAAAGACGGTTGCCATTTTGAGCATTCTAATGCCCTCTCATCAGTGTGATGGTAAAAATGCAAGAATTTAACATTTCATTGTTGTATGTGGGAGATAAAGCAGGAATTAAACCCAGATCTCTTGAGACTCAATCCAGTGCCTTAACCAGAAGACTATCCTTTCTCTCAGCTAGTTATTAAGAAGTCCTACATTATGGTTGCTAAACGGTAGTAGGGGTGACTATCAAAAGCTGGAAAGTATCTGGGCAGAAACTGCCACATTTTTGAAGCAACCCTGTGTTACTCAGAAGAGAAGAATTTTAACTCCTCTGCACTGATTTACTTCAGTATATTTTTTTTTCTCCATTTTTTTTTTTTTTTTAAAGAGAGGGGATTCTCCCTGAAAAATCCAAAAATTGAGAACTGAAAATTTCATCTTCAAAAACAGAACTAAAACAAAATACAAGGACTTTGATTTCATTGTTAAATTTCTTATTAAAACAACTTTTTTATAGAACTCCATTTTTAGCAGGAAAATTTGCTTGGTCAATATGTTTTTGACCCACTCCAATATAAATTTCTCCCATATTAAAAGCCAGTTTTTTCAGCACAGCTTTAGATACACCATTTTCTGTAAAATTATGGGCACACATAACTAAGTAGAATTTTTGTGTTTAATTTTTCTATATACCCAATTCTGGACTTTTTGATGACCACATCCCTGACTCTGCAATCTATCACTAATGCTTCTGTTTACTGCAATGACTGAGTTCGGTTTAAGACTATTCCAGTGTGGGAAGAAAAGAAAAAAGCTTTTGTGAAGTGTATCCATTGTTACAAGGTGCAATTCAGTATCTTACAAGCAATGCAGCAGTGAGATATTGATCAAATGATGTGTGAATCCTTTTTGAAGAAATGTTCTGACTTTGTATAAAGAACTAGAAATGGCAACAGGCTTTTCAGGCCAGGATTTGTGGTAGATTCACACTGGCAGCAATTGCACTGAGGGATTTAGAGTAATTAAGATAATCACATTTTAAAAACATTAGCATTAGCTACCAATGGTAGTTGAATGTATAGTATCTTTTTCCCAGTTCATGGGTAGGAAACAAACACCAGCATTACGATAGTCAGAGTGTGATACTTTAAAAATTAGTGACCCCTATTGTCATAATTAGGATAGAGATGTCCCCATAATACAGTAGTCTGAACATCACTACATTTTGGAAACCTTTGAATTTGAATGTATCTATGGTATTTCTACCATTATCATAATATCTGAGTGCCTCACAATCCATGTGAGGTAGGGAAGTACTACTGTCCGCTCATGACAAATGGGGAAGACTGGCTCTTGTAGAAAGACTGAACTGTACCCCCAACTCTTGGAAAGAGGATTAGGAACCCTTCTGCAACTGACTTGGGATTGGGCCAAGAGGGACAGCATGTACCTGAGGACTGAATAAAATGGACTGTAGCTGGGGAAATGTTTTAATTTCCTTTGGGCTGTATTGAGGAGGAGCCCTCAAGAAGAGGAAAGCAAAAGAAAGGGGCCACAAAGCGACCTTTGGCCATGAGGGGCCAGTGGGGTGGTGCCTGACCCAGATATAGAGCCCCAATCTTAGCTGGGGCCTTTAGGTGCTACTATAACAAAAATAAACTACAAAAGGTAGTAGCAATTTAATTCCATTTTATTCTTTTAAAGAGTAAGGAATAACTTGGAGACTGGAAAGTAACTTTGACCTTTAGTGTAACTGATCAGTTTTGAACTAGGTATGTATATATTCCAGGTCAGCAGTTTTCCTGCCCCCTACGTTTCTTATTGATTTCAGTATTGAGTGCCATGTCCACCCCCCACTGGGCATGAGGCGTGGTCAAGTCATTTTATGCGAAGGAATTATGTCAAGCCTGAATAGAAGGAGGGTGCCCTAATTTGTGCTATTATCTGGGTCATGGAATAAAGCTGAATCCATGCAGCAAGACGCAAAGTTATCAAATATTTTAATGTAGCAGGAGCAAGATAGGCATAAGGGTTGCCTGCTCAGTCAGTGCACTTGGGACTGGGGCTGGGGCGTCCATCACTGCAATCTCCATTGTTTTCCCATCTCTGAAATACCCAGGACACAATCTAAATATCAGATAGTTTGGATTTTGGAGAATATATGAGAGTTGGCTCATCCCCAGTAGCAGACTGTAGTTGCAGCAGAAAGTTAATTTCCTTGTGATAAGTAAAAGTTTAATGGAAGCAAGAGAGAAGTCAATGGCAGCTTTATCTAGGAATTGAGTGGGAGTAAGAACTGACTAAATTAGGCAGTCTAAAATCTAGAAGAGTTTGGTTTATATCCATTACCTATCTGTGAAGTCATGAGTTATCTAGGTAATCATTTTACTCAATCCAAATCCATGTCTCTTGTATGGCTTGGGATTCAGACAGTGGAGGATTTTTGTATTTATTTTGCAATGTAACTTATTTTTATGGGTTTTATAGCCAGAAGAAACATACAAGAGAATACATCTCCATTTTAAAAAAGCAAAACAAAACAGCATAACAACTAAAACAGAGTAGATAGGAATCAAATTGCATAAATATAAATAATGTTTTTACAGGTTCCGTGATGTACAGCTAACCATATCAGATCAGGATCACAGAATTCCAATCCAACATTTAGCATTAATCTGTATAGAATAAATATAAGTATGTTAGTAAAATAACTCCGAAGAGCACAAGAGTCCAGGGATAGCGATTTCACCCTTGCATTATGTCTCAGAATAGTTAAGTATCTAGATAACAAAATCTGTTTAATAGTTTCCATAATTAAACTATTATAAGAATATTCCACATTACCACGAAGAACTTTTCAATAGATTGTACCTCTAAGAATGCCAGTGCGCAACTATCATTGTTCTGGGTACTAATACTAAAGAGCCAGCTCATCCTGTCCTGCAGAAAAACCTACAGGAATGCTCAAAGGGAGGAAAACTCCATGAGACTTCTCTTGTCATTTCCTCTAATCCCCAATACTGTGGCAGGAGGCAGCATTTGCCTCTCATTGGAATTAGCATTAGAGATGGTTTGTGTGCAGATGAAGGAAGAGGGGGACATGCATCATGGCCCTAGTTTTGCCCTGGGTGATCTCCACTTCCCACCACCCAACACAGATGTAATGAGGTTGAGTAGTGCCCATATAAGAAAAATTACAACTACTGATTATTCCTCAAAAAAGGCTTGTAATGACTTTTGACTATAAAGGCAACATAGACAAAATAAGAAAAGCAAGAATAAGGACCAATACTGAATAAGGATGAATATAAATGGCAAGTTATACTGAAGACAAGCACAAGTACATGAAAAGTTATTAACAAGGAGTCCGGTGGCACCTTAAAAACGAACAGATTTATTTGGGCATAAGCTTTCATGGGTAAAAAACCTGAAGAAGAGAGGGGGTTTTTTTTACCCACAAAAGTTTATGCCCAAACAAATGTGTTAATCTTTAAAGGTGCCACCGGATTCCTTGTTGTTTTTGTAGATACAAACTAACACAGCTAACCCCTGATACTTGTAAAGTTATTATTCATCAGCTACTTACTACTATTCTTAACACTAAAGTATCAATACAGACTTGAGATCAATTCAGCTCAAGCAACCAGACTTTTTTAGTCCATAAACTTACCCTGCACTCGTCTGAAAATATGTTACTCTTCAGTCAGCCGTTTTCCGCACTGGCCAGGTACAGACAGTCAAGAAGTGCACATCCTTTTGCTTCAGTGGGTGTGGGTCAGGTTTCCCTTATGACTGACACACACACACACACACACACAGTTCTGTGCCTTCATTCTTCTTATCTTATCTGCCTGGCCATGTTTTAAAAGAGACCGACCAATCAGGGTAGGCCAAATTCTCAGTGTGGTTAGCATTGTTGCTTTGACTATATAGTTTATGCTTACTTATCTTCTTGTGTTGCTTCGACTGTATAAATTATGCCAATTGTTTTAAATGTGGTTAATGTGGATCAGACAAGCTGTGCCCAGGGGCACAACTTCTCACTTTATAGGAGTCAACATAAGGTGTTATCTGGTTGCAGCAGTGTTTTGACCACAAGTCTTAGTTTCCTTCTGCAAAGCTTGCTTTTTTTTTTTTTAAAGCCTGCAGAAGTTTGAGGCCTAACATTGACAATACTTTTGTTCAGCTCAAGCTTGACAATACAATTCAAATTATTCACAGTTTGGTATCAAGATCCTGCAAGATTCTCTGGAGGCCACAGCTATCTGCACAGGGGCTCTATGTCAATTCTGGGGTCCACTTCCCTATCCTGGAGTCTCTAGCAATGAGCATGGTTCCAAACATCTTCCATTCACCACTGCTTGCAGAACAGAGAATAATGAACATAGCAAACCCACCCCCTTTACCATGTGTGTATTTGCAGCCCAAAAAGAATCTTTGTTTGGCAGTAGCCTTTACCCCTTCTCTTAGTGCCAGGGGAAATCTGCTCCCAGATCCCTGCAAAATGATCCCTGACAAAAGGTTTTAATTCTCTCTTTTTTTAAAAAACACATTTGTTTCTTGTATATATAGAGATCTTCACCTGTAATTCAGTGAACACATCCTTAACTGTGACTCAGTTTTCCTTTGTTTTTTTTTCTTATTTTGTTGTTTCTAATACAGAAGTTTCTAGAAAAAGGATCAAAGACAAGAAGTGATTTATTTTTGTCAAAGAGACAGTCATGCAAAAGACAGTTCCATATTTAGTACTTTTTAAAAAAAACCAACAGTATATAAGTTACAGTATATAAGATGCAAATGCTTTACACTACTAAAAATAATCCTTAAATACAGGTTTTCTCTAGTAGGAGTAAAGTGATGCTTACAGTTAGCGGAAAAGATGTTTAAACTAACAGAATAAGGATGTGATCTTGCCGACACTTCCTCTCAAGGATAGAGAAATCAATGAAACACCGAAACAATGTTAACCAGGATGACTTTAAGTGAGGAGTTACTGTAATTTGGATTAATTCCATACTCCTAATTTGGATTTTGAAGTAGCAGCCACAACGGCTTCTTTCCTCACTTTCTGACTCTTCCTGAGCACTGATTACTGGCTGGAATGCACTATTTAAAACCATTGATTAGAGAGTCCTCTCTGGACCCAGGCAGAGGATAGGAAAATGATGCTGCTTCTCATGCAGGCAACCCTCACTAGCTAAAGCACCGGCTCCACAACTAAACATTATCCTTTCCTATCCCAGCCTGGCACCTGGTTGACTGTCTTTACTGACTGCCATCTATTAACTCAATGACACAACAAGGGAGCAGTAGCCTTATCAAGACACAAGCTTAGGAACCCTTTTATGGCAAAGTGACGGGACCATTGACCTGGTTTCTCCTGATCTGATCCCATTTTCTGTGCTTGATTGTACTAAAGGGAGTGAGCAGTTGCCTTTCCTGACTTCCTCTAAAACACAGTCTACACAGAGTCAAAACTCACCAACCCTTTTTGGAGTTCAGCTGTTTTAATGAAAGAACTAATAGAGCTGCTCAAAAATGTTCTAATGAAACAGTTTTCCGGTGGAAAACACTGATTCACTGAATGCAAAATGTTTTGCAGGAACAAATTCATGTGACATTATTGAAACTTTTTTATCTGACTTTTATTTAAAAAAAAAAACAAAAACAAGACAACCACACCAAGATTTGGACTTTTGTCCTGAATCAGGACAAAACCAAACTCTGAAATCAGTTTCCTATGGGACAGAAATTACTTTTTTCAGCCAGGTTTATGGATTAACCATAAAGTAGTAGCAAAATTAATCTCAAACGTTCTCCCCAGGATTGGCCACTCCCAAAACTGCCTTGAGGGAGAAACTCCAGCCCACATCCTAGATCCTCTTTAAGAGAGACTATCTCATTTTCATTTGCATATGGGCAAGGTGGGAAACAGCCACCTGTCTCACGTAGACAAAAGAAACCACTTAACTCTTTGCCAGCAAGATCAATACCTGCTACAAGAGGTTCTCCATCCAACTTTGTGGAAAACCACCTGAGGGAGCTCATTATCGCTTTACATCTGTGATATGGATTTCACACCATAGCTTCAGCTCCTGACAGGCTGGTTTGATTCACACACCTGTCAGAAAGCAATCTTTGCTTCTAAAAAGGGGCCATGCAGCACCTTTCAGGATCAGACCCAAAGGGAGTTGACACACCATTCATCACATTCCCTTTCACTTACAGTAAAGAGCACTGAGACCTTAGAAACAGTGGTCTCAACCTGCTTACTCTCATCTTCACCTATTATAATTTAAGCCGAGTTCTGACGGGGCACTAATTGACAGCTATTCTGAACTTTTAATTAGTCTGTTTTCCCTAGACCCAGCAGGAAACCTAGAAAATTCTGCTATATGTCACTCAGGCGAGCACTCCTGAGCCCATTTCCAAGCTGCAGCTTCTGTTCACTTTTATTACTTACCCTATCTTGCATGCCAAAGATGTGCTTGCCAATAGAGGGTGGATTCTAAGCAAACACACATGGTATTTTGAACAAACTTGTTGGCTTTCATCATATTTTCTTACACTTTCAGGCATTATGGGAAAGAAAACAACTGTGATACAGGTAAGATGGGGAAAAGAAGGGAAGCTAATCCGGAGCTGGAAATCCACCCTGCTGTTGATATTGCAGCAGTGCTTAGGACCCTCATTGATGGACAAGTATCCCATTGTGTTAAGGGATGTACAGACAGCAAAAAGGTCCCTGCCCCATAGTGTTTACAGTCTAAGACTGTGGTTTTCAAACTTTTTTTCTGAGGACCCAGTTGAAGAAAATCGTTGATGCCCACAACCCAATGGAGCTGGGGATGAGAGGTTTGGGGTGTGGGAGGGGCTCAGGACTGGGGCAGAGGGTTGGGGTGCAGGGGTGAGGGCTGTGGGGTGGGGCCAGGAATGAGGGCTTCAGTGTGTGGGAGAGGGCTCTGGGCTGGGGCAAGGTATTGGGGTGCAGAGGGGGGTCAGGGCTCTGGGCTGGGGGGTCCAGGCTCTGGGGTGGGGCTAGAAATGAGAGGTTTGGGGTGCAGGAGGGGGCTCCGGGTTTGGAGGGGTTCAGAGCTGGGGCAGTGGATTGGGGCACAGGCCTACCTCAGGTGACTCCCGGTCCGTGGTGCAGCGGGGGTGCTAAGGCAGGCTTCCCACCTGTCCTGGCACCATGGACCGCCCTGGAATTGGCCAGTAGCAGGTCCAGCTCCTAGGTGGAGGTGTGGAAGCAGTTCTGCACAGCTCTCACCCGCAGCCACACACACCCCAGCTCCCCTTGGCCAGTTCCCAGCCAATGGGAGTGCGAAGCTGGTGCTTGCGGTGGGAGAAATGGGCAGAGCCCAGTGCCTCCTCCCACCTAGGAGACCTGCTGCTGGCCATTTTCAGGGCACAGTGCGGTGTTAGAACAGGTAGGGACTAACCTGCCTTAGTCTGGCAGAACCGGCCCCGTCGGTGGTGCTGACCAGCGCCACCAAGACCCAGTACTGGATCGCGACCCACAGTTTGAAAACCACTGGTCTAAGATATTCGTTTAAGACCCTCAAGTCATATAGCTACACTAAGATGACGCCTAATAGCCACTTTCCAGTGGAAAAGAAATCAAGCATGCCAACCTGTAGTAGTAGAGCAAACAGGAAGAAAAAATGCAGAAATTAAATCAAACAGAACCTGTGCATTGAGTAGTCAGCTGGACCCTAATACAGACAAATGTCTCCATATGAAAATCCACTAGAGGGCTGTTTCCCGCTCTCTGTGTTAGGCTGCTAAGAGAAGCATATGCTTCCCAATTAGAAAGCATTAACTTAAAGATAAAACCCAGGAGGAAAATAAAAAGCAAGAACCACTCTGCTATCATCAAGTTTCTGTGAGAAGGAAGTGCTATAGCACCAGATGCTCTTTGACAAGAGAAAACAGGAAGATAGTAATAAATTAATGCAGACCAGTGGGCCAATAGCAACTTAGGGCAATTATGAGGCCACTGCAAGCAACAGGGAGACTATAAATAAGACTAGATTCATTAATGGGGTATTAATGAAATGTACTGGGATATACTTAATGTAAATTCATCTAAATATTATTCTTCAAGTTTTAAATATAATCCTAATCAGTCTGAAATATTTTGTACTATATTTTTACATGCAATGAACATTATGAAACACATCAAAACTATAGGATATTTAGTAACTAGAGATAAGACTGAAGCAGAAGTGATGGCTCGTTTGCTCAGATATGCTCCAACAATGTTGGGATTAGAAGAGGAGGAGGACAGTGTATCTGCCTGGAGTCAGCATGAGACTGAGATGAAAGGGCACTAAAGCCAATGTTTTAAGAAGTGGTCACTGATTTTGGGTGCATAACTTTGGGACACTGAGCTCAACTTTTTTTCCAGAGGTGCTGAACACCCACAATTTCAACTGAGGCTGAAGCATGGAGATACCCAAAATCACTGTTCATGTCTGGAAATGTTGGCTCTGGAGACAACAATGTAATTGTCCTGAAGCCGAGAACCACATGGGACTAACAGACATGTGAAATAGTTCAAGCAATTTAATGAAAAAAAATAATGAACCTGGAAAGGCATCTACTGTTGCCTTGTCTGGAAGCCCTGTTAGTAAACCTTAAACAGCAAAATTAAGGCAAAGGGATTGTGGAAATATTCTAATTATCTATAATATATATACGGATGTTTTAACAAAAATTAAAGCAAGAATGGATTAAAAATAGCCTTGGGCCACAAGACACATTCATTTTCCAAACTCAGTTTTCCTTTAAAACTCTGTGATGGGGGAGAAAGGACTATATATTTAAAAATAAGAATCAATTTAAGTTACAAATCCTAGCAAGAGAGTTAATCCATTAATCCAATTTAAAGAGACTTAAAATTCTATAGCCCATGTCTAGAAAATACATTTGTCAGTTTAGAATAATTCAGCTGTAACATGAGTTCTTCACCCTGGAGACTAAAGTGTGTGCGTGCTGAATATTTTATATAAACATAAACCTATTTGTATATCTGTAGACATGTACCTTAACATTGTGAGTACTTTCAAGAGAAGCTGAGTACCTCAAGTCCCATTGACTCTAATGCAGAAACACTGGAAGTTAGTGGTCAGAGTGCAGGTTAGACTTTCAATTATGCATGAAAGCTGAGTGACAGGTGGGGACCAAAGTGGAAAGACTACCCCCGAAGGGGTACAACAAGTCCCCCATCAGAGGTAATACTCCTCCCTGGGCACCCCATACACCCCTTAGGCTCCAAGTAGCTGCAGCATGCACAGTGGCCACACCCTGGGCAACGGCTTCGACAGGCCAGCCAAACCAGGTGAGTGTAACTGATGGGACTCAAACCCTCAGTGAAGTAGAGATATGCCTACCTGCATGCAACGTCAGCTCCAGCAGACTGGGCAAAAGTGATTACTATGATCCAACAGCCAATAAGGCGGTTCTGCAACGCTTTGTGGAAAGTGAAGGGCTTGACGAGGCACGAAAGACTTCAAGGCCATCCACTGCAACCAAAGAAGTTACCAGTCATGACGATTTTCCATACCATTGGTGTTTGGCTTCTAAGGTTGAGAGAGTGGGATTGTTCCCGTGCAACAGCTCTGCCACTTAAAAAGCTTTCATGCACAGGTCCTGTGCAAATCATCAAACATCATCATCATCGTACCACCCAAGTCCTGTGGCGATGGGGGAGGGGCAAAGCGACAGGTGGAGGTTACCACTGGGAGTCGTAGTCCCAATCCTGCATGCAGGCGGACTGTGGATAGGTGGTCGTCCAGCTCTGTACTTGGGGCAGCAGAGTTGCCCGGCAGCATCCCAGCTGTCTGAGTAGCCCTCTTTAGGACAGCACTGCTCACCCTAGTAAGGGAGGGGCCTAGAAAAGGTGGCCTAAAAATTGCCTGCCCTACAACAGCTGGCCAGCAAGCCGCGGCTGGCAGTTTAACCCAATCTGTGGCTGAAACCAAAAGAAAAATTTGAGAAAACTCACCATTGGTGTATGGAATGTTCGTACCCTCATGGATCGAGAAGCTGTTGCAAGACCTGAGAGAAGGACAGCTCTCATTGCTCAAGAACTAGCCCACTACTACATTGATATAGCGGCATTAAGCGAAAGAAGATTGCCTGGGGAAGGTTTCTTGAGCGAACCAGGAAGTGGTTACACCTTCTTCTGGAAGGGTAAGACTGAGACAGAGGACAGAATACATGGAGTTGGTTTGGCAATAAAAACCTCATTGATGCATCAACTCCCAGACCTTCCAATGGGTATCAATGAAAGATTGCTGAAACTACGTTTCCCACTAAATGCCGAACGTCATGCCACCATCATTAGTGCATATGCACTCATTCTAATATGCTTTGACAAGTCTATGAAGATCTCGACAGACTGATCAAAGCCACACCTGTAACAGACAAACTACTCCTACTTGGAGATTTCAATGCCCGAGTCGGGGCTGACAACGAGAACTGGAAAGGAGTACCCGGACCATATGGTGTAGGCAAAATGAACAGCAGTGGACTACTCCTTTTGATCCTTTGTTCTGAAAATGACCTGACCATTACCAACACTCTGTTTCAACAAGCGGATAAATACAAAACGACGTGGTTGCACCCTAGGTCCAAACAGTGGCATCTTATACATTATGCCATTGTCAGAAGGCGAGACATCCGAGACGTACTGATCACCAGAGCAATGCGAGGTGCAGAATGCTGGACAGACCACAGATTAGCCAGGACGTCTCTCCAACTTTACATTGCTCCCTCTTGGCACAAACGCCCTAAGCATGTGCGACCTGCTTTCATCATAGCCAGACTGAAGGATGGTCAATGTTTCAACAATTTACAGAAGAGTCTTGATGACAAACTGACATCCCATGGACAACGGTACTGCAACCGAAAAGTGGGACCAGTTCAAGCAGATGGTGACTGATACAGCAATAACATCTCTTGGACCAAAGAAAAGAACACATCAGGATTGGTTTGATGAGAACCAAGAAGAAATATGCTCAGCTCTGGAAGTAAAGAGAAAATCCTTTATCAAATGGCAGAATGATCCCTCCTCAGTCTCCAAACGGGACCATTTCAAGTACCTTCAGAGCAAAACACAGAAAGACCTCCGTCAGATACAAGACAACTGGTGGGAAAGCAAAGCCAAAAAACTGAGCACTATGCTGAGACCCACAACTCAAGTATGTTCTTCAGTGCTATTAAGACTGTCTATGGACCTTCTAAACTAAAGACCACCTCACTGCTCTCGTCAGACAACATGACGCTGATTAAAGATAAAGAAGGCATCAGTGAAAGATGGCGAGAACACTTCAGCAACCTTCTCAATAGACCATCAACCGTGAAGAATAATGTCCTCAATGAAATTCCACAACAACCTGCTCTGACAGATCTTGACTCTCCGCCCACTATAGATGAGATTAAGAAAGCTGTTAGCCAGATGAGTTCAGGAAAAGATGGGATACCAGCAGAGAGATACAAAGCAGCAGGTCCAGCAGCACTAGCAGCGTTCCACAGGGTGATCATCATCTAGGAGGATAAAAACATATCACAGGACCTCCACGACGCTACTATTGTCTCTCTTTTCAAGCACAAAGGCAGCAAAGCAGAATGTGGAACTTATAGAGGCATATCCCTCCTGCCCGCATTATCTTGAACTGACTAATAGCCAGTATTTCCGAGGCAAATCTACCTGAAAGTCAATGTGGTTTTCGACCTGGCCGGAACACAGTCGACATGGTGTTTGCTGTCAGACAAATACAAGAGAAGTGCATTGAACAGAACATATACCTGTATGTTGTCCTCATAGATCTGACAAAGGTGTTTGATACCGTCAACAGGGAAGCCTTTTGGACTATTCTAACACAATTTGGCTGCCTAAGAAAATTTGTCCAGATTATATGCCTTTTTCATGACAGCATGACAGGTGAAGTATTGTCTGATGGAGCCACATCTGCCCCCTTCAACATCACCAATGGCGTTAAACAAGGATGTGTTCTTGCTCTTGTCTTATTTAACCTCTTCTTTGCATGTGTCCTTAACCATGTAATGAAAGATCTGGATCAAGGTATATACTTGAAATACCGGCACGATGGTTCACTTTTTGACCTCCGTCGCCTGAATGCAAAGACTAAGACAGTGCAGAAACTCCTTCTTGAGGCACTCTTTGCCGACGACTGTGCCCTCATGGCTCACACTGAAAATGATCTTCAGCACATTGTCAACAAGTTTGCCGAAGCCTTGAAACTCTTTGGACTAACTATCAGCCTCGGAAAGACAGAAGTTCTCCATCAACCTGTACCTGGATCAAATGCTTCTGTCCCAAGTATCTCCATTGATGGCACTCAACTTAAAGTAGTGGAGAACTTTAAATACCTAGGTAGTGTCATATCTAGTGATGGATCACTGGATAATGAGATCAACGCCCGAATATCCAAAGCAAGCCAGGCACTTGGCTATCTGTATGTCAAAGTTTTAAACCACCACAACATCCGGATGTCAACAAAACTGCTTGTGTAAAGAGCTGCTGTTCTTTCATCTCTTTTGTATGGGTGCGAAACATGGACACTATATAGGCGTCACATCAAGCAGCTCGAAGCATTCCACGTACGTTGCCTCCGCAACATCATGAAGATCCGCTGGCAAGACAAAGTGCCCAATCTTGAGGTCCTCGAGAGAGCCCGGATGACAAGCATCGAAATGATGATCATGAAGTCACAGCTACGTTGGACTGGTCATGTTAGCTGTATGGATGCCAGCTTCTCTATGGTGAGCTCTTCCAGGGCATCCAGCATATAGGTTGTCCACAGAAACGTTACAAGGACACCATCAAAGCCAATCTGCAGTACAGCAGTATCAAACCTAGGGACCTTGAGGACGCTGCCAGCGACAGAACACAGTGGTGTGCTACAGTCAGAAATACCTGCATTGCCTTTGAAGAAGACCACCGCCGGCGTCTACAAGGGGCACGCGAACGACGTCACAGAGAACCAGCAGCGCACAACCCACTGACTGCGAACTTCCCATGCACCATGTGCAGCAAAGTGTGCACCTCTAGAATTGGCTTGCATAGCCAGCAGAGGGCACACCATGAGACCAACAATAGATGATCTGCTCAGATTTGTCATCATTGGATCGATGGACTACCAAGGCACTATGCATGAAAAGGAAATCTATTACAAGATTGGGACTTTACCACCACCATGTATTGGGCATGTTCCCTGCCATCATTGGAGTACTTCTGAAAGGTACCGACCATCCTCAGCATCCCATTTCAGAAATGTTTTTACATAGCAAATGAGTGCCAATGGCAACTAGGTATTGGATGGTAAAACACAATCCAATCCTTATGCAGCAGTAGAAAATGTACTGTAACTGCAAATCCTAGCTATACTTTGAAGTCCAACCTATACTTTTTGGGTTCCACTGATTTAAACTGAAATTGTGCACTTTTTTCCCCTTCCTCACCAGCATCACTTCAAAAGAGAATGGAATAGGTAATTTAATACCAGGATAGAGTTCAAGAAATGTCTTACCTAAAGATAAAAAGGGGGAAGAAAATCTTTAGTAGTAAGGTTATAATGATCAAATAGTTGTTGGAGAAACATAAGGTCACATTTTCAATATAAACCAGAAAAAATACTTCCAAGACACAAATTGAACATGTTCCCAGTGAGTTGGGAAATCAGAATTACCTGACATAGACTAAATAGGGATTTGGAGAGTAAGCTACGTTCTTTATTGGGTATTGTATTGTGCCTCTGATGAGGATACAGACTGAGAGCCAGATCTGGAACAGTGCTGATTGCTTCTTGTTTTTAGTGATCCTTAAGGGTGCTCAGAACCTCACAGTCTGGCTAATAATGAGTTGTATATAAAGGGTTACTCCAAAAAAGTGGTCCTGTAGGGACCTGCCACAAGCCGCTGATGTACAGGATCAGCTCCCAAGTTAGGTGGCACTACAGTTGTGCAGAAAGTAAGGTAGAGAGGAAGTAGGTGACTTTGGGGGGTTGTTTTGTTTTTGTTTGACCCATTGCATTTTGCTCAAAACAAACAGCAGTTATCAACACCTAAAGCTGCTTTTCACTTAGAGAAAATTAAACGTGTATCAAGCTAGAGAGCTAACTTCTGAGTAAATGTGACATTTTCCCAACCAGGTACAATACCCTGGAGGAGTGCAGTGTCAAGGTTAAAAGCAGGGTCATAGACTTGTGGCCAAAAATGTGTAATTATTGTTGCCACCTCTAACTTATCAAACAATGAGAACTTAAAATCACTGCAGCTGTAGGTTTATCACTGTGCTGCTTCAAGTACTCTGTAAAGTGTGGCAGGAAAAATTAAGCTATTTATTTTGACATTTTAAAATTTAGTTTGCCATAGAATCATAGACTATTAGGGTTGGAAGAGACCTCAGGAGGTCATCTAGTCCAATCCCTGCTCAAAGCAGGTCCAACACCAACTAAATCATCCCAGCCAAGGCTTCGTCAAGCCAGGACTTAAAAACCTCTAAGGATTGAGATTCCACCACCTCCCTAGGTAACCCATTCCAGTGCTTCATCACTCTCCTAGTGAAATAGTATTTCCTAATCTCCAATTTAGACTTCCCTGACTGCAATTAGAGACCATTGCTTCTTGTTCTGTCATCTGCCACTAATGAGAACAGCCTAGCTCCATCCTCTTTGGAACCCCTCTTCAGGTAGTTGAATGCTATCAAATCCCCCCTCACTCTTCTCTTCTGCAGACTAAATAAGCCCAGTTCCCTCAGCCTCTCCTCATAAGTCATGTGCCCCAGCCCCCTAATCATTTTTTGTTGCCCTCCACTGGACTCTCTCCAATTTGTCCACATCCTTTCTGTAGTGGAGGGACCAAAACTGGATGCAATACTCCAGATGTGGCCTCACCAGTGCCAAATAGAGGGGGAATAATCACTTCCCTCGATCTGCTGGCAATGCTCCTACTAATGCAGCCCAATATGCCATTGGCCTTCTTGGCAACAAGGGCACACTGCTGACTCATATCCAGCTTCTCATCCACTGTAATCCCCAGGTCCTTTTCTGCAGAACTGCTGCTTTAGCCAGTTGGTCCCAGCCTGTAGCAGTGCATGGGATTCTTCCGTCCTAAGTGCAGGACTCTGCACTTGTCCTTGTTGAACCTCATCAGATTTCTTTTGGCCCAATCCTCCAATTTGTCTAGGTCACTCTGGACCCTATCCCTACCCTCCAGCATATCTACCTCCCCCCCAGCTTAGTGTCATCTGCAAACTTGCTGAGGGTGCAATTCATCCCATCATCCAGATCATTAATAAAAGATGTTGAACAAAACGGCCCCAGGACCAACCCCTGGGGCACTCCGCTTGATACTGGCTGCCAACTAGACATCGAGCCATTGATCACTACCCACTGAGCCTGACATCTAGCCAGCTTTCTATCCACCTTATAGTCCATTCATCCAATCCATACTTTTTTAACTTGCTGGCAAGAATACTGTGGGAGACCATATCAAAAGCTTTGCTAAAGTCAAGATATATCACATCCACCAGCTTTCCCCATATCCACAGGGCCAGTTATCTCATCACAGAAGGCAATCAGGTTAGTCAGGCATGACTTGCCCTTGGTGAATTCATGTTGACTGTTCCTGTTCAGTTTCCTCTCCTCCAAGTGCTTCAAAATTGATTCCTTGAGGACCTTCTCCATGATTTTGCCTCCCCTGATCACCACAAATTTTCAAAAGATAATGGCCAATGGCTCTGCAATCACATCAGCCAGCTCCCTCAGCACCCTTGGATGCATTAGATCTGGACCCATGTCCAGCTTTTCTAAATAGTCCTTAACCTGATATTTCACTACTGAGGGCTGCTCACCTCCTCCCCATACTGTGTTGCTCAGTGCAGCAGTCTGGGAGCTGACCTTGTTTCT
The DNA here is from genome assembly GCF_003597395.2 of Chelonoidis abingdonii. Lineage (NCBI taxonomy): Eukaryota > Metazoa > Chordata > Testudines > Testudinidae > Chelonoidis > Chelonoidis abingdonii. The sequence goes on from NC_133773.1 coordinate 24,031,069, forward strand.
GAAGAGTGAGGCAAAAAAAGCATTGAGTACTTCAGCTTTTTCGACATCCTCTGTCACTATGTTGCCTCTCCCATTCAGTAAGGGTCCCACACTTTCCCTGACCACTTTCTTGTTGCTAACATATCTGTAGAATGAGTCTCAGAAGGGGAAGTCAAACAAAGACTGTCATATTCACGTCATTATAAAATGTCTGTAAATCAATCAAATCAAATCAAGCTTTAACTATATTTAAGTGTGTTCCAAAAAAATGCACATTCTTCAAGAGGCCTATAAAACCTAATTCTATTCACATCTTCCAAGTCATAGTAATTTGAATGAAAAGACGGTAAGAATTTTTTCCTAAAAGTAATCCAAACCAGTATTTTGTAACAAACAAGACACCTGTTGACATTCACCGCTCAGTCACTTTGCTTTTAGTTGCATCTCATTTTCCCATCCTTCATCTATATGTTCTCAATTTAGATTGTAGTTTGTTAGTGGAAATGTAATTGCACTTATGACAACATTAGTAAGATGGTGTTAATGTTTCATGTTAAGAAAATGTACGCTTAATACCAAAATTAAGTTGCCATGTGTAACTCTGGGCCTTACTTACCTAGAGGATTATTTTAATCCTTGAGTATTCTAATGACTGTTCCTATATTGAGTATTTCCAACAAGTGCTTTTGAAATCAATAAAAAGAACAGGAGTACTTGTGGCACCTTAGAGACTAACAAATTTATTGGAGCATAAGCTTTCATGGGCTACAGCCCACTTCATCGAACTCATAGAATGGAACATATAAGGAGGAGATATATATACATACAGAGAACATGAAAAGGTGGGAGTTGCCCTACCGACTCTAAGATGCTAATTAATTAAGATGAACTGTCAGCAGGAGCAAAAAATACTTTCGTAGTGATAATGAAGATAGCCCATTTAAGACAGTTTGACAAGATACTTACCATGGGGAAAATAGATTCAATGTGTGTAATGGCTCAGCCATTCCCAGTCTCTATTTAAGCCTAAATTGACAGTATCTAGTTTCATATCAATTCAAGATCAGCACTTTCTTGTTGGAGTCTGTTTTTGAAGCTTTTCTCTTGCAAAATTGCCACCTTTAAATCTCTTACTGAATGGCCAGAGAGGTTGAAGTGTTCTTCTACTGGTTTTTGAATGTTATGATTCCTGATGTCAGATTTGTGTCCATTTAGTCTTTTGCATAGAGACTGTTCGGTTTGGCCAATGTACATGGCAGGGGGCACTGCTAGCACATGACGGCATATATCACGTTGGTAGATGTGCAGGTAAATGAGCCCCTGACGGTGTGGCTGATGTGATTAGGTCCTAAGATGGTGTCACTTGAATAGATATGTGGACAGAGTTGGCATCGGGCTTTGTTGCAAGGATAGGTTCCTGGGTTAGTGTTTCTGTTCTGCGGTGTGTGGGGTTACTGGTGAGTATTTGCTTCAGGTTGCGGGGCTGTCTGTAAGCAAGGGCAGGTCTATCTCCCAAAATCTGTGAGAGTCAGGGATCATCTTTTAGGATAAGTTGTAGATCTTTGAGGCTCTCAAGAGGTTTTAGAAATTAATGGGAACTGCAGGTGCTCAGTCTCTGTGAAAAACATTTCCTAAGTCTTCTAATTTTGGCACCTTTAACTGGAGGCCAGTTTTGAGAAAATGGGCCTGAACCTCGACCCCTTAAAGTAGTGAAAGAAATACTACACAGCCCTTATGTGTGCTAAGAGAGTGATTTTCAATGACATAAGGGTTTTGAGTTAATCAGATGGAATATGCTATTGTAATATACCATTTTCTGTCTCATACTCTTTCTAGTTCTATCGTGAAAGAAAAATGTTTTAGGGAAGAAAACAACAAGGAAACCATTGGGAAAGGGTTCCATAATTCAAATCAATATTCCGTTAAGTGTCATTCCTCTAGCTTTTATGATGCTCAGAAAAGCAGTTTCTTAATATTGTTGTCAGTCATTGAACATGGAGTGCAGAATTCCTACTTCTACATGCTATCTAAGCAATTATTCTGCAGTCTACCATATAACTCAGTGCTGAGCACTGAGAAGTACTTAACTTTTTCTAAAAAGCAGGGATCTGTGCAGCTCCCTTTATGCAAACTGCATACACCATCCTTGTGCATTACGAGAAACTTTCAGCATGTTGCATGAAAAAATTTGGCATATGATTCCAGTTCAGAATAAAGAGAGTTTGGTACTTCATTTCCACAAAACATCATGCAGGAAATGTTCCCCTAAATCTCATTTGTGGTCTGTAGTTTGACAACCATCTGCTAAGACCTCACGTCTTTCTCCAATTTACCCCAGTTGAAATTAAAACTGACAAATAACTTTTGTAGAGAGTGGAATAGATAATTGGGGAGTTGAATACTGTACAAAGTATGTTTTTGCTTAAGCATACTTCACTCATCATAACATTGTCTTCGAGAGCCACAAATTCTGAGGGTTTTTGGGAGGGAAATGATTAATTATTTAATATTACACATTTAAACAGACTAATTTAGAATCACAGGACTTGAAGGGACCTCAAGAGGTTATCTAGTCCAATCCCCTGCACTCATGGCAGGGGTAAGTATTATTTAGACAAACCGTGACAGGTGTTTGTCTAACCTGCTCTTGGAAATCTCCAATGACAAAGATTTCACAGCCTCCCTAGGCCATTTATTCCAGCGCTTAACCACCATGACAGGAAGTTTTTCCTAATGTCCAACCAAAACCTCCCTTGCTGCAATTTGAGACCATTGCTTCTTGTCCTATCATCAGCGGTTAAGAAGAACAGTTTTTCTCCCTCCTTCTTGTAACAACCTTTTATGTACTTGAAAACTGCTACGCTCCCTCTCAGTCTTCTCTTCTCCACAAACCTTCTCTTCTAAACAAACCCAATTTTTTCAATCTTCTCACATAGGCCATGTTTTCTAGACCTTTAATTATTTTTGTTGCTCTTTGGATTTTCTTCAATTTGTCACTCACCATTGTTCCTGAAATGTGGTGTCCAGAATTGGATACAATACTGCAACCCATAGGGCTAGTTTGCCTTTATTATATTTACTATCTTGCCTTCATTATATTCTGCCTTTATTATATTCAGCAGTAATGCAAGGAACCTACAAGCCTGTAGCCAATAGGATATTGACGTCAGCAGTTAGCATGAGGCTTGAGGGCTATGAATTTTGGCCCAGATAAACAGCCCAATGATAACCCCTAAGTTTTGGGTAACTGGAAATAGAGCATAAGGAGGAATTTTCTCCATCAGCCAACCACAGAAACATGAGCTAACACCAGCTTTTGGAAAGTTTTAGAAAGAACATCTAACCACAACAAACCATCCAACCATGGAAATTAATTGATGTATATGATAATAAGTTGAAATAATTAATATACTAACCTACAGAAGAAGGACACCTCCACCATTAGTAGGATGAGGAAATACAAATAGGGAAGAGGGGCAAAACCCCTACTGAATATGCATTAGACATAGTGGTGTCAAAATAACATATTATAAAAGTTACATCCGAGCCTCTGGGCAGAGGTAGAGAGTCAATTTGAATAATACTGGGCCTGATCCTGGGACAAGAACCTGTCAAACCTCAAAATGATAACTGGGAATTCTTAAGTAATCAATATAATTAATACATAATCTATAGATCGGGCTACAATACTCCAGTGGAGACCTAATCAGCATTGAGTAGAGTGGAAGAATTACTTCTCATGTCTTGCTTACAAAATTCCTGCTAATACATCCCAGAATGATGTTTTCTTTTTTTACAAAAGTGTTACACTGTTGACTCATATTTAGCTTATCATCCACTCTGACCCCCAGATCCCTTTCTGCAGCATTCCTTCATAGGCAATCCATTTCTTATTTTGTATATGTGCAACTGATTGTTCCTTCCTAAGTGGAGTACTTTGCATTTGTTCTTATTGAATTTCATCTTATTTTTACTTCAAGCCTTCTCTCTCCAGTTTGTCCAGATCATTTTGATTTTTAATCCTATCCTCCAAAGCACTTGCAACCCCTCCCAGCTTGGTATTGTCCACAAACTTTGTAAGTGTACTCTCTATACCATTATATATATCACTGGTGTAGATATTGAACAGAACCGGACCCAGAACTGATTATTCCTTCCTAAGTAGAGTACAGTGTGGAATACAGGTGATTTTTATAGACAGATGAATATATATATCAATTATTATAGTGTGCCATTACGGATTATAGTATGGAAATTCATAAATCAGGGAAATACAACCAAGATGGAGCTGGTTGGGAAACCATTCCCAGAGAGTTATCATCAGTGGTTCACAGTCAAGCTGGAAGGGCATATCAAGTGGGGTTTCACAGGGATCAGTTCTGGGTCCAGTAGTGACCTATATCCTTTCTTCATAGGAGTACTATATAAATTATTGTAATGAGGGTAGTTCAGAGGTAAAAAATAACTAAAATAAAAATAAAAATCAGATGTTACCCTTTATCAAAGTATTCTGACTGAGCAGTGCTATAAAACAAAATTAATGCAAGTTCCTGCTCATGAGCTACACTAGGCAAATTACTAGATGATGTACTGTAGGAAACTATCCTGCAGTGGAGAGAATATGGACTGGATAATCTAATAGCTCTTCATCATTTCGAGTGTCTATGATTTTGTGAAAATGGATGGAGGATACGGAAATTATTTTATTTCTCCAAGTTTGTATCTTTCGCTGTATAATAAAATACAAAAATAGAGAGACAAATCCTGGTCCCATTGAAGTGCAGTGGGAGCTCCATTACTGACTTCAATGGGACCAGAATTTGAATCAAAGATCTGTAAAGCAAAACCATTTTTTATTTTGAAATCCTTCATTAAAGACTATAGGGTTTGACTTTGATTTCAATTGTCAGCATATCTGTGCTTTGTCCTTCAGTATCAGTATCCTTCTTTTTGCACTTAGCTCTACCTATGCTGGGCTTGTCTTCTGTCTACAATAAGCAGAAATTCAACTGCCTTCCTCACTATATTCTCTGCCCTTGTTATTGCAGCTCTTGTCCTGGAATCAAATAGGCAGCATGCCATCCTGTTCTCTGTTTGTACTACAAATACCATGCAAAAAGTTTTTCACTACAGAGCTCCTTCTCAGTGTTTGTCCTTTAGTCATGGATCAGCCTACTCTGTCTCTTCAGCCTCTGGTCTATCTAATCATCCTCTAATTAATCAAAGGCAGGATATTTAAAATATTGACAGCTGGGATAAAATGGGCTCTATATGCATTTCCCCCTATTTTTAGCCACAGTCTTTTATATCTTCTCTATTCATAGGCTCAGCCTGCTCTGTCTCTCATAACAGTATCTTCCTTTGATATCTACCCAGTTTTAGTTTTCCTGGTTTCTTTCCCTGACTTGACCTGCTGATTGAGCATCTCCACCTTCTCCAGAAGAAGAACCAGTTTGTGCTGCCATATTCTGCTGTCCCAGTCTTAATGCAAAAATACAAACACTGCACATCATCCTGATTAGTTTATTTTGTAGCCATTTTAGCTCCTGATCATTGCATTCGTATTTCCCTGATGACCTCTCCTTTTGTTGCATCATGTCAGGATCTGGACTACTGCTTTTAACTCCCTCATGAACTGGGCCATTTGTTGTTTTCCTGACTTGGCCCTAGTTGTTTTACCTGCCTCAGCTCTTCCCACTCATTTGTGATCATTTACCATCCAGCGATTGAATTCTAAGCTCCTACACAGAGCTTTCAAACAAAGCCCATTCAGCACATCATTCATCAGCTACAAAAACATTCTGCTCACTAAATCAGTACTTTGTTTTCAGCCATTCACCACACAGAGTACACCCTACACCTGCTTCTGTGAACCATGCACTATAATTCTTTCATCTGCTTGCTGTCTTCCTGCTCACTGCTAAATTTTTGATTATTTGTCCTTATTCACTTAGTCACCCACCTACATCCACCTACTATCAGGACTCCCACTCAGATCAAACTCCTTTTTTATTAGGAATCACTCTATTGCTTTGTTTACTGGATAGCTGCCTCTTCAGATGCTGAAATTGGTGGGAGTATGGGGAAACAGAACAGGCTTTCTTAACATTTCTTTTTATATTTATAACCCCAGTCCTTTTACCAGCATATAGGTTTTCTAACCTGAGGCCAGATCCTCAGCTTGTGTAAGGTGGTGTAGTTCCAGTCACTTTAAAGGAGCTGTGCTGAATTACTGGCCCTAATTTGTAATGAAGAAACATAGTTCTGTAGCAATTTTAGCTTCTGATTAATGCTTTCTTCTTCTTTTGGCAAAGTATTACAATATGCTATCTGCAGAAATGAAAAGTAGTACAGTAAACGCACAGCTCAATTCATAGAACCAAAGTTAGCTGTCCAACCCATATCAACACAGAGAAACTCCATAGAATTCTATGGAGTCACTCTATAATGTCACTATTGTTACTCAAAGTCAGCTGTGGACCGTATCTGCACCTAAACTCATGCAACAGGACAAAATATGTGGTAATGGAGAGTGAAAATTCTATTTTCTGCGGGAAAGGTAATAAAATTCAAAATGGGTGGCTAATTATTATGTCTCTCTCTCTCTCTCTCTCTCTCTCCTGATATGTAAATTAAGACAAAAACAAAAACCTGAAAGAGACTTTAATTTTCACCCTATGAGTTTATAAGTTTTCACTTCCTTTATATAAAGAGAAGGAAGAAGATTGTTCTTGCAACCTCTCCAATCTTTCCATCCACTTCTTTAAAAGCATCCTTTGACCTCACCATATATTTTAACTACCCTACCATCTTTAACCTTTCTTTTCTCAGCAACATGCTTTCCATCTATCTTTCAAATCTCAGCTAGAAACATAATTTTTCTCCCTTTCCTATAACTCATTCTTCTTTCTCTCTCTCTGCTGGTACCTACTGTTTAACTCTGAACACTTCAGGATATATGGGTACATTTCTTTACCACCCATCAGTCTGCTTCTCGCTCAGATTTTTCCTCTTTTTTCCATGTTTTTCCCTTAAGCATGGAAATAGCTCACTGTCAAAGTCAGTAAAGCCTCTAAGTTATGTGATTTCAAATTGCTGCCAAAGATTTATGTCCTTTGCAAAAGTCACTGTAAGAGCAGTATTATTATTTATCTTGGGCATGATGCATACAAAACACTGCCATTTGGCTATGGCTTGGCAGCTGGTAAGATTACTTATTAAGAAGATTATTATTTTATTGTTAGCTTGTCCTCCCTTCCCTTGGTCTGTTCTGTCCACCTCCTCTATCTGTTGCATCTTGCCATAGTCATAGATTATAAGGTCTTGGAGGTTGGGATGGTCATACATGCATGCTTTATTTTTTTTTAAACTTTTCTCCATGGTGTCAAACACAATGGCAGATAATCCTTGATTAAAACTTCTGGGTGCCTCAATAATACGTATGTAATGCAGTTTGTCTGAGACATTAACACATGGTATACATGGTAGCAAACACCACACCAGATAAAAAGGACTTGACAAGACTGGGCTTTTAATTTGTTTTGTATTGTTCTTTGAACCCTGGATAGTATGCATAAATGTCGATGTGAAAGTGCAACTGTGAAATATGGACTGTGTGCGTGACAAGGGTAATAACAAACTTTGCTTTTTGCTAGGCTATTTGGAAGAAGGTGCTTTATCATGGAAATATAATATAATGAAAATATGCTATCGGAAACATTCTTCTAGAATTCATGTAAAAACTCAAGGTAGCTTTGAAAAATGAGATATGATGGAAGATTTGTGCAGTTTGATTAAATTAGGCCAAATGATGCCTTAAAATTATCTTCATAAAATATGCAAATCTGTACATCCATGTAGGGAGTTTTTGGAGGATCAGAACAGATTTTTTTTTTAATATGATTGTTAAAAGGTGAATCAGTACACTTCTTGGTGTGTTCAATATATGATGGAAAGGTAAGTAAATATCTTGGGTCTTTTTTCTCCAGAAGCAATGTGGTTAATTTTGCTTTTATAAGAGTGGGGTAATTTTAAATAATTTACACATCACTTGTGCTGGAAGTAAGTGATAGTAGGTACAATACAGACTTTAACTCATTCCACATCAGTTGTGTAGGTGTACGTGAGAGCATATATTGTGCCTCCTAAGCTTGAGTCTTGTGAATCCTTCCTGGAGTTGTTCCCTACACAGCAGTGGAATAAATAATGTAATCACACTATCATTGTTGGCTGATGCTCTTTCATCTTGTAAATGTATTCTCAACACCTTAACAAACCTACTAGTATTTCAACAGCCCAAGAAAAATATGCAGTTCCATTGAAGGTTCTGTTCTCTCACTGTTACCTAACTTATGTCTGCTAAACATATGGTGCTTCCAACGTGGAGCCTTGAATGGGGCTAAAACTGGAGATGGTATGTGGATACTCAGGGATCCTATAATTATATGAGTCCTCCTCCTTGTCTTGCATTAAGCCAAAAACATACGTTAGCTAACAATGAGAGAAGTTTTATAATTTGAAGAGCTGTGGTTTTATAAATAACTGTAGCTACAGCTAGCTATGTGAACATACAGAGCCCATTAAAGGGGTCTGACATGCAACTTCTGTACTATATATCAACATTCAAATGTTTTTCAAATGCTGTCTGCAATCATGCATTTTGCCCCGGCCGATGCTGAGTTAGATTTCACTCCCTGTTTTTAGCCTTCTGACCAAGAAGAGATTAAAGTGCCCAGGTAGGCCAATTAACTGCCCAGCCTGCACATGAAGGTGCAGCCAGGGAGCAGGGAGCTGATTAAAAGAGACTCAGCTGGGCAGAAATGGGCAGATTATAAAGCTCAGGAAATGAGAACAGACAGGGCTGCTGGGGAAAAGGACAGTCACTCCCTGAGAAGAGGTACATGGTTTGGAGCTAGTACTCCAGAAGAGAAGGTAGAGAGTAGAAAGCAGTCCTAGGAAGGAGCACTGAGGGCTGAGAGGGTAGAACAAAGAAGTACTGACTTGGGAGTCCCTAGACTGGAAACCTAGACTGGAGTAGAGGGCAGGCCTGGGCTTCCCTTCTTGCCACTGAGGAAGTGGGACTGTTTCCATAGGACTTTGAGTAAGCCTTGAAGGGGAAACATAGATGGTGACCCAGCCGGAAGGTCAAGTCATGAAGAGGAAACTGCAGTTCCTGGAATGAGGTGGGTCCACAGAGTGAGAGGATGACAGGAGAGACACCATTTTAAGAGGGTAAACTGACTGGAAAAGCTAATCCCTGGGATGACCAGCAGAAGGTGTCCCTTGTGGTGAGTGGACCCCATGCTACCAAGTGCATTCATTTTATTTACTATGCAGTATGTTTGTACCACTGTTTTTAGTAAGTTGTAACACAGACTGTGTAATATAGGGTATTTAGTTCTAAAAATTCGGTTAGCTTTTCTGACTGCAGCTGCACGTTAAGTGGATGTTTTCAGAGAACTATCCACAATGACTCCAAGATCTTGATCTTGAGGGGGAACAGTTCATTTAGACCCCATCATTCTGTATGTATAGTTGGGATTATATTTTCCTGGTGCCTGGTTCTGAGACCCTCCCCCCTCATGGGGTAGATAATGTAAGAAAAGAGGGACGCAAAGAAAGAGGAAAGACAATTCAGAGGTCAAAAGGAGGAAGCATTCCCAACTGTACAATCAGGTTTCTGGGTCACAGATCCATCCCGATTTATTATATATTCCCCTTGGAACTTAGTGCAAGTATTTGCTGCATTTCATTTTTTGTGTTTTTTTTTTAATAAATATAAATATGTATATTGGTATTATTCCTCTGAATAAGTTACTTGTATTATTTGTTTGCTTTTCAGGCATAGAAAAATTTTCTATTTAATAGTAACTGTATTTTCCAAGATTATCTTTTTAGTGGCGTGAATTGATTCTCACTAGCTACTTGATTAGCAAGTTTAATCACATGTTGTTTGGAAAGAAAGCTGTCTATTACTGTATGTTTCATCAGCTGGTGTGGCAGGGTTTTATTTGCTTAACAAACCAAAAGTAACTTGAAATAACTGCAAATGTGCTCAGTTACTCCCCTGTGTTACCCATTATTTCTAAAAGTTTGAGACAACATGTTCACTATATTGCATGGCTGCACCTAGTGGACATGAGGACCTCAAAAATTTCATTGTAATTTAAGGACATTATATCCTTTTGTGTATGTGTGGGGAGAGAGAAGGGTATGGAATGACTAAATACAAAACATAATAGCAGCCATACTGCATCAGATCAATGGTTCATCTAGCCCAGAATCCTGTCTTCTGATGGCAGCCAATGCTGGGTGCTTCAGAGGGAATGAACAGAACAGGTAATCATCAAGTGATCCATCCCCCATCTACCATTCTCATCTTCTGGAAAACAGAAGTTTAGGGACACCCAAGTCACAGGGTTGCATCCCTGTCCATCATGGACCCTTTGATGGACCTTTCCTCCATGAACTGATCTAATTTTTATAACCTTGTTATAGTTTTGGCCTTTGCAATGAGTTTGCAATGAGGAGGAACAGTTAATTTAGACCCCATCATTTTGTATGTATAGTTGGGATTATATTTTCCAATGTACATTACTTTGCATTTACCAACATGGAATTTCATCTGCCATTTTGTTGCCCAGTCACCCAGTTTTGTAGCCTTTTGTAGCTCTTTGCAGTCTGCTTTGGACTTATCTTGTGTAAGTTTGTATTGTCTGTAAATTTTGCCACCTCATCGTTGTAACCTTTTTCCAGATCTTTCTGAATATGCTGAACAACACTCGTCCTAGTACAGATCCCTGGGGGACACCACTATTTACCTCTCTCTAGTCTGAAAACTGACCATTTATTCGTCCCCTTTGTTTCCTGTCTTTTAATCAGTTACTGATTCCTGACAGTATCTTTCCTTTTATCCCATGACTGCTTATTTTGCTTAAGAGCCTTTGGTGAAGCATCTCGTGAAAGGCTTTCTGAAAATTCAAGTGCACTATATCCACTGGATTATCTTTGTCTACGTTTGTTGACGACCTCAAAGAATTCTAATAGATTGGTGAGACATTATTTCCCTTTACAAAAACCGCATTCACTCTTCCCCAACAAATCATGGTCATCTGTGTATCTGATAATTCTGTTCTTTATTATAGTTTCAACGAATTTGCCCAGTACTGAAGTTAGGCTTACAGGATTGTAATTACTATGATTGCCTCTGGAGCTTTTTAAAAAGATGGGGGTCACATTTGCTATCCTCCATTTGTTGATCTACCACACTTAAAACAATGTAATATAGTAATGTCTTCAAGGTTTTATATATTTTTTTCCAATGGGTCACCTAAATTGATATGCAAAATAATTGCCCATACATCATAAGCATATTTAATTTTGTAAAAATGTTTACATAATACCTTTGCATGTTCTGCATTTAACTAAGACTCTGGTCCTGAAAAGACTTAGGCACATGCTTAACTTCATACATCCGAGTAATCCCACTGGACTTAATCGGACTGTTTCAGTATGTATGTTTACACATGTGCATAAGGTTTGGTTTACATATTTTGTAGTGCAATAGCTATATTGGTGAGGAAGTTATATGTTTAAAGTGGTACAACCACATAGTATGGATGAAATTATATTTGTATAAAGGTGTCTATAGTGGGATTGCTTTATCCTAACTATAATAAGCTATAAGTATCAAATATCTCTATCTGTATTATCGTGTCACCTCTATAAGGTTGTACTATTTCAAAATCAGTTCCTAACCAACATAGTTATAGCAGAACAAAAATGTTTCAATGGTCAGGGAATTGGGAACTAAATATTCATTACATTAAAATGATTGGATAGAAGAGAAAGAGAAAACTGGCTAAATATTTAAACTTACTGCATATACCTCAGTGTACTCTGAAGTGCCAAAATATGACATTTCACACTTCATTTTTTGCAATATTTTCTTTTGTAATTATCCAGTTGTCAAAATATGTTGACCCTCAACAATTTGTCCTTAAATGAACTTGCAAATTTCTCCTTTCATTAAAAATGAAATTTTGCCTTTTAAAAAGTCATGTAAAGGAACAGCAGCAACCATCTCTGGCAACTTTGTTTTGTGGAGAGAGAAGACAGGAAGGTAGAACAGCACAGACAACATCTCACACGCAAATGTAGAATACATTGCGCGTAGAATAGAGACTGACTATACCAGGTCAGTCATGGGTAGAAGTGCCAGGGAATGTTACATTTGGATTATGATTACATGTCCAGAAGTGAAATGACTATCTGCACTAGATACTGCACACAGCAACTAAAGAGATGGAGTTACTCGGTAGGTAGATCAAAATATTATGCTGTGCAGTAAGTTAAAGCCATCTTGTTTCCCAGAAACACCTTCTCACATAGCAAAACCACTACCTATTTGTCTTCCCGTATGCTAACCAGAATTGGCTACCTAATGATAGGCATCTAAATCCATTTGTAGCCAACTAAGTAGCCTGCTTTTCAAATGGTAATCTCTCAACTCTCACTGACCTCAGTGGGAGGTGCAGGTGCTCAGCACCTGTGAAGATCCATTTAAGTATCTAAATATGGCTTTAGAATTAGAGGCCATTGCTTTGGGTACCCATCTTTGACAATGTTGGCCTGTGACTACCAAATAAAAATCATGTGGTGTTAAAATGGCCAAATTTCATGTGAAAGGGCTGAGTGTGGTGGGTTTTTTTGTTTGTTTTTTTTTGGTGGCAGGCTGGTGGGGGAGGGGGGAGAACCAGATGAAAATGGGTGTATGGAGTGTTGGGGTATGAGGATAGGTGAAAGATGGGGCATGTGAGGGGGGAAAAAGCTCTAATGAAGTCAGTACAAACTAAAATTTCATGCGGACAGTAACTTATTTATACTGCTCTATATATTATACACTGAAATGTAAGTACAATATTTATATTCCAATTGCTAAGGTGTCCCTTAACACCCTGTGTATGCCCTTCCCCCCCCCGCATTTCCACCCAGGCTTGGGGGGTGGAGAAACTTTTGAACTCTGAGGTGGCACTGACCAGAAACAGAGACTTCTGGGTTGTTGGACTTTGGGGTGATTGGACTTAAGACCCTAAGGGGGAAAGGACATTGCCAAACGTACTTGGAGGTGGGTTTTTTGCTTAGGGTTTGTGTTATAATTCTGTTTGTAGTGTTTCTCCAACGTGATGCCGCATTGTTTCCCTCCTTTATTAAAAGAATTTTGCTACACTCGGACTCCGTGCTTGCAAATGGGGAAGTATTGCCTCCTAGAGGCGCCTTGGGGGTGGTGGTATGTATTTGTCCCAGGTCACTGGGTGGGGGCTTGAGCCGGTTTTGCATTGTGTTATTGAAATGGAAGGCCTGGATGCTGAACCCGGCCCTTCTTGCTGCCAACTCAGAGGGGCAGAAGGGTTACATTAGGAAAACTTGCTCCCTATAAAGGAGATTAAGTTCTGGATTTCAAGGAAGGTTGTGAATCCTTCTCATTGGAGGTTAAGAACAGGTTGAACAAACACCTGGTAGAGATGGTTTAGGTTTACTTGATTGTGCCTCAACACAAGGGGCTAGGCTTGATGACTTCTCAAGGTCACTTCTAGCCCAACATTGCTGAGATTATTTACTCGAATGCCTCTTCACTATTTTCTGCCAATTCTGGAAACTTTTCTGTATTTTCTTCCGTATTCCTATAGATCCAACTCCTTTTTAATCTTCAGTCTTCCTAGTCCTACTTCATGAAAAGGTTTTGAGAACTAATTGGATTGCACACAGCTGTCCCTGAGGGCACAACTTGGCCTGCTGCATCCTTATGACTGGTGATGGTACATGAGAAGAAAAGAATATAACTTGTGTTTAACAGTTTGGGGTGAGTTTGTAGCAGTGACTGATTTAAAAAAAAAAAAAAAGAGGGAAGGGTGCAAAAAGCCTAGTATTTTACAAACTGAGCTAACTCAATATGAACATAAGAAAATACAGAATTCATGACAAGCACAATCATACGGTCATTTTAACAGATGCTTTTGCAAATAAAGCTATTCTTTAATTTGTTAAATCTATTTAATAAAAACGAGTACCTTTAAAATGGTATTTTTCCAGGCTGTCTTGACACAGTCAGCCTTAATTTTAATAGCTTCAGCATCTAGCTGTTGTTTTGTGGCGGTTTTGTCAAAGTTCTATTGTATATTACTTCCAGCCTATTCACCTAAAGACATGCCTCTGTCAATTACTGTATAAAATACTGCATGCAAGGACTATCTACAACTTCAAAAGTGCTTTATTGCACTGTTACACAATTTGTATAAGAAACAGTCATTTTAAATGGGCTGTACCAAAAGTTATTTCATTGAATTCAGTTAATATATTGCTGAAAGTGTTTTGTAAATGGAAAAAGTCAGCTATTTTTATTCAGCCACTTTAAAAAAAAAATGCTGTATGCCTTACATTGAAGAAGCTAAAATACCCAGCAGCTATCCACCATGTTTCTGCCCAGAGTGAATAAGCTTAAGAAGTTGATTGTTTTAGTATGAATGAAATAACATGATCCTTTGCAACTACTGTACATCAGATAGTCCTCATCTCACATCAAATGTTACCTGCATATTTAATAAGAGCCTTTTTGATTAATATTAAATGCAGTTTGTGCTAGTGATCAAATTGCAACATGTGTGCAGTCAATAACTGCTTGGGTAGATGAAAGAATATGCCATAGACTTCATCCATTGCCTTCTACTGCAGACTATAAATCTTTTTTAAAAATGAACAGATTATTAAATTTTCTTTAGTTCTACTTGGTTCTCCTCTCCCCCCCCCCCCCCCGATGATGCAGATTGCAGTCAGGGATACTATGCACTATCCAATGTTGGTTAGTAAGCAAAACTTAATAACAAAGTTACAGTACTTTGCTGGGTTGGGATCTTTTGTCTCTTACACAATCATTCTTGTTTGTCAAGGACATTATCCTGTTTGGAACACCTTTTTCCTTTGTGAGAAGTAGGTATGACTGCAGGTTAGACTTTCAACATAAAGGAAACACAACTTTTTCAAATGCAAATGAAATTTTTGTGGTAGTGAGGAAGAAAGGTCAAATACTAAATTCCACTCACTGAAACTCATTTTCATGGGATTAATGTTATAATGTAAATTAGCTGCCATGCTGAGGTTTCCTATTAAGCATTTTTTTTTTAAGTGTCAAACTAAAATCTAAAAGTTTTACTTGGCTCAACTATCCCTCTAAATCTCCCCTATAATTATGGAAATCAAATCAGGGTAATCACTAATAAATCATGCAAAAACCCTTATTTTAAAAAAGTAAGTGTGCAATTGTACTGGCATGTCTAATTAGCACATGCAATAACTGTGAAACTTGCCATTTGCAGCACATCTAACTAAGCATGTATCTGCCACTTAACAGGTAAGAGAGATACAGTATAGCGTGAGGTTGCAAGGGTGTCTCAGGATATTTGTGTAGAAAGGCTAAGGATAGAGAAGTATTTAGTAAAGCTTATTTGTGTGAGAGTAGCTAAAAGAGAGAGAGACGTAGAGTGACCAGATCACAACACCAAAATATCGAGACGCATTGGGGTGCTGTCAGCAGGGGCGGCTCCAGACACCAGTGCTCTAAGCGCGTGCCTGGGGCGGCAAACCGCGGGAGGCGCTCTGCCAGTTGCCGTGAGGGCAGCAGGCAGGCTCCCTTCGGTGGCTTGCCTGCGGAGGGTCCGCTGGTCCCACGGCTTCCATGGACCACCGAAGCCGCGGGACCAGCAGACTCCCTGTGCTTGGGGTGACAAAATGTATAGAGCCCACCCTGGCTGTCAGCCCTGCCCACAGTCCACCCCCACTTTGCCAAGTCCCATCCTCCCCTGCTCAGCCTCCCCCCCCCCCCCGCCCTTCCTCATTGCCCGGCTGGCTTGCTGCGTCCTTCCTCAGTCCCCCACCCATTGCTCACCTCCCCACCCACTCGCTCGCCCACCTACCGCTCACCTCTTCACACACCCCCACCTGCCACTCACCCCTATGGCG
Organism: Chelonoidis abingdonii; assembly: GCF_003597395.2. NCBI lineage: Eukaryota > Metazoa > Chordata > Testudines > Testudinidae > Chelonoidis > Chelonoidis abingdonii. The sequence goes on from NC_133773.1 coordinate 24,047,062, forward strand.
CTGACTTTCCCTCTGCTGGGTGGGTGCTCGCCCACCCCCCCCACCTCTTCCCATCCAAGCATCTGCCCTCGCTCTGCCCCCTCCCCCCACCCCTGCTCTGCCTCTTCTCCACCTCCTCCTGCTTCCCTCCTGGAAAGCGCTAAGCACCACCAAAAAGCAGTTAGGAGGTGGAAAGCGCTGCATGGGGAGGGGGGGGAGAAGCGGGGATGCAGCACACTGGGAGGAGAGGGGGGAAAAGGAGCTGAGAAGGGGGGAGCTTGGCTGAAATTTTTCCCTATGGCAGTCTCCCTCCTGCTTGCCTCCTTAACTGAATATCTGGACAAATGGCATCCTGCTGTACATTTATCAGGACATAGGAGAAAGGGTTAAATAGCGGGACAGTGCCAATTTTATCGGGACATCTGGTCACCCTAAAGAGACCACAGGACCAGTTTCTGAAGGTGTCTGTATAGCAGCTGGGAGTAGTGTGGCTGGAGCAAATATATAGCATGAGGTTGGGCAGGATTCTGCTTGGGTGGCTAGAGTCAGCTGGTGAGGATGACTGTGATCAGGACTAATGGTCAGAATGGGCATCGCTCATCAGAAGCTGGAGCCAAGAGTCAAACCGAAGGGCAGGAACTGGATGCCAGAGCTGAAGGTCAAGTGGGAGTCAGAGGACAAAGCCATGGGTCAAACTGGAGGTCAGGAACTGGAACGAACAGGGTGGCAGGCAAGGAAGATTTCAAGGAAGGGAAGGACAGAGCCAAGGCTGGGTGCAAGACTGGAGCAGCAGAAACAAGGTAATGCAGAAGCAGAAAGAGTGGTGAGCATGAGCAGTGAGCTGCTGCTGCTGCCTCAATTGCTGGCTGCAGGGGCCAACAGATGGATCAGGTGGCATGGTGGTATAGGGCAGCTGTAGGGATGAGTTTGTCTGGTGTTTAGCTCTTCTGAAGGTCCTGGTTCCTCAAAGCGAGCTTGAGCTGCTGCCCGTGTTTTTTGTTGCCACACTGATGTTCATGTGGAGCTAACTCCAACAAAGCTAGTGAGCTTTTGTCTACCCCTGCTGGGAAGCACTTTTCCAACTGCTGGGTAGACAGAGATTTTTACTTACACAGTGGAGTGTGCTAGTTGCAGGGTAGTCCTATTAAAATCAAAGGAAACTACTCAAGGAGAAAAGGACTAGTCACTGTGTATACGAATATCGGAATCTGGCCTCTAACTTGGAAGAAGCAAAATTTTTAAAAGGGCCAGATCTTGCACTCTATGACTTCAAGGGGACATCTGCACATAGAACAGCAAGCAGGATTTGGACTCACGTGGGTTACTGTCCATTGTATTTTTGTGGTAATCACAGTGTTAGGATCCCCACCTCACAACAGAAGTAGTGGAGTGAAGGAAATGAAGGGAAGGGCTTTTCCTTTAAAACCAAGGGGTTTCCTACACCATAAGAGAGAGAGAGATGGCTAAAGTCCACATCTGTTCTCCACAGTATAAAGTAATTTACACGACAGGAAAAGCCATCATACAACCATTGCTAGACACCTATGGCAGTGCTAGAGTTCTGCACCTCTCCAGGGCTCTATGTGCTTTCCATAATACTATTCCTTTCCATGCCTGCTTTTGAGCAATCACCTATTGACTTGATATATCTGACAGGGACAGCCGTCTGTATTTTAAGGGTCCCAAACTCCTTCCTTTTTCTACCATGCAGGGCCGGCTCCAGGCCCCAGCACGCCAAGCGCGTGCTTGGGGCAGAGTCCCTTGGGGGGCGCTCTGCCGGTTGCCGGGAGGGCAGCAGGCGGCTCTGGTGGACCTCCCCCAGGCGTGCTTGTGGAGGGTCCGCTGGTCCCGTGGCTCCGATGGAGCTTCCTCAGGCATGCCTATGGGAGGTCCACCGGAGCTGCGGGGCCGGCTAGCGGCAGAGCACCCCCCCGCGGCATGCCGCTGTGCTTGGGGTGGTGAAATGGCTAAAGCCAGCCCTGCTACCATGTTTTGCAATTTGCTACCAGGAGTGACACAAGCAGGCCTGCCTCTCTTCCAGTCAGCCTCAAGCGACTTTCTTTCCCCCTGCGACAGAGTGAAAAAATTTGCTCATTAGGAAGTCCTTCCTGGTACTATTCTTACTCCTGAAAGGGGCTATCCCAGTTTTCTGATTCCTCCATCTCTCTCAGAGCACCTGTCTGAGGGCCTTAAACACACAAATGGAGAACACAAGATTAGTTTAACAAACACTGACTTCCCTTCTCTTATGCCTAGTGACAGCTTGTCCTTTCACAGTAATTAGTGAGGTGATGCAAATGAAAGTCAGCTAATGCCACCCTTGTGCACTGTTTATTTCAGTGTACCTCCAGTAACCCTCACAATGATGAGAAGAAATTAAATGTTTGAGTTTTTTACATGTATTTGATTCCTGTGAATGCAGTGACTGATGCAGCTGTGATACTGTACTGCGTTAATGAAGATGCTGTAAGCTGACAGAACAGAGCTCTGCCATCAGCATAGTTAATCTACCTCCCCAAGAAATGGTAGTGCTATCTACATGGGGGAGATGGGAGTTAGTGTGTCCGCAGGGGTATAGGTTTTTCACACCTCTGAGCTATGCAGTCATACTGGTGTAGGGCTGTACTTAGAACAGACTACACTGCACCCAAAATGTATTTTTGACCCATTTGAAGTATTCCCTCCAAACATAGTAAAAAAAAAAACAACAAAAACTACACCTAGGTTTCACCTGAGCAATTCAGAGTAGTGCTGGTGAGTACTCACCACTGAGAGTAAAGGTTACACAGCAAGACTATTAGGGTTTAATTCTGAAAAAAGATTACCAGGAAATGTAAAATTCACTGGTTAATGTAAATAGAATGCAAAGTAGTTTATTGTAAGGTGTGACAGGACACTTCAGAGAATGGAACCAGTTGTATTGGTAATATATTAATATTGAAATAATATTGAAAATCAAATTACCCAGATGAGCTTATCACTAACTGAAATATAAAAATTTATATTTCAGTGTATTTCAGTTAGTGATATGCTCATTTGGGTAATTTGATTATTATATTTGTCCTGTCTGTCTAAGAGGTTCCAGTATATCCAAAATTTTAAAAGCTCATAACATGTAAGTTGGGTTCTCTATGTAGTTCAACAATGCTGGTTTAATTGCAAGGTGAAAAACATGAGCTCCTAGTTTACTGAAGAATCTTTTAAAATGCTTAATAGTACACAAGACAATATTCAAACTGGGATGAAGCAGGTTTGTGTTGATATTGGTGATGGACTCCTTAATCTGGTCTGTATTTCTTAGAATTTCAGTCCTACTAGTAACACATTCTATTTCAAATTCTTCAATTCATTTGTTGAGTGAGGTTTCTATTGCTGCTTTATCATTAGCATTTTTTAAAAACTTATCTTGTTTAATGGATACCATTTTCAGCTGCTGGGAGTGGAGGTATTGCTCTTATTGTTGCATTCACAATCATCATCATCACCACCACCACCATCACTGTCACTGTGAACAGTATCAGAAAGGGATTCATCATTTTCATCACTTAAAAATAAGTTTATTATTTGATAAGGCACAATTTTTCACATATGCATTTTTGAGACTCCTGATTTTTTTTTTTAATAGACATTCCTCCCTTGCTAGCGGTAAAGAAATCTTTTGTGATGAAGTTGTCATTCTGCTCCTTACCTTTCTGATTTTTTCTTCAGATGTTTATTTTATATCAAAGGATCTGTTATTTGTTGAATACAAAGGTACATCAACACTTCCTTCATCCTACTGTAGTATTTGTTATCCCTTTTTGACTCAAGTGGCTAGCTGAATTTTGGTGTCTAGTACTTTGTTTCGGTTAGGAGGAGAAATTGATGGAGTCAGGTGTGTTTCTGATGCAGTCCTGTTTATTTGCAAAGATTGTACAAAGTTCTGTTCCCCTGAATGCTACAGGAGATAGGTTCTTTGGTCACAGTTCAAAGCCCCTTTTTATGGGGTGCTTAAGCCCAAAAGGTCTCTTCAGGCTTTCCTCAGGCCCACGCTTCCAGTGCTTATTCTGGCTGTGTCCTTGACTTTCTGCTGTTTCTCTTTCAGCTTCTGTCACATGTGTACACATACCTCAGCCAAAAAATACCCAGCAAAAGCTCTCTGCCTACACGTGCCTTAGTTTTGGATAGTTGTGTGTGTGTGTGTTTTGGATGGAGGTTGCCAATGTTTCCATTATCTAGTTCAAAACAGAGTTTAATTTTCTTAAATTTATCAGTAGTGAAGGGCAGCTGTTATACCCACCAGTTTCACTGAGGTTTAACCCAACTGCTAACAGTATGTCTTATTATAAAATGCTTTGAGATCAACAGATGAAGTGTTCGAGAAGAATTGAGTATCACAAAGGTTTCTCTCTAAAGATATAAACACATAGTATGGGCCCAATTCTGAGTTCACGCTTGTCTGATATTGGTGTAATTCTTTTGACTGTGATGAAGTAATTTACTGATTTACACCAGCTTAAGTGACAGAAGAATCAGGCTGTGTTTATATTGAAACATCTATGTGAGCCATGCCTTCTTGGCATGGCACTCTTTCCGCCACCAACTACAGGTTGGTCAGCCAGCTATAGCTTTGATTGAGAGAGTTGAGTCTTTTTTAGCTTTGACAGCAGAGTTTCACATGTTAAGATTCAGAGGTCCCAGCTTCACTCCCTGATGCTGCCAAGGGAGTGATTTTACATGTGGTGATCCACAAGGGAATTGAACTGGGAAGCCTCTGCAGCTCCAGCTGCACAGGTTCGAGCTCCATTGCCAAGGGCATACTGAGTTACATATAACTACAGTAAGGGTGCTTCGATGGAACGAGAGCTAGGCAGATCCAGTTATAGAATTTAGCCCTCAATCTGTGTATCAATATAGTATAGCCAAGAGTAGGTAAACTGCCTATAAATCATAAAAACAAAAAGTTAAATGATGTTTATTGGTCAGGTCGTTTCAGACTAATCTTTTAGAAGGTACATTTTTTGCTGATTTTGGCCACTATTCATTGTTTTTCAAAGAAAAAATGTGACATGTTGTAGCTGGGTTAAGTTGTTAAATTAACGAAGGGTCAAGGGAAGTTTGCCATTGACTTCAGTAGGAGTAGGATAGGGTGACCAGATGTCCTGATTTTTTGGATGGGGTGGGGGGGGGGATAGTCCCGATTTTTGGGTCTTTCTTACACAGGCTCCTATTTCTCCCCCTGCCCCTGCCACATACACACCATCTCGATTTTTCACATTTGCTGCCTGGTTACCCTAGAGGAGGATTAGGGCTTAAGTACTTCTAAGAAATGAACCTGGACAATGATGATATTACACATCCATAATAGCACAAGAAAATGGATTTGAAAATGGCTCATCTATGCACAAATTTAAGGGAAGAAGAAATCCTGATTGTTAGAAACATAATCAACTTACATAATTTAGAGTGCTACAAGTTTTAGTAAAACACAGTGAAAATGAAAATACTCCCAAGGCCCATAAAGTACTGAAGGTAATCAAATAATGTTTTATTGCCAATAATTATTGGAAACATTAACCTGTGTACTACTAGGGCATGAGATCTCCAAACTATTTTCTCAGTCTAGCACAAACATGATTAGATTAATTAAGTGTCATGATGTATTTAGTTGAGCATTAGGCCACAAGATAATTCTTAATGATTTATTTATAACACAGATTTTCCCTAAATTAAATCCTCATTAATGTGTGTCATTCTCATAAACTTTTATGTTTGTTTGGTTTCTGTTATCAAAATATTGCTGGAGTAAACAGAGAGATGGCAAAATTCACTAACATGCTCCAAATGTAGTAGTATGAAAATGTCTTCCTTTCTACACTTTTTAAAAAGCCAGTTTGGAGGAAGGTTGACAATGCAAATTGTCAATCTAATTTGAGAATTTAATAAATTTGATATTTTGCTGCTGTGATTAGCATAGTCATAAAGAATTCAGAGAAGATATACTCTTCTGTTTTATTGGTAGTTTTTTCCTAGGGAATTCTAATTGGAGGTTATTCTTGATTATTCACTGTGTGGTGACTTGAGAAACAGGAAAAGAGGCAAGAAGATTCCTCTAAGGGAGAGAAAAATACTCAGCTGGTCATTATAGTGTTCCCTGCTGTACTAGAGAAATGGAGCGCACAGAGAAAAAGTAACATTCCCCTCCTCCCCCCGTTTGAGTGTAACGCCCTAGTTATTCTATTGGTGGGCATTATTCCCAGGACCTCTAGCTCCAAAGCACAACCTTTACTACTTGAACTGAAAAAGAAAAAAGCCTATCTGCTGGGATAAGCAATAATCAGATATGAATTTGCAACAGGGGACTATAACACATTTTGCCAGTATTTTTACATAAGGATATTCAAGTGAGTTCAATGAGAAGTCTTCATTCACAATAGAAATAGTAAGTCACATTTTCTCTAGCTCTCAGTGGGGCCAGAGGATGAAGCATCATTTCATGCTTAGAGAAGATCCCTATTGATGAGGCACTGTGAGGAAGCAAGCGTGTGCTGCAACTGTACCTGCTCTATGAATCAACAGCAGTCTGTAGCCTACACCCTTCCAAACTACTGTACCCCTTTCAGGAGTCTGAAGCCCAAACCCTGCCACCTGAGACTGAAGCATTTAACTTAGCAGGGCCCTCTGTGGCAGGGGCAGTTTCCTTGCTTGCCACCCTCTAACAGCAACCATGCACTTGTGACCCCCCCCCCAACCCTTCCCATGACCCCCCCATCAGGTTGAGAAACACTGACCTAGATGAGTTGATATACCCACTGGAAGACCTCTACATAGCCCTGGTTGAAAAACCTTTGTAGCCTAATAATTCAGTACCTATGAGAAGTGATAAATTCACCAGAAAGGCAATTCCAGCTATCTCGCCAACTCCCAAGAAAATGGTTAATGTTTAAGACAAATTTTCAAACATTATTTTCCACTGTTCTCACTCAGACACTGTCTTTCCCAAGGCAGATTAGTACAGTAAGGCACAGACTATTAAATCTTCTTATAGTAGGTACTAGAAAGATACTGTGTGAAGAACAAGAATATACTGTAGCAGCTTTTATTTTGTCTCAATACCCTGGTTCCATTCTGTCTTCTAAGGAGGTTCAAGACTGAAACATCTAAAGATTTTAGTACTTATCCATCCTTGTCTGCTGTAGAAGTCAAGCTGGAGCTGACTTCTTGTTTCAAGGTGGTCTGAAATAACCCAGCATATTGAGAAAAGTCCTGGATTAGACCAGGAACATTATAAGCATGTGAAAGCAAAACAAAATGAACACACACTTTTTAAACTTCAATTTCTTATTGACCTCTGCACTTACGGTGTTGAGCTAGACTCAAAATTTTTCTTTCACTTTCTTCAGGTCCAGGTCAAGGCGGCCCATTTGATATCTGGGGCCCTTCACAAAAACCTGTTGAACAACATATAATTTTCATCATGATCTTTCTAGAAGTGAAAGACTTAGCATCCACCTTGTTGGCCAAGTTTTATTAAAAAATGTTTTGACAGGTAAAAGTAAAGACAGAGGATGAAAAGCCAGAGTAGAAGTTGAAGAGTGGTGGGACTCTGAACAGGCATCGGTTGCTATAGTTGCAGTTCCAGCATTCCAGTTTAGCAGTTACTTCTCTACTTGATCCTTTTCTTTCTTAGTCACTAACAAATGGAGAGTGGGTGCAATAAAAGATTTTGCCTCACCCGTCTTGTGTCTCTAAGCATGAGTTTGTTTCAAATCCTGATACAGCTCCACTTAATGAGTAATAATTAAAGCCAAAGCCCAAATTAATATTCTTACTCTCACTCTAATAAATAAGACCCCTCCCCCCAGTCCTGCAATGGGGTGTATTAATGCACACCCCTGCACTTCCATACATGGGTATGGGAGTCCATGCCAGCAGATCACACTGCAGCATTGAGGTCTATACTTGATTAACAGTGTCCAGCAAAATTGTCATTTTGTGAGGTATTTCCCTATTTTGCACTTATTTGAGGAAAATCATCCTTCAAAGAATCAATCCTTAATATCTAGAGGCACATGGAAAAGTGTAGTGTCTGACCAAAAAAACAACATACTAAGGAAGGGATTTTCCCAAAAGCACTTGTGACTTAGGAGCACAAGCCCTATGTACTTTCAAAGAAACTTACTGTCGTGTTCATAGCATAAAGACAGAAGATGGATGTTAAACATAGAATACCCTTTCTGGAAGGCTGAACCATAACACCACTGTATTTCTTAAAATCCAGAACCTTAACAGTAGGAAACCGTAAGCAGACAAGAAAAGCTAGGTAGAGAGAGGCAACTAACTCACACTTGCTTTGAAGATGTCTCTGACTAATGGCATGCTTTGCTCAAGAGCCATCTAGCCTGCAAGCAGGACCTGGAAACACTCCTGCCTCTTCAAGTGATAGCTTAACACTTACAACAGAGTCCTCAATATACCCCTGTCATAAACAGATAGCTAAGGGTTAATGTCTCTTTTACCTGTAAAGACTTAACAAACAGTGACCTGCAACACCTGACCAGAGGACCAATCAGGAAACAAGATACTTTCAAATCTCAAGGGAGGGAAGTCTTTGTTTGTGGTTTTTGGGCTTTGCTTTGTTCTCTCTGAGTCCTGGAAGGGACTAGACGTGCAACCAGGTTTCTTGCCAATCTCCCTGCTATAGTCTCTTATATTCAGAATAGTGAGTATTAAGTAGAAAGGTGGTTATAGTCTTTTAAATTGTTTTTCTTTATTTGCAGATGTGTAGTTTGCTGGAAGTGCGTTAAATTGTATTTTTGCTGGGGGGAGGCTTTTCTCACTGGTGCCTATAAGCTGAAAGACCCTGTAATATTACATCTTGTATTTACAGAGATTTCTTATTTTTTATTTCTTTTATTAAAAACTTCCTTTTAAAGACCTGTTTGATTTTTTCCCCAGTTGTGGCTCAAGGGAATTGAGTCTGTACTTACCAGGCAAGTGGTGGGAGACAGGGAAAAAGAAGGGAGGGGGAAGGGGGAATCCCTTTGTTTAGATTCACAGAGCTTGAATCTGTATTGCCTGTGGGTGAGGTGGAAAGCCTCTGTTTTAAGATTCAAGGAGTTTGAATCTCAGTATCTTCCAGGGTAACCCAGGGAGGGAAAGCCTAGGAGAGGCACTAGTGAGGGAAAGAGTTTACTTTCCTTGTATTAAGATCCAGGGGGTCTGGGTCTTGGGGGTCCCCAGGGAAGGTTTTGGGGAGACCAGAGTTTATCAGGCACTCAGAGTCCTGATTGGTGGCAGCCTATCAGATCTAAGCTGCTAATTAAGCTTAGAGGAATTCATGCTAGTACCTCATGTTTGGACTCTAAAGTTCAGATTGAGGAAAGTATACTATGACAAGCCCCCTTACAAAATCAGAATTGGAAGGCTAGAAAGGACCTCTAAGGGTCATGTAGTCCATCCCCATGTGAGGAAGGGTCAAATAAACCTAGAACAATGCTGACATCTCTTTTCAACCTGTTTTGAAAAAATCTGTCCAATGAGGGGGATTCCACAACCTCCTTTAGAAGCCTATTCCAGAATTTAACTACCCTTAACTAGAAAGGGTTTTTTCTAATCTCTAACTTAAATCTCCCTTGTTACAGATTTCTAAACCTTTGATCATTTTTGTTGCTCTCCTTTGGGCTCTAATTTGTCCGCTTCTTTCTTAAATGTTGCTCACTGAACTAGACACAGTATTCCAGAGGAGACTTCACAAGTGCTAATTAGAGCAGGGCAATTCCGCCCCCCCCCCTTATTAATACACTCAGAATACCAGCATTGTTGCAACTGCATCACATTGTTCACTTTTCTTCAATTTGTGAGCCTCTATAACTTGCAGATCCTTTTCAGCATTACCACTACCTAGCCAGTTATACTCCACATCAGCTTTCATTGTACCTTAAATATTGTCTCTTGGAGGAACTCCTAGCCCTCATGAACTCCTTTTTCCCTTGGAATTTTTCCCTGTGGGATCTTACTTGCTAGTTCTGACTTTGTTTTTTGTTTGAGTTTTAAGTCTCTTGACCTTACTTTGGTGTCCTTTCTCCTTCTTTTCATTAGACTCATGAAGCATATCATTTTATGAACCCTTTTACCAAGTTGTCCACCATCAGATTCACAAGCAATTCTTCTTTGTTAGTCAGAATCAAGTAGAAAATGGCCACTCCAAGTAACTTTTTACACCTTCTAAAACAAGTAGTTATCCGCAACATACATCAAGAATTTGACATTTTGTCATATTATTTTTTTAAACAGATATATGGGTAGTTAAAATCCCCACTTACTACCAGGTCTTGTTTGGGAGAGTGCTGTTTGTTCTAGAAATGCATTTCAGCCTTCGCCTCCTGATCTGATGTCACCCAGTTTTCCCACCTCCACCCTTTTTATCTTCAAGAGACTTTCAGGGGGTCTGCCTGTCACCACCGCTTGAACCCCAGAACAAGTCTGTGTATTCTTGATGCACAATGCAACACTTCCTCCTTTTTTCCTTCCTACCCAATCTATTTCAATATTCCAATCATGAGATTTATTCCACCAAGTCTCTGCAATGCTATAACAGAGTGACTCACCCACTAAGGGTTGGGGTTAGCTAATGCTGATCACAGGATGAGCCACACCTGGGAGAGATGAGGGTTATTGCCTTGTTAAGAACAGCAGACGGCTACAGTGAAGGGGGGAAAGCCTTCTCCAGGGAAAACCCTGAAATGTAGGGAGCTGTGAAAAGAGACACTGCAGTGAACAGGAGGTTTCTGCTACAGACTCTGATTGGAAGAAGAGTTTGTGGACCTGGAAACCAGACAGCTGAAGAAGGCCAAGCTCCAGCAAGGTAAAGCCTGAGAGACTTAGTACAGGTACCTAGTTCTGGGAAGAAGGGCTTGGGGCTCCCTACCTACAGGAATCATGGAACTGGGTGGGGGCCTGTTGGGAAGGACTCAATACATGGGATCCCAGAAGGCGAATGTTTATTATTTGCCCATGGAGGGGGCATTGGAGAGGAGCAATTGATAGCAGGGCACCACAGAGACCTCTTACCACAAAGGTGTGTTCAGGAGGCTGCCAGTCCTGTTTCACAAGCCAATTGTTATAAATTTTGCTTGTGTATTATGACTTCAGAAAAATTGTAAGTCACTTAGGCTCTTTTGACAGTTCCATCTCAAGAGTCCTCTGTCAAATGTTATTAAGATAGTAGGTGACATCAGGTGTTTTAGCACCTTTTGACTTTTGCATACTGGAGCAACTTTACTGCCACTTGAATCAATCCTTCCTAGCAGCTTCGTGTCATGTCCTTTGCATGCCATTTGGTCTAAGAGTGATGCTGAGAGGGGAAGGTGCCATTGTCTGTGGATGGTAAGGGCAGAGATTTTCAGCATTGACCATTGAATCTGGAAGTTGAATTACCATTAATTTTAATGGAGCAGGAAAATTCTATTATCTGATAAGAGAATACCTGGAGTTAGTGCAGAAAGATATTTGAAAACTAGAGAGAAATGTGCAAAAGTTATGAGGGGCTGGAAGGACAGAGTCATGTGAGAAACTGAGAGATACTTATGCAATTTGGATAACAAACTGAAAGATACCATAACAGGCAACAGGAATTTGCAATGGGTAATCACAAGGATGGAAATCTATTTAGGGTGGTACAATAAGGAGTAACTGGATTAAATTAGGGTAAAAGGCTTTTTGGCTGAATACTTTTCAAGAAGTTTTCCTATGAAATCTAGTAGTTTCCCTCAACTAGCTTTCTGTGAACATACAAGCTAAGTGTCCCTAGTGATTAAGGGCACCTATTTGCCCTAATGTTCATAGATTCCTCTATAGCATGTTCCTCCTTTCCTCTGGCCTTTAGAAGCTTGTGTGTGTGTGTTTGGAAAGGAGGCAAGGCATAGTCATAGGTTGGCAGAGGACTGCCAGGTCTCACCAGATGATCTTCCCTCCCAAACCTGCAGGCCACAGTTGCAGAGTTACTGCAGCTTGTTACAACACTTCTGTGCTGTGGAACTCTTCTCTTCAGACTGAGCAACCACTGACTAGGGGCGGGGGACTGCTATAACCTGGACTGCTGGATGCTATAGTGAGCTGTGAGGATGCACTGACAGCTGCAGAGGCCTCATCTCCATTAATAGATTCTCCAAGAGCCACAGGTTTGTGGAACAGAATGTCTAGACACTCCAATAGGGGAGGGCATGGCCTACTCTGAAAAAGGAAAGATAAATCCACAGAAGCATGGAGAGAATAGGGCCCCAAATCTATTTTGCCTCCTTACATAACTTACATTTTCCCTTTAACACCATTATTTCCCTTACCCTCTATCCCAGACTGTTCTTCCCTGTTAAAATTGTAGTTCCACATAAATATGGCACCAAGGAGAAAGAAAAGTTCATTTCAATATTTAGCCCACTCCTTGGTATCACGGAGAGCCCTGTCACAGTTCATGATAGATTTGAACAAAGCTAGAACCCTCTTGTTATTCCATGGATCACTCTGAGGTCTTTTCCCCTCTTTCATTCTGCTTTTTTAAAGTGACATTTTATTAAGCTACTTCATAGCTCCTAGGAAACACAAACTTGCTTGTCACGTAAAGACAACAGAAGTCAAAGCATAATGGAATTTTCCTGGAGTGGACTCATCAGTTTCAGTTAGCAACAATGAACACTGAGCTGTAGTTCAATCCAGGGTTCAGTTGACATCCAACACTTGAAATGTCTCAAGTTATTTCTAAACAGGAACCAAACCTTAACACTGAACTACAGCTTGGTCTTAGGTACTTCTGTATATCAGGAACAACTCAACTGAAGCCAGTGGAATTATTCCCAAATCAAACTGGTGAAATTAAGATCAGAATCTGGATTCACATCTCCATTTATTGATGCTTGCAAAAATACACGTGCATATACACTTTTGCTAATTAAATGCTTGTTGCAAAATATATACAAATACCAGGATATACTCTATACAAATGACATTAAAAATGGCATTAAGGTGGCAAACCCAAGCATTCAAAGGTTAGGATATTCCAGAATTAAGATTTTCCTGTAAACCTTAATTTGATCCCCTTATTCATATTATTATAATGCTGCCTTTAATTACATGATCACGTACTATTTTTCCACCCACAAATCTCTACCTCATTCAGAGCACAGGATTAATAATACTCAATGAAGGAACAGTTATTGAGTATTTTGTTCTTTCCTTGTTCAGTGTCTGACTAGAGGCCTTATTTACTTCCCAGTATTCAGAATAGGATTTGAAGAAATGTCTTCATGGCTTCTTTTATATGGGGCTTATTTATCTTAGCACCACCTTATTTCACAGAGTGTTGTGATTATCCCCATTTTACAGATGGGGGATTGAGATACAGAGACATTAATGTCATGTGTCCACTAATTCTAGGTGCACACACTGAGATGCTTGTGGCTGTTTTTAGCAGGGGGTGGGGACTTGTATGGCACCCCCTGCAGCCAAGAGGAACATTACAGGAAAAGTTCTGCTCAACTTTTGTAGCCATGGCATGGAGTATGCTCAGTACAGATTGAATCTTGGGAGAATTTAGCTGCTGAACCCTAATAAGCCCACTGAGAACATACACACAAACTTTGAACAGCTTGTAGCTGGGTCACATTTGGCGGGATTTTCACAGAGATGGCAAAAGGCATATCCCTGCCCCTGATTTTAACTACAGGCATCATTATCAGTGCCACCTATCAAATGCATGTACCAAGAATGCCACTCTGTGCATAATATGTATACATACACATCTATTTCCAAACAGCATTTAGATGAAAGTTAATGGAATATTTCATGCTATCGAAACAGTTAGTGTTCTCTGTGTACATGCAGGAAATGAACTTCACTGTTTGTGAAGTGGGGGTGAGAGAGGAAAAAATGAATTGTTTAGGCTACATACACCCAGTACAGTGCATGTAATTTAATTATACTGTGATTCCTTATTTTAATCCAGGATTGGTTTAATAATTTCATTCTAATCTAACTCTACAATCTAGCCACTCCAAATTTTGCCTTGTGAAGGGCTTGCTCTACTCAGCACTGGATAGTGCTGCCTGCTAGCAGTTCTGGGGACTCATAGGATCAGGCAGACTTCCCTTCCTGTTGTTACACCCTGTCAGTTTCTCCTCTGCTGTGCCTCTCTGAGGAACCACAGGTGTCCTCTTCATGACTCAGCCCTCTACGCAGGTCACTACTGTGATTTCTCCTTCCTGGGGGGAGTTTACCAAGGTTCCTGCTCTTCAGCAATCTCATGTGGTCTTCTGCTTCACTGCCTCACAGTGCCACTCCCACAGAGGCTGGCCCAGGAACACAGACAGGGCTTTGGAGCTGTGCTCCGGCTCTGCTCCAGCTCCAGGCAAAAACCTGCTGCTCCACACTCTGCTCCAAAGCCCTGAACCCAGGCCCATGCTTTATTCAGGTTCTGCCTCAGAGACCCTCTACACAGCAACCAAGGTCTATTCCCTGTACCTTGCTGCTTTTTCCCTGAGTTGCTTACATCTCTTCTGACCTTTCCCCATCCTCTGGGTTTGCCAGTTTTTTCACTCCTTCATCCCAAAGATTAACTTTTGTCTCTCTAGCCTCCAAACACTCCTCCCAGGGAGTAACTGTAGCTTTTCCCAGTCATCTCTGTTGCTAGCCTGTCCTTCACAGGTGAGCTTCTCTAATTAACTGCCTCCAGCCTAAAGCTCCCCTGTTTATAACCTAATTAGCTGAGTAGGCCCACCTGGCTTAATTCAGCTCTTGCAGGGCTAGTGTGGGGAGCACACCCCATCACATACCCTTAAACAAGCAAATTACCAAGCCCCAAGCAATCTATGCTGCTGTCACTTGAACTAATCTTTGGTCTCTTTCTATTGGACTGCAGGATGATACACTGGGGATTGATTTAGCCTCCTATGCTTTTAACATCTACAACTGCACTAATTCTTTTCTAGAAGGAAAATACACTTTTTTGCCACAATTTTTCAAGTGAATAGGCAGTCCAAGTAAGTACCAATCCTTTTTTTGCCATCAAATTTCTTTGGTTTTTTTACCTTACATGAAATGAGTTTGATGGTCTCCAGTTCCTAGCAGCCAGCTGTTGACATTACTGAAACCACACAGGTAGCACTCATTGACAAACTTGGCAACAGTTTCCACAAAAAGACTAAGTTAAGAATAATTACTAACTTCCAGATGTGCTTCTTCCAAGTCAGGAATGAGGCACACAGAAAGGCAACATTTTCCATGTTATCCTATTTATTGCCTTTGTGCATCTATTCATGAGTCAGAGAAAAACGACATTCTCTGTTTTCATTAAGGATGCAATTGAACATAAATGATGGCATTAAACAGTAAGACTCACATAGTGCTAGAATTCTATCTTGGAACCAGAATTCTTCAGACATTCAAGAAAGAGTTTTACCCAAGGACCCTGGAAATGGATGGATATGGAAGAGGGGGCTGCCCCTGTGCACTCTTGTGTGGCCAGGTGCTTTGGTTCTGCCCTTTATTCTCCCTGTTCTAGGCTCTTTTATGGATACTCCACAAACTTGCTTGTCTAATTGCTACACTTATAGGGATCTGGGTTTATTCAGAAAATATGAGTCCTAAAATCTAGCCCCAAGACATGGCTCCTATCTCAGACCCTGGGTGAGCAAAAGGGTTCTTTCATCTAGTCCTTTGCATTTCTTCAGAGGTCTTAGGAACTGACCTGTCTTGGGATTCAGCTTGTACCTGTCCTACTCAGCTCATTTCCCAGTCAGGTCTGATATAAGGAGCCAGCTGCTTGTGATTTCCTCCCTGTGCCAGGTGTCTTGTGTTAGCTCATTTAGCAAGCCTGCTCCAGGCCTCAGGTCTCCTACAGGTAGCTCTCTCACTCCCTTTGCACTCTTACTGTGCAACTGAATAATATACAGAGCCAGTCCTCCAAACTGAAAACAACTATATAAGAATTGCTTAGGTGAGGAGTGGTTACTCTGCACACATGATTTTCTCTGCCCTACTCAATTCCCGCCCCCCTCCATCATCCCTCCCTCCCCAGTACTATATGAGCAAAGTATTGACAATGCAGAGAGACTACAGCCAATGAACCAGACACAAATTCAGAAATAATTCATACCCCCACAGACACCTAGTATAATATTTTCTTAGAAATTAGGGGTTTGTTAGCTACACTGTCACAAGCAATTTAAAAACAAGAAAGGGGTGATTTGGTACTATTGTCCCAAGAGCCAATACAAATGTACAGAAAGGATGTGCTAGTTATCGGAAAGGTGATTCCTCAAATAATGCAACACCTCTCTAAGAGCAGAGTCCTGTGAGG
This sequence comes from Chelonoidis abingdonii, assembly GCF_003597395.2. Taxonomy (NCBI): domain Eukaryota; kingdom Metazoa; phylum Chordata; order Testudines; family Testudinidae; genus Chelonoidis; species Chelonoidis abingdonii. Next base: position 24,063,371 of record NC_133773.1, read on the forward strand.
AGTTAAGAATCTTGTAATGAAATGAGCATGATTTCAAGTCCTGATTTGAATTCTTGAGCTGTTGCATAGGAACTGGTGTTGCTAACAGAATATACCCAAGCCATATAGTGATGTCAACTGTCTTCTGACACATTTCCCTGCTAAAATCTCCACACACACTCCTAGCACTGTGTGGTAATATTTACCCTTTAAACAGGAAGAATGAACACAGAACCTATGTGGTAAAACATTCCATCACTCAGCACAAACAAAACTAGCCATCTCATTTCCTTTGATGGGTACAGTGTACCATCCCGATGATATTCCTTATCCTCACTGTCCCAGAATAAGATTCCAGAGCCTCTCTAAATGCTAGTTTCCAGCATGCAACTGCCATTCCTGCTTCACCGCTGGATTTACCCACTACAGCTGGTAGAAAGCTTACTATTTATTCATGTTAGCAGGTTGGTAGCCATAATCACACAGCCAATCGGATATTTCACAGTAAAAGCTTAGGTTGGAATCAAATGAAAATTATACTGAAGGGATGTCCTGAAAATAGTTAAACCTCAATTTTTAATTAGAGAATAATTCTCTGACTTTCAAGCACACAAAAGACATGATAGGGCTCATTAGATGGTCAAAAAGCTGCAAGATATATTTCTACCCAATCTCCCAGATTAGTGGCTTAATTCATTATAATTCATTTTTCAGTCCACTAAGACTAAGGCTCTGGTAGCATTTCCATTCTAAATCACATTATTTAATTGCCTACAACTTAGCTGTTGCAGATGGGGGGTGGGGGGACAGGAGGGGCTGGTGTTTTGGTAAGAAGGTTGCCAGGTGTCTGGTTTTTGACTGGAATGCTCTGTTGAAAAGGGACCCTGGTGGCTCCAGTCAGTACCACTGACCAGGACATTAAAAGTCCGGTCAGTGGTGCTGTGGCCCTAAAGCAGGCCAGTCCCTACCAGTCCTGGCACCGCATTGCATCCCAGAAGTGGCTAGCAGGTCTGGCTCCTAGGCGGTGGGCCACGGGGCTCCGTGCCCTGCTCCAAGCATCAGCTCTGCACTTCCTTTGACTGGGAACCATGGCCAATGGGAGCTGGAGGGGGTGCCTGCTAGTGAGAGTAGCACATGGAGCCTCCTCTCTTCTCCCTCTTCCCTCCCTCTCCCCCGCCCCCAGAGCCAGACCTTCTGTCTGCTTCCGCGGTGCAGCACAGTGCCAGGACAGATAGGGACTCTAGTCTGTCTTAGCCCTGCTGCGCCGCTGCCCAAGGTAAGCCTGAGGTCCTGCCCCTGCCTGAGCCTCCCAGACCCAGAGTCTCCTCCTGCACCTGAAACCCCACACCCTCAGCCCAGAGCCTGTACCCCCACCTACACTGCAACCTCCTGCCTCAACCTGCAGCCCACTCCCGCGTTCCAAGTCCCTTGGCCCCAACTCCCCAGCCTGGAGCCCCCTTCTGCACCCCAAACCCTTCAGCCCCATCCTGGAGCCCACACCCCCTCCAACACCCTCCCCTGCCCAGCCCAGTGAAAGAGAGTGAGGGTGGGGGACAGTGAGCCAGCAAGGGAGGGGGAATGTAATGATTGGGGGCGGGGCCTTGGAGAAGGGGCAGGGCTGGGGTGTTTGGTTTTGTGCATTTAGAAAGTTGGCCACCCTATTTGGCAAGTATACCACCTTGGGCTGTGGTCTTGTTAGATTTAATAAAACAAGTGTCAAACGAAGGTCTACTACAAAATACCATCTAAAGTAAACGTAGAGTTCTGAATTAAGTGAAGGTTACATAATAGCTGAATCTCTTCCCTCTTAAGTATAAATTGAGCCAATCCTCCCCGAAAAAAGGACCTATGTATTATTGTAGGTGATAGGCCATGTTCTTGCTTGGCAGAGCTGAAGAGGAAGGGTGCAAAAGTGGCTTTAAACAACCGTTGTGCTCCCCAATCTAGCACTGGTCTGCACTGGTACAAGTTAGGGGGTCAGCCTTCAGGCTGCTTGATGTCCCTGAGTATTTGTTTTGTTAACCTATTTTCTTTTTGTACTTAGATTATAAATTTATAATCTATGTACAGTCCCTAGCACAACAGGGTGGTGATCCATGACTGACTGGCCTATAGGCAGGGCTGCCCAGAGGATTCAGGGGGCCTGGGGTCTTCAGTGGCGGGAGCCCCCACTGCCGAATTGCTGCCAAAGACCTGGCAATTAGGTGGTGAGTCCCGGGGTGGAAGGACCCCCCGCCGCCGAATTGCCGCCAAAGACCCAGAGCGGAAGAAGCTCTGGGTGCCCGGGCCCCGTAACAGTTTTCTGGGTCTCCTGGAGTGAGTGAAGGACCCTGCTCCAGGGGCCTCGAAAATCTCTCATGGGGGCCTCTGTGGGGCCTGGGGCAAATTGTCCCACTTGCACCTATAGGCAGGGCCGCCCAGACAGGGAGGCAAGAGTAATAAAAAACTACATGCAGCAACATGGGTGCGGGAAGAACTACAGCCATAGTTGTTCTTCCAGCCCAGCTCCCTGCATTTGCAGGATGACTTAGAAGCCATTACTCTAGCTCCATGCTATTCAAACGTCCTTATATGCATGGGGAATCCTCCAATGGCCTAGTATGTCAACTTCTGAAAAAGTGTGACAGAGAGTAGTTCATTTTTTTCCCTCACTTTCATCCTTATGCAAATGAAGAGCAGGTTTTGTGTCTTGCCCCATACTGACATACTTCATGCTGCCTGCCACAGGGGGAGGGTTGGACTGGAGGAATCCTGCAACAAAAGCCAGACCTTCACTGCCCTGAAAAGAAAGTTGGGGTGGGATTTCTTTGTGCCAGAACATCCTAAAATATTTCTGTTCTGTATTTGAGGGTGTGTGTGGGAGAGCAGGGGGACACACAAATGTGGACTCATGAAATAATATTTTCTATTCCACTACTATCTCAGGAGTTGTCAGAGTTGCCAGGCAGGCAGCTGAGACAGAAACAGATGCAGGCTGGAGCAGGATCTGGTTAGTGTGGAAAAAGCACAAATAGAGCAGGAACAAGGGATGGCTAGAGCAGAAGCAAGAGCACCCAATTGAAACTATTGGTAATGGGAGTGTTCCTGAGTAGGTTGGGCCACTGGGGAGGCTAGAGAGACTTCTTTCCTTAGGAGCCTATATACCTACGTTGGGATCACCCCTGGGTGGTCCTTGCTTGTGGATTGACTGAACCCTAGTTAAAGGTCTGGGCCTTATAACAAAACCTGCAGGCAATAGCTTGCAGTGACTCATCAGGCTTAAGAAGGCTTGGTCTCAGATATCATGGGAAGTTGTTAAACTGAAGCTACTGAAGGTAGATATTTTAAAATCAGCAGGTCCAGATAACTTGCATCCAAGAGTTTCAAAAGAGCTGGCTGTTCCCATTGACTTTCACTAAGACTTGGAGTTCTGAGTAAGTTCTAGAACAGTGGTTTTCAAATTTTTTTTCCTGGCAACCCAATTGAAGAAAATTGTTCATGCCCATGACCCAACGGAGGTGAGGATGAGGAGACTGGGTTGTGGGAGGGGTTTAGGGTTGGGGTGAGGACTGTGGCATGTGGCCAGGAATGAAGGGTTCAGTGTGTGGGAGGGGGTTCTGGGCTGAGGCAGGGAGTTGGGGTGTGGGAAGGAGTCAGGGCTCTGGGCTGGGGGTGCAGGTTCTAGGGTGGGGCTGGAGTTTGCAGTGCAGGAGGGGGCTCTGGGTTTGGGCTGGGGAAGGGTATTGGGGCATCGGCTTACCTCGAGCGGCTCCCGGTCAGCGGTGCAGTGGGGGTGCTAAGGCAGGCTTCCTGCCTGTTCTGGCACTGTGGACCGCACTGTGCCCTGAAAGAAGCCAGCAGCAGGTCTGGCTCCATATGGCTCCCTCCTGTGGCCACCACCCCACCCCCACAGATCCCATTGGCCAAGAACTGGCTGATGGGAGTGCAGAGTTGGTGCTCGGGGTGGGGGCAGCGCACGGAGCCCTGTGGTCCCCCTACCTAGGAGCCGGACTGCTGCTGGCTGCTTCCGGGGTGCAGCGCAGTGTCAGAACAGGTAGGGACTAGCCCGCTTTAGCTGGGCAGCACTGCCGACGGGACTTTCAGTGGTGCTGACCAGACCTGCTGCGACCCACTGCCTTACATTCTATGACCCAGTACAGGATTGTGACTCGCAGTTTGGAAACCACTGTTTTAGAAGACTGGAAGATAGCTAATGTCATGCCCAGGGGTGAAAGTAACTTACAGGACTTACCAGTACTGCCGGAGTCCTGAGGGGAGGCATGGCTTCATCTGGAAGGGTCGTGGCCTCTTAAGATTTAAAGGCCCTGGGACTCCAGCTGTGGCTGGGAGACCCAGGGCCTTTAAATCAAACAGGGTTCCCAGCTGAAGAGGTGGCTGAGAGCCCCCCAGGGGGGGAACCCCGAGTTTTGCCACGCTGGGGCCGGGATTTAAAGGACCCAGAGCGCCTGCCGCTGAGGGGAGCCCTGAGCCTTTAAATCCTGTCCCCAGCCCGGCTGCCAGAGCCGTGGCCGGGATTCAGAGGTCTCTGGGCTGCCGGCAGTCGCAATCCAAGGATCTGGGATGGGGGGGTCCGGAGGCAGAGGCAGGGCTGGAGCAAGGTCAGAGTAGGGCAAGGACAAAGCTGGAACTTGAGCTGGGCTTGAGCAAGGCTGAGACAGGAACAGGAACCGGATCCAGAGCAAGGTAGGACTCTAGAGAGTCTTACGATGCAAGGCTGCAGAAGGGTTCCTGGCTGAGTAGCGTCATTGCAGACACTGCCTGGTGGGATTGGGGAAATACCTGAGTCTGGGGGTTAACTGGCCCCATGCTCTGCTCAGGGATAGGCTGCTGCCGTGTGCCTGAAGGCTGGGTCACTACAGGCTCCCTTGGAAGTTGTTGCCCCATACCTGAGTGATGTCTCACTCTGGCTCTATTGGAGGGGCAGCTAAGAAAGCAGTCCTAGTTTGGCTGTCGGTTTGTCCCACAGGGGAATTTTGTCTTGAAGCAGTGACTCTGTGGGGGAGGAAATGTGGGGGCTAATCAGCTGAACCTGAACTCCCGCTGTGACCAAAAGGGCTAATGTGAGCCCTGGATGCATAGAGAGGTCTAGACGTACATACATGGAGAACAAATATTTAATAATGGACTCTTCAGTCTAGCAGAGAGCACAGTCCAATGGCTGGAAGCCAAAGCTAGACAAATTCAGACTGGAAATAAGACAGACAATTTTTTAACGATGGGAATTAACCATTGGAACAACTTACAAGGATCATGGTGGATTCTCCATCATTCACCATTTTAAAATCAAGATTGCATTGTTTTTCCCTAATAGATTGGTGCTAGGAATAATTTTGGGGATGTTCTGTGGCACATGTTACACAGGATGTCAGATTAGGTGATCATAATTGTCCCTTTTAGCCTTGGAATCTATGAATTTATTGCATTTCTGGTGCATTATGGTGTCCTTGTTACGGTTCCAGCACTGATCTCTCCATAGCCCTCTACTACAAGAAGACTGAAACAGTCGCAGAAACTTCTCCTGGGCATCCTTAACTCCTTGGGCAGAGCTCTCCCATACCTTGAATCACCCTGAACAGTCTTGGGGTTGGGAGTCTGGAATTGCCCCAAGAAAGGGGAGAAATCCCCCAGTCCTGTTGAAGGCATGGTCTCACCATAACTTCACTAGTCCCTGTTTCTCACTCTTCCCAGATCAGCTTTCTTAACTTCCCACTCATTCTCATACTTCCCACACTGGTACCCATAGTCAACCAGACAAGAACTATAAAGAGACCCCATACTGGTCCACTTTGGAGTGATCCTTCCCCTTTGAACAGAAGACTTGAAGGGGGGGCACTTTAAAAAGCATAATTGGTAAGTAGGAGCCTAACTCCAGTTGGCTCGCAGGGTATGTCTACACAGCATTTTGGAGCCTGCAGGAGTGAACCTCCATTCTATTTTTAAGTTGGAGATAGACCTGGAGTTCAGGCTCTGATGCCTACCCATTTCACTAGGATGCAGAGCCTGATTTCCAGCCCAAGCAGCAACTTGTACATGGCTATTTTTAGAGCGCTAGCACAAGCCCTGCTTAGCCAAATCTGTTGACCCTCAGTGGGAGGTTGGCTCCCGCAAGCTCCAGAATGCCACGTAGATTTACCCTCAGTGTGAATCAGGCACTTAGCTGACATTTGTGACTTTGAAAATGTCCCCCTTGGTTTAACATTGTAAATATGCTTGTAGGAGATGAATATCGCTATACATAAACAAAGGTCAGTACTAAAAGCATGACCTCATTTTCCCCCCAGCTCTACATAAGGTATCTCAGCAGTAGTCAGGGCTGCCATGCAGGCTGACATTTTCCTTTTCCCAGTATTAACAATTCCAGGATATTAAGTGCCAGGGTTATTTGAAATACAAACCATCCTAGATGATTAGTGCCAATATGATGTAATATTCTGGTCAGTCCACTCAAGATTTAATATAGAAGCCAGCTAGCTATTTATGCTAGGCTGCTTAAAGTGCTATACAGCACACACTTGAGTTTATTAATCTCAGAGTGAACTGAAGTACCTTCTCTGACAGCACAATTCAAGATGAACCATATATTTTTACAAATAATATGGTCATAGGTGTGAGTTATACATTTAAAAGTTGTTAATGGATTGTACACAGGTGTGATCAATGGAAATTGAGGGCTTTCAACTTCTTGTCAAATTATTGTATTTTATAAACCTGTCACTCATCTCTTAACATCAGTTTCTAATGCATTGACCACTGTTCCAGATCTCTCATATACAGGGAACCACTAGAGTAAAAGAAACTCAACCCCTTGCCATGTTCAACCTTCTGTCAATATTACTATCATATTACAGTATTGCCTAGAGGTTCAGGATCAGTTGGGCTGGGTGGTGTGTGTGTCTAGCGAAAGACAGTTCATGCCATGAAGCATAGGCGGCAGGTTATATACTTTTGTGGTGCCTGGGCTCCAGGAATATTCAGGGCTAGGGGCTCTGCTCCACCAATATTTGGAGCTGGGTCTCTCCACTGGCCTGCCTAGAGCGGGCCCCGGACCCCGCGGGTCTCCTCCCTGCCCCGCCGCATCCCTGCCTGGAAGAAAGTGGCGCGTGCCTCTCCCTTGCCTGTTTGTGCTGCCAGAGTAGCACATTCCTGTGCAGAGCCCCTCTCCCTGCAGCAACTGCTTTCTGCTGCCCCAGGGTCCTAGCACCCCCATCCACTAATGGCAGGGCAGGCTGCCCTTCCACACCCTGATCCTCTGCCCCAACCCTGAGCCCCCTCCTGCATCACGAACCCTACATCCCCATCACCCTGCACCCTAATCATCTGCCTCAGCCCCACAGCCCTCACCTCTGCACCCCCTCCATCCCCAAACTCCCTCCCAGAGCATTCACCCCCTCCCCCTTCCCACACACCCCCTCCTGCCTTCAAACTCCCTCCCAAAGCCTGCACCCCTTCCCTTTGCACCCCCTCTCACCCCCAAACTGTATCCCAGAGGCTGCACTCTTCAGTCCCTCCTGCACACACCCCCCCTGCCCCAGCCCAGAGCCTGCACCCAGCATCCGAAGTCCATTCCAGAGCTTGCACCCTGTACCCCTCCTGCACCCTAATCCCCAGCCTAGGACCTGCACCCCAGACCTCCTCCCCTCACTCAACCCCCTTCCCAGAGCCTTAGGCAGGTGGGGGGGCGGAGGTTGGAGGTGTGAAGTTGGGGGGCAGGTTCTGGGCGCCACCAAAATTTCTACAAACCTGCCACCCATGCTGTGAAGAGCTTACATTCTACACAGATAGGGCAGACACAGGCTCTCCCTATGATGTACTGGCACAGCTACAGTCAGAGGAGGCAGAGATGCTAGCTCTCTATACATAATAGAGAGGGGGGCTACTGGCAAGACGTGCTCTGTAAGGGCCCCAGGTTCTGGAAAGTCCTCCCCTGGTCCAAAGTAGCCCAACTTCGATTGCTATATGGCACACTGCAGGACCATTTTGGTTTACTCGCCCTTTAAGGTGGGGTAGATGGACTGAGATACAGGTCAGTGTCTGGCAGTGGCAGTATTTATCTATTGACTGCTGCTGCTGCGTAGAAGGGGTGAGCTGATCTGCACTGCATTTAAGTTTTGTAAAGGTAAAAAAGTGGCAGGATAATTAGAACTTGTGAATGATCACATCTGACTTATTGTAAATCAAAATAATCATAAACAATCAGAGAAAAGAAGTTCTATTATTCCTGTTTTACAAATGGGGGACTGAGGTACAGAGAGATTAAGTGACTGGTCCAAAGTAACGAAAAATACCTATAGAAGAGCTGAAACCTGAACCCAGATCTCCTGAATTCCAGTTCAGATGAAGATGTAATAGCAATGGGACTCTACAGATAGTCCTACGTCAGTTCATTTAAGACTATTAAGTAGGTAAGTTTCCTTATCTTTGCCTTGATGGTCTTTGTTGCATAATATTAATATTAGAAAGGTTGAATTGTGTGTAATGGCTTTGGAGATGGTGCTCCTGAAATACCACACTGACCCTTTAATGGACCATTCCAACCCAAGGAAGATTTTGAGTCCTATTGGAACTTCTGGGATATTGAACAGTGTCATCTCACCAGAGACCCAAAACACAGCATGCTGAAAGGATTGTGGTTAAACTGGCTCTTGGTAGCCTAATTGTACAGTGGAATCCAGACCATAGCACTTCCAGGATGATCTTACCATTGTTAGCATGGATACTTTGTAAGAACATTCCTGTTGGTTTAATTTCTTATTTTGTTTTAAGATGGCCACAGCCTTTAGTAGGACTGGCTCTAGGCACCAGCAAAGCAAGCGCATGCTTGGGGCAGCACAATTCCAGGGGCGGCATTTTGGTGGTGGTGGTTTTTTGCTTTGATAGTTGCGCCAGCCCTGGCCTGTAGTACTACACCTCTCGCATCAAAGGCTGAGCCTAAATTCACGATTTGTTTAGGCAGGTTCTGGGAGGGAGCACAGGGTGGTTTGTATTGGCTGGGAGTATGGGAGGAGTAGAGTTGATGTGTTGTTGTGGTCTGTATTTTTTTCATTCTGATCTTTCTCCATAGTTCCCTGTCCAGAGTTGCCCCTACATAATAAAGCCCTGGCTATTGTTTATTACTCTGGGAATTGTGATAGGTATCTTCTTTTTTGTGTTCTATAACAGATTGTGTGTTAAATATTTCCCCAAAGGACAAGCCCCCTGTGCTCTCTTCACTAGGAGAGGCTTCCTTGTGTGAAGGCACCAGACGCCCCTTATAGGTGAATCCAAGATCCATACCTCTGAGAAGAGAATGGAGAAGGCTGCAGCCAGGCCTCAGGGAAAGGAATCGAATGATATGTAAATCAAAGATTACAAGAAACTTTATCCATTCTAAAGAGATTAATCTTGCATCATCTCAATATGTTTTCTCTTCTACCCTTGTTGAGGACTTTATTTGGAGTAATTGTCACATATTTTAACAGCTTGTCATGCATTGGGCTTTGGAAGGATTGACGGGGTGCAATACTGCAATTTGAGGACCCACGTCAACATTAGTTGTATTAGAGTTCACTTCACTGCTTCCATCTAAATTATGTTGACTGGCTACCTATATTATTCAGAGAAAGGAAAGCTAAGTGTACAGGAATTGAATGGTGTCCCTTTAAATCAGTAGTTTCCAAACTGGGGTATGAGCTCTCATCAGCGGGTATGTGAGAAAAATCCTGTAATGGTGGACAACACATTTTACTTAGTAAGACTTGGCAATCTAATCTTAGGTGTATTATGATCCCATCTCAGATGGGGGTATGCAGTAGATGACATTATTTGGAAGGGGGTAAGCAGCCTAAAAAGTTTGAAAGCCTCTGCTTTAAATAATGACAGCCTCTAGTAGTCCTCACTGTCTTCTACATTTTAGAAGTCACCAGAGCAACAATGTGTTCATGTAGCTAGGCCTTGCATGTTGTTGTATATAGTTAGTAAACATGGATGTTATGAGCACAATTAGGTCTAGTCATTTTTTCATATTATGCATGTCGTATAACAGTGGCTCTCAACCTTTCCAGACTACTGTACCCTTTTCAGGAGTCTGATCTTTCTTGCACACCCCCAAGTTTCACCTTATTAAAAACTACTTGCTTACAAAATCAGACCTAAAAAGACAAAAATGTCACAACACACTACTGAAAAATTGCTTACTTTCTCATTTTTACTATACGATTATAAAATAAATCAATTAAAATATAAACATTGTACTTACATTTCAGTGTATGGTTGTAGCGAGACGGTAGGATACTCCACAGCCCCGCTGAGGGACAAACCACCCCTAACACCAAGGTGGGCGGAGCCACTGGGTCCTGTGCCCGCCCCTCAGAGGTCACGGCGCCAACCTGGAAGTATAAAAGTTCACCAGCAGAGCTCAGTGGAGAACCAGCTGCCGGAGAGACCCGATGTCTGTGACCAAGTTCCCTCTTGGGAGACAGCAGCAGGTCCCGGCCGGCCAGAGGTCGCGCCGGGACAGCCGAGCCTACCCCTCGCTCAGTACCCCGAGGACTAGCCAGGCCTGCCCCTTCCCAGCTACCCCAAGGAGGAGCCGAGCCTGCCCTTCACTGCGTACCTGGAGGAACCGATGGTGTTTGAGACTGCCGAGGACGCTAGCCTGACTCAGGTACCCTACGAGGGAGAGTGTGGAAGTAGCCGGGGGACAGCCAACCTCAGTCTGGCTGCAGCACTACCTGAACCTATGTCAGTGTGTTGCGGCCAGGATCCCCACTGACAGCAGTGAGTCTTTGCCGCTGCTAGGGCCCTAGGCTGGGACACAGTGGAGAGGGAGAGCCTGCGTCCCCTCCTGCCACCCCCTTCTTGGATGACAGGCTCCCCATTGTCCTTTTTCCTGCCCTGGAGAGGCTAGGACAGCTTGACTACTGAGCCAGTCCCTGCTTAAACGCCTGAGTCTCTGACTGTTTGGTAGCTGCCCCGCCCTGACCCAGGGCCTGGGCTGCTTTTGAACCACTGACTCAGCCCCTGCTTAAAGGCCTGAGTCCTTGACTGTGTGCTTGCCGTCCCACATGGCTGCAGAGCCCGGACTGACGGCAACTTAGACCAAGGTGGTGGGATACCCCACAGTCCCACTGAGGGACCACCCTTGGCAAAGCCCCTCTACAATGGTATATAGGGCGGTATAAATAAGTCAATGTCTGTATGACATTTTTAGTTTGTACTGACTTAGATAGTGCTTTTTATGTGGCCTGCTGCCAACCCAGGCAAATATCTGGATGAGTTGATGTACCCCCTGGAAGACTGCTGTGTACTCCCAAGGGTAAGTTTACACCTGGTTTACAACCACATTTGTATAAGATCAAAAGAGACTGACAGAATCTACACACAGTAAAAGGCATAGAACATTAATACTACTTCTGATTAATTCAGGATCCATAAAACGATGTGAACCCCTCTATAGTTAGTTACACATTAAACCACAAATATGGTCTGTCATTCACAGGAAACCAAACCAAAAAAATATGAGAGTAGGTTAGTTATTTATATTAGAAGCAGTGACAGGTTTTCCTGGAGGAAAAAGATCTTCGCTGTATATTGTCATAACACGTTTTCTCAGGTTACCTTTTTTCGAACGTTAAGATTCTCATTGCTAAATACGGAATTTGGCCAGACAGGCCCATTAATTTCAGTTTGAATTTTGTGGCTAAATCCCCTAATCAGCTTTGAAAAATGTCATAATTAGTGTCTCTGTGTATAAAATTTGCTCTGCGTATTTTGAACATAGGCCACACATGACAACAAGACTGCTGCAGTCATTATAAAAGCTTCATATTCTGGGACCAACAAAATATTGTGTATTAGAGGCTGAAGCCACAAACTTCAAATCTGGCATTTTGGCTTTTGCTCATCTCCAGTAGTCATTCACTTTGCTTTTTTCTACAATGAGTTATTAGGACAGTATTTTGCTTAATTAAGGGCCACCCTCTGTTCTCAGTGAAGTCAAGGGGAGTTTTGATATTTAATTCCATGGAAGCAAGATGGACCTGAATTTTTTTAAGGTCAGATGATCATCATAATAGGCTGAGCAATTTTCCAGTAATAAATGGACTAGACATGGAGCCCATACTGCCTTTTTATACAAATTGTTTACTTGAATTCATGCAAGCACCAGATAGCTGCATTTTTCTTATGAATGAAATTTGTACTGATAAAACACTATCATTACTCCATTAGTTTCAAGACAGACACACTGAAGACAAGAGTTGTAGAAGATACCCACAAACTGCTCAAGAACATCTCTGCAATCCCAGGCATGGACTTCTACATAGACTGCCACTTGTGCAAAATTATGTGATGTGCAAAAATGGGGATTAGGATGAGCTCCCTAAATTTGTTAGCCTCAAAGGGTACATCTACATTACCCGCCGGATCGGCAGGTAGCGATCGATATATCGGGGATCGATTTTATCGCATGTAGTGTAGATGTGATAAATTGATCCCCGATCGCTCTCCCGTTGACTGCTGAACTCCAGCTCGGTGAGAAGTGGAAGCAAAGTAGACGGGGGAGCCGCAGCAATCGATACCTCACATTCTCACAGCGCGGTAAGTCGCACTAAGATACATCGACTTCAGCTACGCTATTCTCATAGCTGAAGTTGTATCTCTTAGGTCAATCCTGCACCCCCACCCCTGTGTAGACCAGGCCTAAGGTGCCACAAGTACTCCTGTTCTTTTTCCCTAAACTATTTTCACTTGAGACAAAAGACAGGATTTCTTTTTTAAATATATAATGGATTGATTTAAAAACTTGGATCCAAACAAGCCCAAATCCAGATCTGAAATTAGATATTGTGGCCCATCTGATATGTTAGAACAGCTAAGGACTTATCTACATGGGGAATGGATGGGGGGGGGGCGGGTAAAACCAGACCAAATCAAATTAATTCAGTCTGAAAATGCTTGCATACATGACACAATTCCTTGTAGCACACTGACTCCACATTTATTCTGAATTCTTGAGTTCTCTTTCAAAGGCACCTAACTTTGTTGCAAATGAATTAGCAATGTGTATTGTTTGCGGGCATGCAATGCTGCTGCAAAGTATTCAGGCACTCTTTCAATGGCTATCCCACTGTGGTCTGCAGGCACTCTGTCTGTTTAGCTGTGTGCCCACCCCTGTTCTAGGGTCAAGTTGACCAGATAGCCTCTCCTCATTTATAAGCTGACACAGAGCTGGATTTTGTCCATTTGATCCCAGATTCCAGTATATCATAATAGCTGTGATAATACTGCAGATGCCCTACATTGTGCCTTGAGAAGCTGCTTAGAGCTGTGCCCAGACACTGGATCTCATCACCATCTGGGGAGAGGCATCAGTGCAAGAAGCTCTTGTGGCTAGCCACTGGAATGAAGACCTTCCTGTGGACATTGCTAGGGAGATGTCCATGAGGGCCACTGATTAAGATGCCAGACAGTGACAAATGAAAAGAGAATGCTCAGGAGCACCTATGTTAAAATGAGGGATGACAGGAGAAAGTAATGTGTAAATTTTTTGAGGAGCTGGACAGGATTTTGCATAACTATATAACCAACCAAGAAAGCTTGTGGAGCCTGCTGGCTGTGTTCTCTCCTCTACCCTATCCCCCTGCCCCAGGATGACCTGTAAGACTCAGCAGAGGATGAGCATGAGTAGGACTGTGAAGAGACCTCCCCAGAGAACCAGGATTTCTTCAGAGCCTAGTACCCTGACACCAGCCAAGTAGAAGGAGAGTTCAATTTCTGCCCTACAGCAACCAACTCCAGTTCCCAGGCAGCAACCCCTACTGGGACTGAGGAGGCTGATCCTACAAAAGGAATTTTGGCATGTAAGTCTTATATATATTTTAAAATAAATTACTGTATAACAAATGTTAATGTTTTGCTACATTACCATGATACTGTGTGTTCTGGATGCCCCAGGGATGCAGCCATTGGAGGCAGATGTGAACTGGAAGCCTTTCCAAGTCCTAGGCCCCTGTCTCTTTTCTTTCCTCCTTCCCTTACCCCATGCTGTCCATGTGGATGCCCCTCTCGCCCCCACACCCCCGTACACCTTTCCAAAATGGTAGCTACTCTGGCAGGGCAGTTGCTCTTTCTTATTTTAAAGCCCCAACTAGCCACCATTTTTAGGCCTATGCCTTGAAAGCCATATGCACCATTTCCTTTTCTTCTTCCCTCAGCTGTCTTGCCCAGCAAATACCCTTCCTGCTACATTTGCCACCTCAAAATGGTGGCCAGCAGCATGGAGCAGCTGCAGCCTCTACCCCACTTGCTCCTGCAGAAGATTGGAATAAGGAAAACATTCTCTTGTGTGACTGAAATGCAAAAGTTTGAGACTGGTTAGACGGAGGGGGGAAATGTTTTAGTGGTCTCACTTACACAAGGCAGACATTGATACTGCGTGCGGTAAAGGTACAGCAAGTACAGCTCCCTGCTGAGATCTAAATGCCCTGTAAGATGCATTCTTAGAGACTGGGAACAGTGAATGCTTCAAGCAATCATTGCAGAACTCTATCTATTTTTCTCTTAACTCTCATAACATGTCTTCACGGGAGATAAAGCAAAATCTAAGGCTGAGGAATTGTTCAGTTTTTGGGTTTGCTCAGAGACTGAGGGAAAAGCTGCATTGCCATCTCCTCTAGCATAGTTCACGACTTTCTTCCACTCATGCAACACTCCTGGGGAAACCACCTTGGTGAATAGCTTCACAGAGTATCGTGTTGGTTTGCCCTTTGCTTTCTTAAATTAGGCCATTTTCTGCCTCCTAATCACCTGCCTCAGTGTAACTTCATTGAGAGTCAAAACAGCCTAAAGAGGAGGCAGAGGGGATTACTATGCAGCTTGCCCCCATATTTACCCCTCTGACACAGTATATGCACCTCAAAGGCACCACAAAATTGCAGAGCCAGACTGGGACAGAGAGGGAATCCAACATTAATTTTCCAGGGAGATCATTGCATGGGTAAAGTACAGCAGGGCAATTGCCAGGGAAAACATTGCCATGGCCAAAGACAATATGGAGAAACAAGGACATGCAGAGGCACCTCCTGAAGGCATTACAAATCCAGAATGTCATGCTGTAGCACATGTTACTATCAGGCCAGCAGGCAATGCAGTAAGGTAAACCAACACCCACCTATGTTATGCAGCCCCTGGACACTATAGGCTACTAGGCAAAACACCTGTTTCTCTCCCTAGCACCCCTGCAGCCATGCTCCCAGAAGCCAGTCACTTCATAGACCTCAGCTCAGTAGCACGTCGGACTCCAGCTCTTTTGAGTCCTCTATCACCCCTGGTATTCTGTAGCCTTGACACTCACACCAGAAGTCCCATAAACAAGAAAAGGCAAAGCCAAGACATACTCACTGGTGACTTTAACCCCTTCTGCTCATCTGTATCTTGGTTCTACCACTGCTGAAGAGCTGTGAGCTGCTGGTGCCACTTAATCTGCTCGGTATAGTGCTAAGCAATGTCCCAAGCCAAATTTATCTAGCTCAGAGTGCTGAAATACAGTCCAAGCAGCCTCTGCATATTTGAGGTTGCCAGCATAACAAGGTGGAGCATCGTTGGGTCTATTCTGGCTGACAACAATTCAGAAAAGGCACTAGTCTGCTCCTCAAGGAAAGATGGGCTACAGACACATGAATTATGGATTTTTAGAAAATTTGAGCTACCCTGGCTTCCACTATGTATCTCACAATGCATACCATTCAGCAGCAGAGCAAAGGAGCATGGGATATCCTCTAAGAACACCATACTCTCGCTTTACAGAAAACTGCTACTGTGTACACATAGTGATGTGAATTGACAGAAGGCACACTGTCTTGTGCGCACACCATTACTTGTGCAGCTTGCGTAGTGTGCATTACCTGATGTGCCACATAAACCTGTGAATTCAAGGAGTTTCTGTCACTTAACCCTGGTCTACGGGGCGGGGGGGAGAGGAGAATTGATCTAAGTTATGCAACTTCAGCAACATCAATAACGTAGCTAAAGTCGACGTACTTAGATTGACTTATAGTGGTGTCTTCAGCGCAGTGAGTTGACTGCTGCTGCTCCCCCATCAACTCTGCCTGCACCTCTCGCGGCAGTGGAGTACAGGAGTCGAGGGGAGAGCACGTGGGGTTGATTTATCACATCTAGACTAGACTCGATAAATCGATCCCTGCTGGATCGATCGCTGCCCGTTGATCTGGCGGGTAGTGAAGACCATACCCTTAGATGATGATAGCGGGCTAGCTAATGAGAGAATCATTGTTTGCAAGATGTGTATATAAAACATGAACCATGTCTGTCTAGGTTATTCAAGGTTCCAAATGCTGGAGATAAAAACAGCCACTTACCAGTATACTGAGAATCAAGCTTTATCACAGCTTTCACTTTCTCCCAGAAACCTGTCCAGAAGGTGATGACAACTGACAATAAAAATTCCATTCATCCATCTATTTCTAATTTAAACAGCTACTCTTGGTTACAGCTTGTACTGTATATTCATTGTTCTAACACAAGGGGAAAAAAACATGGTTCTATTTGTGAAATTTTTTTTTTATTATTTTTTATGAGCAATGCACGTCATGAGAGTGGATTTGGTCAGAGAATGCTACTGAGTTTTTCAAGAGGAAATGTCTCACTCAAATAGCAGAAAGGTTATTGACAACAACCACTTGTAAAAAGGAACTCTGAACCTGCTGTGTATAATGTGCCTGTCACTTGGAAGGAGAAGCACACAATATAAAGTACATATGACAATAAAGAGCAGAAGACGGACATTTGGCATAAATAGAATCTCGGTAGGGCTCTGCAATGGTGGGAGTAAATGCAAAGAAGGTGGGACAGATCTCAAATAGGTTAGGTGAAGAAAATGAACGTTACTAAAGCCTGGGCTTACTTTCATTCTACATCACAAGTGAGAAAATTAAGAGACATCTACATTAGTGATATTTTCACTAGTGAAATATTCATGTGACAATCTGGTAAATTACCTAAGTAAGATGCATTGGTATACATCCCATTTAACGTAAGTGAAACGTGTCTGTGTTAGGGGGTGCATATATATAACTACAGTGATGTAGCTACACCAGAACAAATTTATCAGATGTGCCTAATCATCATAATTCAGTGTTACCCTTAGTATTCTATCTCATTTAGCTCACAAAATGATGCCAGAGTTAAACAGTGGACAAGTATCATACCCCTATAATTAAATCTAATACCTCTGGTTTTTATGTCAGGAGACAGAAAACAGATCTTTTTAATTCTCCCCACCCCTTTCTTTTATGATTCGAGGCATGTCCTTTTTTCTAGCTTTCCTTAGAATCTCCTTTTGTAGGATTTTTTTAATGATAAACAGAGTGATTAGTACAAATAGCTAAATAATTACTGCTAAAATGGGTAACAATCTAAAGCAGAAGTGGTGACTAAAACCACATTTTCCCTAGCCAGTCAGCTTTTTCAATTGTTCCAACTCCCAATCATACACAGCAGAGACCTCTGTACCAGAACAGCTCCACTTCTACCTTAGGGAAGGGAAAGCTCAGTGGTTTGAGCATTGGCTTGCTAAACCCAGGTTTGTGAGTTCAATCCTTGAGGGAGACACTTAAGGATCTGGGGCAAAATCAGTTGTTAGTCCTACTAGTGAAAGCAGAGGGCTGGACTCAATGACCCTCAGGGTCCCTTCCACTTTGAGGAAATAAGTATATCTCCATTAATTTTAATTTTTTTTATGTTAAATGTGTGGATGGAAGGAAAGGGGTCGAGAGAGACTCATGAGAAAAAGATAAATCATTTTTTAATCCTCCACCGTATGATTTAAATGATACTAATGAAGTGGACAGTCTTCAACCTCAATGAAAAGTAAAGCAGGAGAGAGAAAGGGAAGCACAAATACTTAAGTTTTTTCCCACTGCTCCTTTCCTACAAACTTCCACGTATGCTACTCTTTCAAAAGCCGTGTATGGTCCAACAGTCACATTTAATCTCTGTTCTAGTGTAAAAACTTTAGCCCAGATCATGTCCCCTGTTCTATGTGTGTTTGAATACACAAGGGAGGCTGAAAACATTCACTATTTCTGTAAGGTTAGTTCTAGTAGCTGTTACATAGGAAATGTGTAGAAATCGGCTGTGTCCTGCTGTCTTTACTCCCACGAGGGTTTTCTTTTGAGCAAGGAATGCAAGGTTGGTGCAATACACATATTGTTCAGATTAAATCATTGCTAAATTAACAAACGTGCTAAGTAAAATACCAGCATTTGTCTTTAAACAATAATGCACTTCCAGGCATTTAAATGCTGAGTAGATTGTTTTGTCACAGACTATTCAGAATCACTTATGGTATGTGTGCCAGCAAAAGGGTTTGTGCTCAGTTTAATACTGTGCAAGATAGCTGTGAGCAGACCACCCCTGTAGCTGAGCCTGTGTACTACATGTGTGTGAGACAGCTGCCATCTTGCCCTATGCACGAGGGGATGAAATAGGGATATTAAGACCTACAAGTGAGATTCTGTACAGCTTGAGCTAAAGAGTCAAGCTGAGAAATGTAATAGAGTCATACCCCCATGGATTAAGCATGGAGTGGGAGCACAACACCCACTCCCAAGAAGGTATTGGCATTAGGGATGATTTAAGAGAACGGCATCCAGGGCCCCAATCCAGCAAACATATGTATAACTTTATTCAACCAAACAGCACCATTGACTTAAATGAGGCTACTTTCCTGAATAAAGTTAATCAGGTATATTTGCAAGCTTGAGGGTCTAAATTATCAGCCAAAAAACAACAGAAAATTGGCTGTTTTGAGCAATCACATTCTCTTCCTTTTCTTGTGCTACAGACACATTACTATACACTGCATTTTGCCGAGTATTCAGTTTCTGAGTATTAAAATCTTATATATCCTTCCTGAGCAGAAAATAATATGCCATAATATTAAAAGATATTACCTAAGGAATATGTTGCCTTCCCAACTATCATCAATGCAGACAACATTCAAATATCTATTTTTAATACATGCTAGTAAGAAGAAAATAATCTGGCAGAATTTAGCTTTCTTTACAACAGTTCATGTTTTTATCATCCACATTTTATACATGCTACAAAACTAGTGTGATGAAATTGCATCTAGGTCCTCCTTTTTAAAACAGTTCTTCATACCTTTACTTTAAAATAAAGGTTCTCCAGCATATTACACATATTGCACTGTATCTACATCAATGTATTTTTCAGAATCTTGCAAAAAGGTGATCATGAAGAAGCTGTTTTGTTGTTCCACCTCATGTGTGTCCTGTACACATTCAACAATTCCACATGTTGCTTAACATGCCTATCCACTTAGGGGGCTGAACTTCTAGTGCTCTTTCTTTTGGTAACTAAAGTGCTGTCAGTCAGGTCTGAATATGCCTCTTTTTGATGAGTTGATGCTCTGCCCCCTTGCTTATATGCTCGTGCAAAGAGAGCCCTACCCATTCCGTCAATCTTTAAGATCAGATTTGAAAATAAATCTTTTTGTCTTGTCTGACTCAATGATTTTTTAAAAATTGTATCTATTTAAAGAGCTCACCTTTGGCTACATAAAGTGCGCTATAAAAAGACAAATGTGGCGGTGCAAGAGCTCTTTAAAAGTGCTAACTGATTTGGGGAGGAAAAGTACATTAAAACTCAACAAGAAAATACAAATGCAGATTTATAGTAATATTTCAGGTATTTCATATGACAAGCGCTCTCTATATTCTCTTTGCAATCAGAAGACCTTAGGATAATGACACTACTCAGGTGAACTGTTTTTATGAATTTTGTGAATATGTATAAAATCATTAAGGACCAAAGGACCCAAGTTTAGCAGCAAATATTAAAATTCATTTTAATACACTTTATGTAAAAAGGAGGCATTTAAATATGTATATGAATGTTCATGAATCTCTTTTTAAAAGTATTTTATTTTAATTCGTGAACTGTCAAGAGTATATTTCAAAGAAGTAATATGAAAAATGTTCATGAAATCTTTTGAATAGTTGCTTTAGCACATTAATTTATTCAGTAATTTGGTGCTGTTTCAAAGATCTAATCAACCAAAAAAGTATATTTATTCCCTATACGTTTTCCCATAAAAAGCTTCCATAATTTTATATAATGTGGATGCGTGCTAATTTGGCCCTTTCTCCCCAGTTATGTATCCCATGTTAGAGCTTATTATCTGTAACAAATGAGAGATGTTAGCTCTACTGTGTCCTGTTTAACCTGAGAAAAGATTTCCTTGTTTGTAAGTTAACAGTTTGGGTTTTTTTTTATTGCTTTCTAAACATGACTGGGGGGGTTTATTTCTTAGCTTGGATTTGCTATATGTTGAAAATAGCAGCTCCAGTAAGGGAATAAAAGTTGTGCTGGTAGCTTCTTTTTTTTATTATGATTATTATTCTTTTTAGTCTCTTTGGGAGCAAGGAAACAGACCCTTTTCCTCGTCTTGTCTTTTCACAATTAAGAAAAAGTCTCCAAATGCTGTCTTTCACTTCTGTGAATGGATGGTACTGAGATACAGTAGATCTGTATTGGTGGGGAACTGTGAATGATTCTCCTCCTCCTCTTTGTTGGGGGTCATATGAAAGCCCTATCACTGCAGCTTGCAAGGAAGTGGGCCCAGTGGGTTTTGCAACTGTGGCTGCAGAAAAGAGAGGATAGAACAGTGGCTCAGCCACTCTCAGGAACCCCCACCTTCCACTGTTTCTTTTTGAAAATCCCAGTGGGCAACGCAGCCAGTTAGGCCTTGTGTATCCTGTTGTGGGGTGTGTAGGGTATGTGTAGCTACATGCTGCAATAAAAAGCTCTGGAACCTTGCTCCGCTGCTTGCTCCCTGCCAGAGCCTTTCACTGCTGCTGGAGTCTTTCCCTGCAGTCGGAAACGTTCCAACACCAAGTATGCAGTGGGACACTAGACTGCTAAAAATAGCAGTAGATAGGGGAACAGAGGCGGCAGAAGTTTCCTAACAATGAGGGGGGCACGAACACCTGAACCGCAGCCTTGCACTGCCCCTTCCCCCCAAGGCCCCACTCCCACAGTGCCTCTTCCCCCCAAGGCCCCATCCTCCTCCTCATTGCTCCTCTTTACAGCTGGTAAAAAGGGGTGCGCCCATGACCCCCTGGTCCTCCCTGTCCTGGCACCCCTGTAGAGGAAGCCCTGCTTGGGCAGGTAGAGCATGGTGTAGAATACATACTCTAGCATCTAAGCAGGCCCTCACCATCTATGCTGCTATCTATACCTATGCTAGGGATGTGTGCAGTGTATATACTCTACCCACTGCCATTACATGTAGCCATAACCTTAAAGCAGCATTAACACATACTGGCTCTGTGGCCTCCTGTGGCAGCATGGCTTCAAAAGGAACCAAGATACAAGAGGACAGAACTCCCCTCCCAGTGCTCTGCCTTTGTGTCTCAGGCTTACCTGCTCCACTGGTGTGGGAGACCTCACTCTTGTCCACACTACTCTCTGAAAGCCCATCTGATTCAAAGTGATAATTTCTTAAAAACTAAAACAGGTGAAGCTTGTGGTGTTTTCTTTTCCTTTAATTCCCCTCCCTCTGGTTTCTCCGGGGGAGGAGATGAACTGGCCTGTAGAATTATTTTTGTTAAAGTCCCCCCTCAATCCAGGATAGCTTCATTCGAGGCATACTTCATTGCTTTCAGGCTTCCCCCAAGGACCAGCAGAACACCAAATATTGCACTAGTAAAGTACCTCAGCTTTAGTCAAGAAGCCCTGAACATTAGTGCTGAACTACTAGGTTAGAGGCAAAAGCTACTATCCTATCTCTATATTCACGCACATCCTCATGTGTACATACACATACCCACATCCCTTCAGCTGGAAACAATTGGTTTCCCGTCAAAATACTTCAAAAAGATTCATTGTTTACTTTCCAAAGAAGACTGTGGTTTGACCTTGGGCTATCAGTTCTGGACAGTTCTGACTGCAATGCTCACAAAATAAATGTCTCTGCCAAAACCAAGTTCTAAAATGTAACTGACAGCTGTTCCCCGCCCCCCCAGCTCGTATCCACAAAAGAACTTATTAAAAAAAAAAAAAACTTAATCTTAGGACATCAGAGAAATCAAGTTTTAATCTGGGCAGAAACTTCAAGCTTATTAAGAAACCATAGAGGGAAGAGACAGGTCCTATTCTGCATGAACACTAAAGAGAGAGAGAGAGAGATCAATGAACAGCGTCACTAGTAAAAAGATATGGGTTAAAATAAAAAATTTCCCTTTCTTACAGACAACCCATTAATAACTAACTTTATATCCTCTCCCCAGTTTAGAGCAGTGATCTATCTGTGTGAATTCTGTCACGGGGGAATAAATTAGTTCAAATTCTTTAACATCTAACCTGGCTGTTTTTCAAACTGAAATATTACTTTGTAACATTTTTTGGACATGTTATACACAATCTGGGCAGTGTGTTTTTTCTGTGCATCGAAGCAACAATTACTCTCATTCAACTATATTTTTTTGTTTAAATATAAAACAGAAATCAAAGTCTGCTACAGTCCTGGGGCCCAACCTCCTCCCAAGGCTTCAGAGCCCAAGCTGCAATGTCTACATAGCTATGTTTAGTGTGGTAGCATGAACCCCACTAACCAGAGTCTGTTGACCCAAATTGGGGGGCTTGGTTACACAGGCTGTATCAACATACCTCAACTGTTCAGTATGTCTTATGCAACCCTTTCTAGCGGCCATTTCACATAGGAAATGAAAGTCTACTATAGCAGTCAACTGGAGAAGTAACTCCTTTAACTCAAGTCGTAAAGGCTCGTGCTATTAGTACTGGAAACATCATGACCTATGGGCCCCAAACCTGCATTCACAGGAGTAGCCATGTATCAATCCCTCACTGGACAGCCCACTGACAACTGCTGAAGCTCAGTCCCAGTTTGAGGCTCTGTCCTGATGTCCTATTGGCAGAGTCCCAGAGCATCTAATTGGCCCCTGGACCTACTTAAGCCTGAAACAGAAATAGGAAGTGTCTGAACAACTGGGGTTCACCTGGCTCTGAATTATGTATTTTCCTATTCCCCTGGCATGTTGACCTTGCTTGGCTCCTGATCTCCAGTTTGTCTCCTGCCTTTGATTTCCTGGTAGTCTGACCCAGCCTGACTACAGTTACCAATTCATGGTTTTGATCCTAAGTTTGTCTCCTGCTTCTGATCTCCTGGCATTCTGATCCAGCTGATTCTTGACTCCTGACTGGACTCTGGCTCTGGCCACTAGGTGCTCACAACCTGGCCTTGACAGCAGGTCCCAAATACCTAGGAATTGTTCTACACAGACCTACCAATTGTCAGGCATCTCAGATGACGTGGATTTACCAGTCCT
This sequence comes from Chelonoidis abingdonii, assembly GCF_003597395.2. Lineage (NCBI taxonomy): Eukaryota > Metazoa > Chordata > Testudines > Testudinidae > Chelonoidis > Chelonoidis abingdonii. The sequence goes on from NC_133773.1 coordinate 24,086,719, forward strand.
CTTATGTGTTTCCACAGCCCAGATGAGGCGTCATGCATTCAGACTGGGCCCTATGAATAACCTGCAATTGCAGCTCAAGGCTGCCAGAGGCCACTGTAGTGTCAGCTGGCTAGGCAGCCAAGCAGCTTCTGACTCACTGTTTTACCTGCCACATCCAAGTGGGAAAAGAGCAGCTGGATCAAGCATGCAAGCAATGTGACAGAGACAAAAGGGACTGGAGGCCTCAGACTTCCCTCCTCCCATTAACCAGCCAGCTGCCTCATACAATAGCCCCCACCTCCCATCATGTCCCTTGATAGCCTCAGAAAATCTGGCTGTTCCCAGCATATTCCCCTAAACTCATCCCCTGTGGCTACTCCCACATTCTCCAAGCCTCCCAGCTTTCCCCCTGGATAATCCTAAATATCCAACTCCCTACCCACCTGTCTCCAATCTTGCATTCCCCAGCCCCACAACTAACTTCTAGCTATTCCCTCCCAACCTCCTCCTACAATTGGCATAACCTGTTACACCAGCAGCCCCATGAAATGAGGCACCTATGGGTTCAGGTACAGTAGTTAGGCAGTTCATTTGCATGATAAAGATCATCCTGAAGTGTTTCTGTCCCCAGGCTTGCTCATGCTCAGCTCTCAGGATTAAGACAGCAAGTGGGCAAGGAACTTGAGAAAGCAGGATTGGCCCCCCCACTTAAAGATACACAAAATATTTTGGGTCAGTTTATAAACATTAGTAAACAAAATTTAAGCCACAAAGATATAATTAGAAAAGTATGTCCTATTTAAAGTAGAGTTAAACAATGTTGTATGCAGTGTTGTTGTAGCCATGTCAGTCCCAGAGTATGAGAGAGACGAGGTGGGTGAGCTAATACCTTTTATTGGACCAACTAGTGTTGGGGGGGAGAGACAGGCTTTCCAATAAGAAAGCACGTCTCTCTCACCAACTGCAAGGTGTCCAATAAAAGATATTAGCTCACCCACTTTATCTTCAGCGTTAAAAAGGTACAGTACTTTAGTGCTAATTTGGCTTCCCTCTTGTTTAAATTATAAATAGAGTGAAAGAAAATCTGAATTCGGAAGGTGCCTTGTTTTAGATTAAGCTTGTAAATGGCTAAACCTTCTCTAATGTGTAGGTGTTTTTTAAATATATAACATCCTAACTGATCTAGAGCTGAGCCTAAACCAGTAGCCCAGATCTGACTATTCCGAATGGCTAGTGAAAGCAGTGTGTTGTGGAGGAAAGAGTACAGGGCTAGAAATCAGGAGGGCCTGATTTCTAATCTATGTTTTGTTGTTAATTGAATGTAAAACCTCAGTGTTCCCATTTGTAAATATGTAACACTTTCAGAGGATACATTAGTCAGTCTGCTTATAGTGCTAGCTTTTGGTGTGGTAAACTGCTCTAACCCTGCATTCTGCACCTTGATGTGGCTGCTGGTCCCAAACCCAGATATAGTGGGGAGGGTTGACTGTAGACCTAACCACTTGGCCTCATTAAAAAAAAATCCACTGGTATAGAGCCAGAACCAAGCTACCATCCTGGTACGGAAGCAGCAGAAAATGACAGAGAGGAAAGGAAGAGACGTGTCTCCAATCTGAGCACCAACATTCACCTGGGGATGATGTAATACAACGTAAAAGTAAGTATTATAGTAATAAAAACTAGCTTTATAGCATGAAGTTTACAATAATAAATGTATTATGATTGAAAGCCAGCTTCTAATGTTGGTCCCGACCCCATAATCGGATGGTCTTAAGTGGATCCTTACACCTGGAGGAAGGGGCTTTTCTCAGCAAGGGAGTATACCTGCCTGGGCCAGATAGCAGGGTTGGGGCCTTTATGGCTTAGGCCCGTTTCTAAGTGATCTGGGTTTTCAATTTTTAAAAAACAATATGATTTTTTTTTTGACTCACCTACTACTTCTCTATTTTAGTGGCAGAAAAGTGGGGTGAGGAGGAAGGGGCCCAAATTTACAGAAATGCATGTGTCACACATCTGAGCACCAGATGAACCAAAAACAGGGGACAGAGTCTTTGCTTACAATCTAAGTCTGTTTAGCCAACATCAGACCTCAAAGCTCCCTTTATAGCTTCTAACCAGGACCACACCACACTTACATGTTTCTGCTTGGATTTGTTCAGGCTGTCATTCTGGTTCTGTGTTCTGCTTGCCATCCACCCAACTTCCTCTCTCTCTCTTTCTGTAACACAGACACACACCCCTTAGCCAAAACAAAACTCAGCCAAAAGCCCCTCTGCCTACCCTTAGAAATTCTTGGGCTGGTTTCTCTAACCATTTTGTCTAATGTGGGTTTTATGGTTAACGCATCCTTACAGTTGTGTTAATTAAAGGGTTCGTTCACATCCATCAATCTCAATGAGGTTTTAAGTCAACCTATAGTAAGGCTGGAACAGAAACTCTCATAAGTGGTTGCAATGAAGTCCCAATGACTTCAGTGGGACTACTTGTAAAACTGATGATTACTCACGAGTATGAGTTTTCAAGATTATCTTTCTCTGTGTATTTTTGTCCTTTATCTAATAGTCTGTTTTTACCATTGATAAGAATTTAGAAGTGTTATCTAATCCTAGAAGTGTTATCTAGTTTTAGACTAATGTATTTATTACAAAGAAGAAAAGAAAATGTAAAATGAATTTAAAGTTCATAGTGTACTCTAGTTCATAACAGTCGATCATGTACAATTAGATAAAAATAGATGGAATCCTATATACTGTATCTTGTTTCTTGAACAAAGAGTTTAAATATTTCCTTTAACCATAAAATATTGTACTTGGAGATGTTAATATATGTCATCAGTGGGTCTTTGATTTATAGACAATTATAGATATGATTAAAGCTGCTGGGTGTACTAAGCATTCTTAGTTCAGGCTAACTGGAAGAAACTATAAAATCCTCCTTTTGGGTAGTCATAGCTGAAACAATAGGCAGCTACTACCCAAGACACTGAGCTCCATGGCACAGTTGAGCAGAGTTCTCTCTTGTGGTCTGAGGGATTTCCCTAAGTGGTTGCAAATACTGAGTTTAGGGGTGGATTAGGCCCAGAGGCCCCCTGCTGGAGGATTCAGGGTACTGCCACACCTATCCCAGGAAAGGAGCAGCGGAGCTAAGTCCTTGAAGGGGCCTAAAGAAACTGTACAGGAAAGCAACCAATCAGAGGGAGGCTGCAAGGGGCTAGCCAATCAGAGGGTTGCAGATTACTATAAAAGGGGCTGCAGTCCAAGGTGGACCCTCCTTTCCTTGCTGGAGTCAGAGGAGTGTGGGTGGTGCTTCTGGCTGGCTAAAGGGAACTGCAGCACCATGTACAGCACAGTCCTGGTGGGGAGGGCAGAACAGCTTTGAGCTGGTGGCTTGGCCTGAACATAGAAGGGGCCTGAGGTAAGGGTAAAGCTTTGGTGAAGGCTGGGGCCATGGGCAAGTGACCCAGGGAACTGCAGGCAGTTTTGTTAAAGGGACATTGTTGCTATTCTTAGGGTCCTTGGGCTGGGACTTGGAGCAGTGGGCAGACCTGGGTCCCTCTCCCATAGGACACTGGGGAAGTGGCCTACAGTTGTACACTGATAACCACCCAGAAGGGGATCTGAGCTACTTAGTGGCCTAATTGGGGCCAGAAGGGTCCAGAGAGGGTGAAACCATTGCTCCCTCAGAGGTAGTCCTGGGGGTATGGCCTGATATCAGGGCTGGGATCCTCTAAAGACTGCAGACACACCTGAGCAGAAAGGGGTGCTTGTGAGAAGTGGATACCATGCTATCAAAGGTACTGTTTTCATCATGGTATAACTACTGGGGTTTACTACTGATGTTTTTTCTTTATTTGCATTACATGATGTCCCTGTACTCTAGAGTAACAGGTCTCTAAATGATGGTTATTGAAATATGAAAACCGAATAATTGGCATCCTGAATAGCATATATTTCATGAATGCTACACTGGATAATCAAAAGCTGTGAGTTCGTGAGGATCACAGCAGGTTCCAGAACTTCAGGGTTTGAGGGAGGTAACCCAAAACCACCCACGGGATTACTGGAATCAAAACTAATGTTTTGTTGAAAAGGAGCTAATGACCTGGTTGGCTGAAGTCCCAGGGGACTGGGTGGAGGGACTAGTGTGTATGGTAGTGGGGTCCTCAATATTTTCAAGAGCCTAAAAAAGTTTGGGTTCAGTTTGATTCAAGGGAGGTGAAAACATTCAGGCTATTTCTTGTTTACCCATACCAGCTTGCCCAGGTGTCTTCCAGCTATACAATTTGATTGCTTGCTTGGCATCATGATTATATGGAAAAAGACTGTATAATAGGCAGTGAGCCAGATCCTCAGTTGCTCCAGCTCTTTGCTCGGTGCAGCTAAAGAATGGGGGTGGGCAAGGTGGTTTTAAGTCACCTCTGTCTTTCCCCCAATGACTGGGGCTGCTGGGAGCCTCAGAGCTACTCTAATATATAAACATTTGCAACAACTCTCTAGAGGCCTTGTCATCAGCTAGGGATCAGCTCAGCACAGCTCATTGCCATCCCAAATATCCCACTTGATGCTTCATGGGGAAGATGTGTGGAGGGGGACAGAACATTAGTTAAGAGTAGTTACATCATGGACATTCTCAGCTGCCTATTAGGGCATTTTTTTTATTATTATTATTATTTGGCCACTTTGCTCTGCCAGAGTGCTGTGAAGGGGGCCAAAAATACTCTTTAAATTCTGTCCTTTCAAGTGAAATGAAACAAATATGATTACACTTTCCCATTGTGGGTATTCAGGCACTATTTCTTCTATCACTTCCTCTTTTTATTGTTTATAATAGTATTTAAGAGCTGCTACTATTTTTCCCATCATCTGTTTAATGTTTTCATTCAAGTCTGGCCAGTAAACAGCTTCACAAGCAATATTCTGGATTATTTAATTTCTAGCCACCCCTGATTAATTCCCTTTAGGATCACATTTAACAAACCAATTACTATGATTTCATGCACTTGTGCAGCCCTTCTCAAATGGTTCTGATGTGGAACGAGGACACAAGAAAAGCAATAGCATACATGCTATAATTATGTGAGAGAAATTGTTTACTCTGAAACATTAAGAACATAAGAATGGCCATACTGGGTCAGATGAAAGTTCCATCTACCGCAGTATCCTGTCTTCTGACAGTGGTCAGTGCAGGATGCTCCAGAGGGTATGAATATAACAGGACAATTTATCAAGTGATCCATCTCCTGTTGTCTAGTTCCAGCTTCTGGCAGTCAGACATTTAGGGAAACCTAGAGTGTGGTGTTGCATCTCTGACCGTCTTGGCTGATAGCAATTGATGGATCCCTTTACTGTTCTCTATGAATGTATCTAATTCTATTTAAAACGCAGTTACACTTCTGGCCTTCACAAATTCCCTGCCAATACGTTCCACAGGTGGACTGTGCTGTGTGTGAAATACTTGTTTGTTTTGTTTTAAATCAGCTGCCTATTAATTTAATCAGGTGACCCCTAGTTCTTGGGTTTAAGAGAAGGAGTAAATAACACTCTTATTTACTTTCTCCACGCCAGTCATGATTTTATAGACCCCATCATATTCCCCCCTTAGTCATCTCTTTCCCAAGCTAACAAGTCGCAGACTACTAATTTCGCCTCCTACAGAAGCTATTCCATACCCCTCATGATTTTTGTTGCCGTTTTTGGTTCCTTTTCCAATTCCAATATATCTGCTACCAGATCTGCGTGCAATGTTCAAGGTGTGGGCGTACCATGGATTTATAGAGAGGCAATATGGTATTTTCTGACTTATCTATTCCTTTCCTAAAGATTTCCAGCTTTTTTGAGTGCTGCTACACATTGAGTGGATGTTTTCAGACAACTTTCCACAATGACTCCAAGATCTTCTTTCTTGAGTGGTAATAGCTAATTTAGACCCCATAATTTGGTATGTATAATGGCATTATTTTTCCTATGTGCATTACTTTGCACTTGTCAATATTGAATTTCATCTGCCATTTTATTGCCCAGTCACTGAGTTTTGTGAGATCTCTTTGTAATTCTTTGCTGTCTTCATTGGATTTAACTATTTTAAGTAATTTTATATTGTCTGTGAATTTTGCTATCTCACTATTTACCCTTTTTCCAGATAATTTATGAATATGTTGAACTGCACTGCTCTGAGTACATATCTTTGGGAGTTCCCTTTGTGAACCTCTCTCTCCCCCCTGTGAAAAATGACCATTTATTCCCACTCTCTGTTTCCTAGGTTTTAACTGGTTACTAATCCATGACAAGGCTTTCCCTCTTATCCTATGACTGCTTATTTGTTTAAGAGCCTTTGGTGGGGGAACTTGCCAAAGGCTTTCTGGAAGTCCAAGTACAGTATATCCTCTGGATCACCCTTTTATATATGCTTGTTGACTCCTCTCAAACAATTCTGTAGATTGGTGATGCATGATTTCCCTTTACTAAAAGCTTGTTGACTCTTCACCAACATACTGAGTTCATCTGTGTCTGATAATTTGGTTCTTTATTCTAGATTCAACTAATTTGCCTGGTATTAAATTTAGGTTTACCGGCTTGTAATTGCCAGGATTGCTCCTGGAGCCTTTTTTTAAAAATCAGCATTACGTCAGCTATTCTCCAGTCATGGGGTACAGAAGTTGATTTAAGCAATAGGTTACATAGCTCTGCAATTTTCATGAGTTCTTTCAGAACTCTTGGATAAATGCCATCTGGTTCTGGTGACTTAGGGCTATTTAATTTATCAGTTTGTTCCAACGCCTGCTCTATTGACACCTCAATCTTGGACAGTTCCTCAGATTTGTGACCTAAAAAAATGGCTTAAGTGTGGGACTCTCCCTCCTAGTCTCTGCAGTGTGGACCAATGCAAAGAATTATTTAGCTTCTCCAACAGCTTTGTCTTCCTTGAGCGCTTCTTTAGGAACTCAATCGTTCATTGGCTTCACTGATTTTTGGCAGGATTCCTGCTGCTTGTTACTTAAAAAAATAGTTGTACTTTGCGTCTTTTGGTAGTTAGTTAAAAAAGAATTTGAAGAATATCTAATTATACTTTTACACTTGACTTGCCAGCGTTTGTTCCTTTCTAATTTCCTCAGTTGTATTTGACTTCCAATTTTTACAAGATGTCTTTGTCTCTAACTGCCTCTTTTAATTTGTTTAACCAAGGTGGCATTTTTGGGTCATCTTAATGTATTTGGGGAGGGGATTGGGGGGCTAGGGGAAGGGGTATAAATATAGGCTGAGCCTCTATTGCAGACTTTTCACTCTTTGCGCTATTCCTTTAAATTTCCATTTAACTCGCTTCCTCATTTTTGTGTAGTTGTCCATTTTTCTGAAGTTCAGGACTACTATGGTGAGCTTCCTTCGTATTTTACCCCCTAGCAGGATACTAAATTGAATCACATTAGGGTTACTATTACTAAACAGTTCAGCTATGTTCATCTCTTGGACTAGATCCTGTACAGATCAATTTCTGATGGAAATAATTTATGAATTATGAAAACACCAGGTCTTTAGATGGTATGAAGGTAAACTGAGATCTACGGAGAGGGACGCTTATGAGCTGTGCATCTGCATTTAATAATATTCATAGTGCACAATTCGTGAGGGCAGAATCTTAGAACTCTACCTGACCTTAGCTCTATTGCCAGCACGGCCATTGGCTTGCTGGGTGACTTTGGGCAAGTCATTCTGTGTGCTACAGTTCCCCCATCTGTAAAATGGAGGCAATGACACTGACATTTTTTTGTAAAGTGCTTTGAGAGCTATACATGAATGGTGCTATACAAGTATTACTACTGTTTCATCCCAAAATACATGGTTCCATGAGCCTTTGGGCCACCCATGTATTAAGGTGGAGATCACTTTCTAAAGCACTGGGTCTTTTGCTGTTCTACAACTATTTTTTTTTCATGTCTCTTACTGAAGCAGGAAGAATAGTATGCCTATGATGATAAATAAAAGGAAACCTTTTCTCCATAGTTACAATGGTGCCCGTAGTTGTACCACAACTTCTCCATATTTTTGACCTCTTTTAACTAGCTACAGCTGTTCTGTCCAGCTGCAGCAAATAAGGTGTTTTTACAATGTTCAGTCACTACATACTATGCTTCCTACAGTACTGGTGGGAAACTGCGTGAGTTTGCCTTTAAAATCAGACATTTTTAAAACTAAGATCAGAGAGGTTCCTGCACTGCTGCCTGGTCTGATCAGACAGGAGTTCTGGGGGGGTCCTTTCTCCGCTCTCGTTTTATTTTTGAGCGTACCCGTTTTTTAAAACCCCCCCACGAAGAACGAATTGCTGCCTGAGAGATCTCCTGATGATTGAGACCCTACCTAGCCTTCTGATGTTCTTGCTGCTTTTACCTCTGCTGCTTCCTTTGGGACTGGTAAGAATCGCTCTGTAAAACTCTACTTTCATTTTATTGTTTTAGCTGCTGGCTCTGTCTCCCCAGCACACAGACTCAAGCTAAACCTTGTCGTCTGTTATAAATCCCCTATTCAACCCGGCAGCACTTTGCTGCTAAATAAGTTTGATGCTGCATAGCGTTGCTCCTGTGGGCTTTGCCTTCCGGGCTCTCTGCTTGCAGCTTGTTCCACTGTGCAGCCACCATCCCTGGGCACATACCATCTCTGCCCCTGTAACTTCCCCATCGCATAAGGATGCTCCCATAGGTTTTTTTTTAGTTTAATAAGTTATAGTTTTGTAAGATTATATGAGCTGCCTTGTTCTTTGTTGCTCCGCTATATGATTGTTAAGTTGTAAGTTTCACCTGCCTAATGGTTTGCTGTTCTTGTGCTCCGTATAGTTGCTTGTTATAGTTTTGCTTAGATTTGAATATTTGTTGTTGCCTGTTGTTGGTTAAGATAGGTTTTGCTCGTGTCCCTCTGCTATACTTTGTCTGTTTTTCCCCCGCTCCAATCCCCCCCTGAATATATCCTCTCTAGCCATTGTCCTTACCTCTGCAGGGCTTCAAAGTGTCTCGGCTGCTTTCCCATGCCGCACTCTTCCCTCTCAGTTGCCACTAATTCATTTCATCCCTCGCTCCCCTCTACCTTCCTGCCTTAACCCAGCTTTTATGGAACACTCTTGCTATCACAGCCTGCAAAAATTATCCAAGATAAATTTTCTAACATTGCAATAATTCCCTCACCCCATATGCTGATAACTAGCTACATATTATAACCATTAATTGTAAATCAAGGCCACCCTCAGCATCACGGTCTAAGATGAACCACAGGTAACTATTATTTCATGCATTAAGATCACATCGGTGCCAGTCCCCTAAAGTTAAGTGCTCTTATTGACTGTACTTGCCATTGTGTCTGACCCCCACTACTAGTATCTACTGTTTAGAACGCCTACTATCCTCAATATAAATGACCCACTTGTCTATGTAAATACCTATACTGACCCCCCCCTCCTTCGTATCTTATTGTTAAATTCCCACCACTTCCTTTTTCCTTTAATAAAGAAATTAATAGGCACCCCACCTGTGTGGTAACTGCTCCCCAAGATCCCATATACCTGCTGGCAGGGACAGGGGGCAGCCCTGAGATATTGCTCAAAGATAAGCTTCATTCACAAGAATGCTGTGCTGAGTGTCCTGCAGACAAAGATCTTGTCTAAAACTAAGCTTTCTGTGCCAAAACTCTACCAGTGAGCTCCACGGGGGGCAATAACAATGGAAGTAAGAGTGTAGACAACATCACCACTCGGTGCTGGCATTTTAAATGCTGTTTAGACCTGCTCTGTGTGGAGTTAGACAACAAGATTGTAAAAACCCTGGCAGTCATGGGAAGTTTGCTAATATTATCTCACCCCTCACTGGAGCTTCACCACTGGAAGCAAGAGTAGGGAGCCAAGTATAGGCACAGCCAATGAGCCTAAAACAATAGCTCTTGGAGCCAAAATGAGATTTTTAACTCTGAGCAAGATGTTTAGCTAGTGTAAATCAGTGTAGCTGCATTAAGAATGGTATTTGGAAAGCAGTTTAAATGAGCTTCTAAGTCCAGGAGAAGAACATTTAATATAAGCATGAAACCTGTGGGATTTGCAGAGACCCAGAGGCCCTGTCTCTGTTTTTGCTAATACTTGCTCGGCTCTACTATTATCTACATGTGCTCCCAATGTTGCTGATCTGCAGGCTTCAGCCACCATTTTAAGCACTATGCCAGGGATGGCCACATACAACAATCTTCAGAAGTCCAAGAGCTGAGACACACCTGCCAGGAGCCTGCGGTTGGGACTTAAGCACTACTCCTGCTGATGCCCTGAGCCCTGGCAGGTACATCCCACTGGGCAGAATCCCCAAGCCCCCCCTCCCTCCTTGGCAGAAGCCCCTCACATGCCACCCTGCTGCAAGGCAGAGGTCCTGAGCTTCCCCCTCCTCTAGTCTGGTAGGTTGCAAATAGGGGATCGGGGGTCTCCATAAGCCACACTATAGTGGTAAGTCATACGTGACTCGTGAGTCATTGTTTGACCACTCCTACATTATGCCATTTAACCCTGCTTGAAGCAGTGAAGATCAAATTGATGAAATGCTTACAATTGTGGTGGGTGCCTTGGCTGGCTTGATAACACTGGTGATGGGTTTGACTTTTTTTATTAATTGCAGTATGGACAGGCCCAGGGAAGGTATTTAAGTTCCTCTGAAATGAAATATAAGCTATGTCAACCTGACTTTAATCTCTTCTCTGAGTGGAAGAGGTCCAAGGAGTTAAGAATGAAGAGAACACTTACACAGATCTAGTCCCAAAATGCCAGTAGCAGACTGAATTGGTCTGATTCTCATATACACTGAAGCAGGGGTTCTCAACTGGATGTTGTGACCCTTTCACTTTCAGAGTGGTTCAAATGGGCTGTAGTGCAAATGAGCATTTGGCCCAGTTACTGTTGCAGTTACATTAGGTTTATACTAGTGTAATCAAGGAGAAGCTAGCCACAGTAGAGCATAGAACTCCTTGTATCCATAGTGAATTGTTACAATCTTTTATCATTGTAATAATTAGCGTTAGTAGGAACTCTGACTATATCAGGTTTTCTCAAACAGGGGTTGCCGCTTGTATAGGGAAAGCCCCTGGTGGGCTAGGTCAGTGTGTTTACCTGCCCAGTCCACAGGTTTGGCCAATCACGGTTTCCACTGGCTGTGGATCGCTTCTCCAGACCAATGGGAGCTGCAGCCAGCTGGAAGCTTCCACTGGCCGCAGCGATCTGAGGCCAGAGGGAGCTGCTATTGGCCAGACCTGCAGACGGGGCAGGTAAACACACCAGCCTACCAGGAGCTTTCCCTACACAAGTGGCGACCCCTGTTTGCGAAACCTTGGACTATATAACAATATAAAAAGGTCAAACCAAGAATAAGAGAGAAGCCTGTATGCAATACAAATTTAAATAAAATAGCAGGGCATACAAATCCAACACTGGCCAGGAAAGGGTTAACATGCTGTGGGTTTCATGAGCCCCATCCTGCACCAACTAGCACAGGTGTAAGGATTGGACAGAGGAGTTAAAAGGGAAGAACCCCGCCAAGTTGGTGTTGGTTGGGGGGAGGTGGTGTTGCCACGTCTCACTCCATGAGAGGAGCTTGGTTGGGCCAGGAACTGCTTGAAACATTGCTGCCAGTCACATCCTGCCTGAGGGAAGGTAGTCTTGCTGCTGGATGATGGGTTCACTTTGCGACCAGTGCCTTATTTGCTGTTGCTTGGAAAGACTGCTGCAGGAAGGGAATGACAGCTGAATAACAACCTTTGTCTTGTGTGCCAGACTATGGACCCAGCAGTGATTGGCTATAAGGCCAGGAGCAACCCTATCACAGGGTTACACTGAGTATTTATCTTTCATAACAAAACTGTATGGCTGCTCAACTTGTATTCAACAAACAAATTAAATGCAATGAAATATTAGTTTCATCTGAAAGCTTTTTCACTTTGTCATTTTTTGGTTGGTTGCATTTTTTGTTTGCTTTCTATTCCCCTTAAATCCTCCCCCACCCCCCCGACCCCCAGTTCCATTCCCTCTCTTCCTTTCATTTTCATGATGGTGAAGAGGAAGAAGAAGAAGAAAATGTTTCTCCCTGTGATGGTGTGTCCACCCTACACAGGGCTGGAAAGGGTTAAAGTGGCCAGGTAAGCCTATTATCTCTACAGGCTGCATGTGGAAGGAGCAGGGAACTGATTGCAAGCAGGTTCAGCTGTGCACAAATGGGTGGGGCCTAGTAAGCCAGGAAGCTTGCAACAGACAAGGGCTGCTGCTGGGAAAGGGTACTCACTTCCTGGGAATGAGGGAGCTGGTAAATCCAGAGCAAGGAGGGGAACCAGGAGTTCTAGGAAGCAGTCCAAGGAAGAAGCAGTGAGGTGTGGGAGAAGAGAGCCTGGAACTGCTGGGTCTAGGGTCCTTGGGCTGGAACCCAGAGTAGTGGGCAGCCCCATTCACAGCTGAGGATGTGGCATAGACTGGCAGGGCAGTGAATGGGAGATTGCTTGGATCATTGTGGGAGTGACAGATAACTGAAGGACTGTGCCCTGGAAGGGGGAAACACTGAGGGACCTAGCTGGAGAACTGAGTCATGAAGGGGATCCTATGGTTCCTGGAGTGAGGGGGGGCGGGCGCAGACCCGAGAGGGCATGGAAGGCAGCATGGACCTTGAGAGCTAATCCCCAGAGAGATCAGGAGGAGGTTCCAGACACATGGTGAGCAGTGTGCCCCCTGACACTCTCCACCCACCACCTCCATTTTTTCCACTGGATAAAAAATGGGGGTGGGCCGCACTTAAAAACTCAAATGAAGATTTGATTCACAGTTTGAGAAATCTGTTGCATTCAAACAGCCACTCTTCAGTGGAAAAATCTCTGCTTAAACTATTTTAGACCAGTTGTATATGCTGCCACAATATCGCCCTTCCCCCCATTTCACCTGCTCACTCTTAAGTGTGCATTCATGCACACAAAAAAGGAAAGATCCATCTGCAGCCAGTTACAAAGTGAGCCTAAAGATCTGGCAGTCACTTACACCTATGCAAAATCCTACCAGTCAGAATTCTCCACTCCTCTCGTGGAAAAGTGTGTGTGTTTTATACCCACTTTGCACAGGTAGAAATGGCTACACCAGATGCAAGGCAATAGGCTTGATTCTCTAGGTTTGAAAGAATCCTGTGCCTACTCTATTGATGGCAGTGGGACTGCATGTTTTGACTAAGTGTTGGCAGGATCAGTGCCATAATAGTCTTCTTGATTGGAAATAGCTCAGTGGACAGTTGACTGTCTTAATTAGCAGCTTTCCCAGAATGATAGGATGTCATTTAAAAAAAGTCTGGGAAGACTTAATGTTATAAAATACTGTCCTGAATAAAGAGGCAAGAATCAAAATGAGATTCACTCTTTCATCTTTATTTGGTCTTTATTTCTTTAATTTCCATTTGGCAATTCTATTAATAGACTGGCACAGAGAGTTGCACTTAATTAACATCTGGTAAACACCACTTAAGATGTGATTCTGCTCTGAAAAGTGCCTAAGAATGGTGTTGCGAGGTTCCAAGTTTACTTTCTGTTATTTCATATGAGATTTACTCTGTTTACAAGTCAAGATAGTTTTTCTTACTGACAGCACTGAGAATTGAAAGCCAGTTCTTTCTGGTTTATGCATCACTACCAGTAACACAGATTCTGTTCTCAGAAATCCTTGCCTGGGTTGGAGTTCTCGCCATTGGTCTAGCTACAGCATTTGTCGCTGCACCAAGTGCACAATCTGAGACTAGATGTGATGAACCTAGTGTAAATCTGTCTCTTGCACCAGTGCAGCTTCATCCAGTTCTCTTTTCAATGCCTGTGCACCTCAGTGAGCGTTCTTTTAATGAGTAATGGAAATGTAGGTAACCAGTTGGAATGGGATGTAGTGAAAGTGAACAGGCAAACGCAGACATACTGTAATGCAGTCAGGCACTTAAAAGTTAGGAAATGCCTGAATTCAGGTTCACTAACTCTGTTCTGCATTTTCCAGCCAGATCTAGTATCTGCTTAGGATACTTGTCTACGTGTAAAAAGTTTCAACAGCACAACTGTGCCACTGCAGCGCTTCAGTATAGACACTACCTATGCAGACAGGAGGGATTCTCCTACAGGCATAGGTAATCCACATAGGAGAGGTAAAGAGAAGGGCTCAGCCCCTTCCAGATCCTGGTGCATGTGCACATACAAGTGGAGAACATGGGGCTGACGGCATAGGTGCTGGAACTAGGGTGCTGCCACACGCCCTGTCTTGAAGTGGTTTCCATTATATGCAGGGTTTGCAGTTTGGTTAAATAGCTCTCAGCACCGCCACTATTCACCTTGTTCCAACGTCCCTGTCTGACAGGCCCTATTCTCCCCCAGACCCCTTGCCACTCATCTCTGTGTCCCATTTCCAGTATCCCTCCTCCTCACCTGATCTACCCAACCCTTCTCACCTCCTCTAATACCTATTCTATCCCCTTGATGCAGCCCTAAACTTCTCTCAGTGCTATTCCTTCATGCCCTAAAATGTCCCTCCCCTGCCAGCAAGCATTCACATCTAAAATTTTTTTACAAAAATACTTTGATTATATTCTCTCAAAATTAAATACACACACTGTCATAAACAGATAGCTAAGGGTTAATATTTCTTTTACCTGTAAAGGATTAACAAAGGGAACCACACACCTGACCAGAGGACCAATCAGAAAACCAGATTTTTCAAAGT
>NC_133773.1:24103227-24235420 GCF_003597395.2 Chelonoidis abingdonii
AAAACCCAAAAATCTCACCGAGGCGGGGGAGATTGGAGCCAAATGGATGGAAGTGGCAGAAAGCAAGAAAGCTACTGTAAAGGGGAATGAAAACCCCAGGGGGCACACCGACAATAAACCCTACAACCGAGGGCAACCCAAAACCCCACCTACAACCCAAGGGAAGCCATATCTTCTCTCAAAATTAAATACACACACAGACTTGATCATTATGCTTTCCCATCTTCTTCCTAAGGTGAGATTCAAGCTGACGGTGACTGTAGGGGGGTCAAGTGTATCCCCATGAAGTAGTCAGCTAGCATGATGCTTTGAAAAACTAAAAATCCTATTAACTCTTATGTTCACTTACTGTCAGTGTAATCCTTTAGGTACAGGTTAAGGCTCACATGCCTATTCATAACTGGAGAAGCCAAGTCTCTTTCAAATTTGCTTCTCACACTCCATAGGGCTGGTGGTAGCCATCCATTCTGCTATGGTAACCCTAGAGCATTTGAGACTTTGGTGTGGTGATCTGAGCTCTGGTTTGATCTCTGCCTGTGAGCAAATTAAATTTGCCAGAATGTATCAGCTTCAAGAACCGCTGTCTCCCCCCACCCCTGCACCTGGCATGTAGGAGCTGAAACTTTGTCCCAAGTATGGGTTCCTGACCATATCCTACTCTCATACGGAGCACTGAATACCAAGGCAATTTGATTGATCGTACAGATTCTAGAGCACTTAGAACAGTCACTCTTTAAACAGGAACCTGCTCTTAACTTTAACTATCCACTATTAAACTGTGCGTTACTTGATACCTGGATCAAAATTTGGTGGCTTGAGTCTCTTACGATGGGCCTGAGTTTCAAGGGCTCAGCAGTTGGTGTTAGAGCCAGACACTCAGAGTTTAACTCATGGGGTATTGTGGTCTTTGGAGAATCTGGTCATAAGTGTAACAATTTGGAGCTGCGGGGTACTGCAGAAAATTTGGCCCTACATATTAGTGTCGTACTTTTAAAAACTCTTGATTTCAGGTTGACTGAAGTTTGGTCGGTTATGTAGAACAAGCTCTAGTCACTGAATATATAATCTAGCACTCTTATAGTTTGATATCAGTATTGCTACTGGATATGTTATGCCGCAATTGCTTTAGTAAGTGAGATTGAGAAGATGTATGCTTTGTCAGAAAATGTTTGTTCCTCCTGGATACTTACGACTTAAGTTTACACAATCTTAATCAAAAGAACATTAAAATGCCTGAGACAAACTAACAAAAGTAAGGAAATTCAATGTTCAGTATTCACCATCAAATATCTGAAGGGACTACTTAATATTATCCTGCTGCAGAAATCTCGTTCTGTAGTGCCTGCCTCCCCTAGAGCTGGTGACAAGTGGCTCCACCTCCCAACCTCCATCCCCCTCCAAGCGCGCACCCCCCCTTCCTTATTTTCAGTGTCCATTGCCCCAGCCTGCCTGTTAACGCTGTACTCAGGCTACATTTTGACCTGCTCTGTCACTGCAGAATCACCACTAGATACTCCTTTCCTTCAAACCACATGTCATACTATGCAATGCACCCCTCTCCTGTAGGCCCTTTCTCAAGGGCATCTGGGCAGCCAATTGACCAGAGCCAAACATGTATCCTATAGCCAATTATATGTTCCCAAATGGGTGGGGTTAAGATCTTTCTCTGGATGCTATTCCTATCTTCAGTGGGAGGAAAGCAGACAGCAGTCATTGAATGTGGATGGAGAAGCCAGACCCAGCCTTTTTCCTGATTCCTTACCCAAACGGGGCTTAAGGAACAAGGTAGGCCCATTCACAGCTACATTGCTGACACAAGGCATGTTGTCTCCATTGTTCATACTGATAGAGAAGAAGCTTGCCACATATTTGGCATTCAAAGTAAGAGACCACGATTATCAGTGCAGATTTTGGAAGGATACGGACTACAGATTTACTATTTAACTCTGGGAGCTCTTCTATTAATTTTTGGGAAAGTTATTACTATTAATAGTTGCAGTCACCGCTCCTGACATGGTTACATAAACTTCAAGGACAGGGAGAAAATTTACTTATTTGTAACACTGATGAAGTTCTGGAACTAGTTTAATATAATTTTCTGTTGCAGTAAGTGTGTTAACCCTGTGAGAAATAAAATGGATAACTACTTTGCTCCCTTTTTGCCGCCAGTGTGCAAAGAGAACAGGGTCGGCTACAGCATTTGACCCATTAATAGCTTTCTCATTGTGGAAACTTCTAAGTTTGCTTCAATGCTTTTTCATATCCCAGCAACTTCTATTGACTCCTCACAAACCTTCTGGAAAGGGGGAGAGGCGTTATGCATGCACTGTACCCCAGCCCCCAACATTGTCATCCAGAACTCGGGTGCAGCAAGTCTGATACTCCTCCCCTGGTTTGGTAAGAATTGAGCAGCTGCATAAGCCAGATGCCACTACCCTCAGGATTTGATTAAGCCTCTGTGGTTGTGTGGGGCCCCACTTTGCATTCAGTTGCAATCATTTCCATACTACAGATGCACCCTGAGACAGGATATGGCACTTTACTTGGAATCTGTAAAGAGGCCATTTTTAGTGGCAATTATTTGTGACCATTTATGTTACAATAAGTGCTGCACCCTTGACAGTTTTCTTTATGTGCTGTGTTTATGCCTAACTTTTGAAATTTTCTGTTTCATTGCTTTTTCTGTACAAATATCAAGTGTGCTACTGTGTACACCCTTTTTCTTCAAAGTCTTTGATCCTTTTTTATATTTGCTGCATGCAAGTACTTTTCTCTCCTTTTTTTTGTGAAGACTCACACATCAGTCAGCACCAGCATTGCCTTTGATGGCTGGAACAATGTGGCATATGTTTGCGGAAATGGAACACTGTATGCAACAACAGAAGATAATGCAACTACAATTGCACTTCCACAGGGAGGCACCACTCTGACTATCTGAATTCCACAACCATTGGCTGGACAAAATTAAAGAGGATATGTAACAGTTAATGGGTTCAGCACTAAATGTGAGCCATTTCTCATTCCTTCTTTCCACTCTGAAAAGCCAGAGTCCCCTCTGCTTTAGAAACTAGTCGTCTTCTGAAAGGACACATCCAAATTTTTCCTCTCTACTCTTGCAAACTTATCAACAGGTAGAGTTTTATAATATTACTAGCAAAGTTGTAATGAACTGCCTTGTACTTCTTGTAGTGTTAACCCACTTGCTTTTCTGAGTGGATGTTATTTGCTGGTTCTGAGATAGCCATTGAAGTACAGAAGGCTGAACCAATCACTTCACTGCTCTTACACTTCAGACTGATAAGAACTGAATTTTTTCAGAGAGAGATGTAACAAATGAGCGTTGCGTGCAATGATCTAAGCTACTTAAAATCATAGCAAGAACATAACAATGTCTGGCCCATGCTATGGTAGCAGTATCCCAACGCATTGCAAAGATGCAGCTTTGGAATCCTGAGTTTTTGTGTTTTGTCCATAATGATTTTTTTTATAATCACTCAAACTCCACAAAGTTGACACTTTCCTTGGTTTATTCTGCTTTTTTTAGATCCAACAAGGGGAAAAAAACTTAGACAATCCACTTTGGAGAATAAAATGATATCTTCCTGCAGGGATTCAAGAGCAGATAATTTCTCATTTACAAATCTATGCTTCAGGCAGGATTCAATAAAATACATATAGCTTTTGCAGCCTTGTGAGATTCCACAGTGCGGAAACTAGTTATATTTTTATTGAACCTACCTTTTAGAAATTTATCGAGTAACAGACATGAGGTTTTGTTTCAACTCCAGGGAAGTGTTGCAGTTTTATTATAGTGGCATCCAATAGCATTGCTCTGTTTATGATTGATCAGCCAGTTACACTGTAACCGTCTTAGCTTTATAGCTTTTGAGCAAACTGAGCCACAGATTTAAGTCTGAGCTCAAAAATAGCATTAAAAAAGAGGTTGCCTAATGATGAGACACTTCTTGCAATTAAAATAAGCCATTATGTCTTGCACCCGTCACCCTCAATTCTACAACTTCTGATTCAGCTAAAATCTAATGTTCTCTTTGATTTTTGTCTCCTCATGATGCTTATCTCCTTGATTCTGTGTTACCTGCTTTGTATCCCTGGCAGCCAAGCAGCTAAAGTTAAGCTAGGCGTGGCTGAATTCAACCTACTTCTTATTTCGATAGATAACATAGAAAAGGTGTGAAAATAAGTATCAATTTACATGTTCAGTTTCAGGGAATTATGGGGGTGTGTAATGGTAGTTATTTAATGATGGTCTCAAGGTTCTCAAGAAGCATTTTTTGTACTTTGCCTCCTGTAAATTTTGATTATTGATGGAAATATTTTCTGACTGTTTGGTGAAATTGATGTTTACTGACACATCTAATCCTTCCAAGCCTCAGTCTTCCCCTTCCTCCTTGTTGTCTCTACCTTTCTTCCTCACTGGCCATGTTGAGGTGCCTATGTATAGGTACAGTAGGAAACCTGCATGGGGCAATGCTAATCATCAAGAGGCAGGAGGAAGAGGAGCAACTCTGCTTGCTTCAGGCTTCTGGAGTCCAATAGGTTTTGGTAGGGCAAAAGTGGGAGAGGGGTTGTTAAAGAGGGGTTAATTGGCTGATAACCTTACCTTCTCCTAGGTAGGAGAGGAAGAAGCTGGAGGACAAGTGGAAGTTTTTAAAATTGTTCCTTCCCTAAAATGCCAAGTTACCTTTTCTCCAGACTCCAGAGATGTTAACTGCCCACTTGTTCTTGAATGGTCCCTTGCAATGTTACATACTTATACTAAACAATTGTTCCACTTTGTATTTAGCTGTGATGCTGTGATACTCTGAATACTCTTCCCAGACCTCAGAAAGAGCTTCTGTATAGCTTGAAAGCTTCTCACTCACCAACAAGATATTACCTCACCCACCTGGTCTCTCTAAATTACTCTTGGGGATTACCTACTCCATCTATTATAACCCCCTTTTCCTTTAAAAATGAAGAGCCTGTTTTTTGAAATAGTGTATTTCTAACTTACATGTTTGAATAACAAATGAGTACGTCCTGGCTATTTGCACATACACATCTGTAATTTGATCAGTGTTAGGCACACAAATAGTTATGGGCAAATAATTTTGAAAATGACCCTAAATGGGCAATGGTTGAATATGCAAAATATAGGGATACATTATGAGCTCAGATATGCACAAGCAAGCTCTTAAGGAACTCCATGGAAGCTGCAACTTTGTGTATGAAGGCTGAACTCAGACTATTAGTGCTCCCCATATAGGGGGAGCACAAGCTGAAGGGGAGGATGTGACTGCCCCACATGTCCCCCCTACCCAGTGCCCACTTTGCCCAGCCCTGGTTGACACCACTTTCCCTGCCCCATGTTACCTCTATCTGTGTGTGTGTGTGTGTGGGGGGGGGTATCTTTCCTTCTTTCCCTGTGCCTCCATCCCTGCTTTACCCCCACCCCCCAGCACACTGGACTACTTCTCTGGCAGTTGGCTGGGAAGCGACATAAAGCCACTTCTGCCTGAGAGCCTGGCTGGAAGACGGAGTTGCTTCTCCCTGAGAGAGCTCCATCTTGCTTCCCACCCGGCAGCCAGGGACAGTGGTCAAACATGCCAGAGGAGAGGCGTAGGGAGACACGGACAGAGTCCCTCTTCTTCCCTACCCCCAGTAGGCCAATCTGGGAGTGGGCACTTGACACCGCCTGCCCCATGTCCCCTCTACGCATCACCTGTGGCTGAATGTTAGCCTTAGTTTTTATAATAGTCAATTGGGCCACAAACAGCTGCTGAGAGGGCAGCTGGGCTTCTACGCAAAGGAGGAAGGAGATGCTAAAAAAGTCCAGAGATTCTCTTGTGCGCACTCCCTCCAAAAAAAAAACAAAAAAACAGTAGTTCAAATGGACTGTAGAATGGACCATATCTTTTGCTAGGGATAAAGACCACACATCATGAAGCAGGGGGTACATGTGTAAAGGTGGTGTAAAGCCCACCTTTAAATTGTATCTTCAGGGCTGAATCTGCAGGGCCAGTCCCCTGGCAAAAGGACAGTCTGAGAGCTCCTGGGATTTAGGCTGGTTGCTAATGGGCCAAAACTGCAGCCAGGAGTTGGAACAGACTAGGTATGGTCATTCCTGCCCTGGGGTGCTGAGAGCCATTGACCCAAACTGTAAACCCTGTATATAAAAGAAATTGCTTCGAGCCAGGGGATGCAGCAGCACTCCTAGTTCTAGCACTTATGTGCCAGCCAGGCACCTTACCCCAGCTACTAGTGTATGTTGTGTTGTAGGTGCCTCACTTTTTTAGGTTCATACCACCAGGTGGTCTGCCTAAACGTAGGGGACTGGATACATTGTCTCTTCATCCAGATTCCACTTCTAGCGTGCTGTAACTTATAATGAGCTGTAAGCCACACCAGGTTGTGCTCTAGGCTAAGCAGCGCAACTGGTACATATCCCAGCAGCATACTTTGGTGTGACTGTCTGCTGCATTAGGTCATGATAAAAGCAGCAAAGAATCCTGTGGCACCTTACAGACTAACAGACGTTTTGGAGCATGAGCTTTTCTGGGTGAATACCCATCTGACAAAGTGGGTATTCACCCACGAAAGCTCATGCTCCAAAACGTGTGTTAGTCTATAAGGTGCACCAGGATTCTTTGCTGCTTTTACAGATCCAGACTAACACGGCTACCCCTCTGATACTAGTTCATGATAGTCTCCCTCTATGGGGTGTGAAAGGTTTCCAAAAAGAGAGAACATGCTTAAATGAAGTTGTTTTGAGGACCAAAACAGTAACCATTAACTATTGTGTATTTGCATTAGTCCATGGGTGTACAAGTGGTACACATTCCTTGTACATACTGTGGAAGAAACGAAAGAATTGACAAGGATTTGTAGAGGATCTTAATGCGTGTCAGTCTGTTAGCAAGAGTTAGGCCAGCTGTAACCCTAATGATGTGAGATTTGTAGAAGCGAGGATAGTGTGAGGAGAGTAGGAAAGAACTGTGTGAGAAGTTATCACAACCTTGCACTGATAATCAAATACGTAGACTGGAGTCCAGAAGTGAGGAAAATACGATAGCAGGATAGCCCATGCATAAACAAAATGCAGCTGTTGCTCATTATTGTCTGTATTATTGCTTGTTGTCTGTAACAAAGGTATAAATGCTTGCTGTAATTGTTTACCTGTTGAGAGACCTGTCCGGGACTGGGGCAACCCAGTGTCCTAGGGCACTCCCTCCCTCTATTGCAATTGCTGGAGAAATAATAAAGTATTTGATTTTACTGCACCCAAACAAAAAGCGAGAACTGAGTTTTCTCTGACAATACTAATTATTACATGTCTGGTGAGTCCTGCGTAAATCTTAAATCACTTTCAGGAAAAGTCAAGTCTGAAAATAAGATCTTTAATTTCATTGCTATTGGTGCTTTGCTTGACTCTTTCAGTTTTGCACGTTTCTTGTGTTTTTTGTTTTTCAGACCTAGCAGATGAAATGCACTAAAAATATATTTTTAAGTTTTTTTTTTTGTTTGTTTGTTTTTTTGTATTGCTTGCCTTTTATTACCTGGTTTAATCATATCTAGTAAATACTTTTGAGAAAATAACAGGTCTCTGCTGATGGTGATGATCAGGGTAGAGATGTCCATGGAAGGTTTCCAAAGGGCAATGGACCTGCCATCTCCCTTTAATGAGGATTAAGAGAAAGCAGCATCATGGCCAAGTACCATTTGTAATCTTTTCTTTAAATAAAGCCAAAATGTGTGTGTGTGTAGCAGGAAAAAAATTCTTTGTAATTTTGACATAGATGAAATACAGCTAGATAGATGAAGGTGGAATTGTGCTGCTTTATGTGCTTAATGCACTAAGAGATCTTATGCGAGACATAAAGCAGTTGTTATAAAGCAAACAATCTTCCACTCCTCTTCAAGCAGATGGGTCCTGTCTTAGTAAAATTGCTGTACTTTCTGCAAATGACAAAGCCCTCATGACTCCACATGTTCTATTGCTCCTGAAGGAGAAAGACAAACACATTTTGCTACTGTTGTTGCTGTCATTGCCGCAGTTTCCACTGTTTGGTTTTAAAAAAAAAGTGTGGTAGCTGCTTTTTTCCAGAAACTTGCTCCAATTATGTCAGAAATTTTCTTAATCTGAATTAGCAGAGTATTACCCAAAACAACAAGCAGAAGGAAAGGTTCATGGTCTGTGTGTGTGTGTGTGTGTGTGTATGTTGCTTTTAACATGAAATCCTGGTGTTGCTGTTGCCTACTTGCCTTTTATGTGTCAGGAAGTGCTCCCCTGGAAGAGCCTGGTGTTTTAGATAATTGGTAACATGGAGGATCCAAGAGAGGTGTCGTCATCAGGCTATCTATTGTGTGTTTCAAAGGCAGTGTGGATTGAGCACTAGAGTGGGATTTGGGAAACCTGTATTCTTTTCCTGGGTCCGCCACTGACCTGATCTGTTATCTTGAGCAAGTCACTTAATTCTTTGTCCCTTTGTTTCCACTCTGACACTTTGTCAGCCTTGTCTTCCTGACAGAGACTGACTCTAGCTGTATGTATTGGAGTCTGTAGGCACTGTTCTAATTATAATCTCTTTGCCCACTGAACAAATACAGTCCAGAGAGTGGCAGTGTATGTTGTACCTAGGCCACTAGCATCCCCTACCCCTATTTTGGAGCAATCACATGGTTAGTCTAATTTTAAATGGCACTGATTGCATTACTTCTATAAGAATCAAGAGTCCCAAAAATCCTTGGAATGAAATCTGGCTTTACTGAAGTCGATGGGAATTTTGCTGTTGACTTTAGTAAGGCCGGGATTTCTTCCTTTTGTTGTCAGTTGATAGTCTGGATGTTGCAAAACACATTGTTTTGTCCTACTTTCGGTGGACATGGAGAATCTTGATAAAAGCTCTTAACCTTTTCAAAGTCTCTTATCAAGTCTCCCCCATAGTCCTATTTTCTCAAGACTAAACATGCCCATTTTTTTAACCTTTTCTCATCGGTCAGGTTTTCTAAACCTTTGATAATTTTTGTTGCTCTCCTCTGGACTCTTTCTCCAATTTATCCACATCTTTCCTAAAGCATAGTGCCCAGAACTGGACACACTACTCCAGCTCAGTGATGCTGAGTAAGGTAGGACAATTTTATGACCCTTGTCTGTCTTATGACACTTCTGTTGATGCTGCCCAGAACATTAGCTTTTTAACTGCATCGTATTGTGGACTCAGCAGATCACAAACTGAATATATCATCCCCAGATCCTTTTCAGATGTACTGCTACCTCCAGTTATTCCCCATTTTGAATTTCATCTTGTTTTCAGACCAGTTCTCCAATTTAATAAGATTGTTTGTTTTGAATTCTAATCTTGTCCTATAAAATGCTTGTAATCCTTTGCAACTTGGTGTCATCTGCAAATTTTAAAAACATACTCTCTGCTCCTTTATCCAAATCATTAACGAAAATAGTGAATAGTACCGTACACAGGACTGCCCCCTGTGGGACCCCACTAGTTATGCCCTCCCAGTTTGACAGAAAATTATTGATAACCAGTCTTTGAATATAGTCTTTCAACAGGTCGTGCACCCACCTTTTATAGTAACTTCATCTAGATTATATTTCCCTTGTTTGATTATGAGAAGGTCATGTGGGACTCCGTCAGAAGTCTTCATAAAAACCAAGATATATCGCTTCTACTGCTCCTCCGCCCCATTCACTAGTTCATTAACCCTATCAAAGAAGGAAATGAGGTTAGTTTTGCATGAGTTGTTCCTGATAAATCCACGTTGGCTATTTATTGCTCTCTTGTCCTCTAGGGACTTATAAATTGACTGTTGAATAATTTGTTCCAGTATCTTTCCAAGTATCAAAGCTAGCCTGATGGGTCTATAATTCCCTGTGTCCTCTTCTCCCCAACCTCCCCTTTTTAAACATAGGTGCTTCTCCAGTCTTCTGGGACTTCACCCATCCTCCCTGAGTTGTTGAAGATAATTGCTATTCAGGTAGTTCATTAAGTACCCTAGGATGAATTTCCACAGACCCTGCTGACTTGAGCATCTCTAACTTACCTAAACATTCTTTAACCTGTTCTTTCCTTATTCTGGTTTGTGGTGTTCCCCCCTTGTTGTTAATATTAATCATGTCGAGTATCTGGTCGCCATTATCCTTTTTAGTGAAGATAGAAGCAAAATAGGCTTTAATACCTCAGCCTTCTTGATGGCCTCCATTATTGACTCTTCTTTGTCACTAAGCAGAGGACTTTAGTTTCCTTCCTCTTTCTCTTGCTCCTATTGGTCTTAAAGAACCTCTCCTTATTGCCTTTTATATCCCTTGCTAGGTATAATTCATTTTGTGCCTTACCTACAGAGGTGGTGGTATAACTCATTTTGTGCCTTAGTCTGAAATTGTCCCTACATACCTGTGCTATTTTTTGTACACCTCCTTAACAATTTGTCCATATTTTGACTTTATGTAGGATTCTTTTAGGATTTTTTCAGGTCATCAAGGAGGTTTTGATGGAGCCATATTGGCCGCCACCTATTCTTCCTTGCTTTCTTTGCGTTAGGATAGTTTGCAGTTGTGCCTTTAATATTGCCTCCTTGAGAAACTGCCAGTTCTTCTGAATTTCTTTTTCCCTTAGATGTTCTTCCCATGGGTTCTTACCTACCAATTCTGGGTTTGTTAAAGTCTGCTGCTGCTGCTTTTCCCTCTCACTCACACACACACTTGTCCTTATTCTGCTGCTCTCACTCATTCCTTGGAATGAAATAGGAATCCCTGGAATCCTTACCAAGGAGGAGCTCTGTCAAACAGACCAGCATTTTTGAACCCCACTGTTCTCATGGTGGTATTTTCACTTGTATACCTCCCACAGTGTGGTAGCTGCTGTACAAGCTAGTAAGGAGACATGGTTATTGCCCCATAGGCAATGCTATACTAGAAAGCAATGCTAAGGTATATTAGAATGATACTTTCCATACTAATAAAGAAGGTTAGGGCTAACAATAATACAAGTCCTGGCATATCATATTTTATTCTCAGACTCGTAATGAATCCACTCATCCTTTATGTATTATCTTTGTCTCTCTCAAACAATTATCTTTTGGAATTACTTATGCCCTGTGTTTAACAGTTAGAAAAAAATTGAACACAAAGTGAGTTTATTAGGCTTTTTCACTGCGCTGAGACTCCCAATGACACATTTGCTCTAGGACTGTGCCAAAGAATAATGGAGTTAATGGCTCAGCCTTAACATATTTATTGTTTCATTAATAGTCCTGCTTTGGAGCATTCAAGGCTTCTAACTGGTATGACAGAGGTGAAAGGTTGAATATATTCCCTCTTCATTGTTCACTGCTTTCTCCTCTCTTTTTATGCAGCTCATCCTCAGTTCCTTGATTGTTTGTTCTCTTCCTTCTCTTTGTAGTCTGTATTTCCCCTCTGAGAAGCATTAAGATTGTACTCTGTCTTCCTTCATTAATGTGTCAGAAAGTGCAACTGCTGTGAATAAACAGGAATTGTGTATGGTTCAATGAAAATAATAATTAATGATAGACTGTAAATGCACCTCATGCATAATCCCGATGGATATCTTATCACTTAAAGTACCCTCTAGTGGCTACATTTGGGAACTGACCACAAGTTTTTCATATACTTTGCATTCTGGGTATTCTTGGCTGCAACTATTAGAAGAATTGTAGAAAGTTTAGGTTTGGAAGGGACCTCAGGAGGTCATCTAGTCCAACCCCCTGCTCAAAACAGGACCAGCACCAACTAAATGATCCCAGCCAGGGCTTTGTCAAGCCAGGCCTTAAAAAGTCTAAGGATGGAGATTCCACCACCTCTGTAGGTAATCCATTCCAGTGCTTCACCACCCTCCTAGTTAAATAGTATTTCCTAATATCCAACCTAGACCTCCCCCACTACAACTTGAGACCACTGCTCCTTGTTCTGTTGTCTGCCACTACTGAGAACAGCAGAGATCCATCCTCTTTTGAACCCCCCTTCAGGTAGTTGAAGGCTGCTATCAAATCCCCCCTCGCTCTTCTCTTCTGCAGACTAAACAAGCCCAGTTTCCTCAGCCTCTCCTCGTAAGTCATGTGCCCCAACCCTCTGATCATTTTCATCACCCTCCAGTGGACTCTCTCAAATTTGTCCACATCCTTTCTGTAGTGGGGGGCCCAAAACTGGACGCAGTACTCCAGATATGGCCTCATCAGTGTCAGATAAGGGAAGTGATTATTCCTCTCTGATCTGTTAGCAATGCTCCTACTAATGCACCCCAATATGCCATTAGCCTTCTTGGCAACAAGGGTACATGGTTGACTCATATCCAACTTCTCATCCACTGTAATCCCCAAGTCCTTTTCTGCAGAACTGCTGCTGAGCCAGTTGGTCCCCAGCCTGTAGCAATGCATGGGATTCTTCCATCCTAAATACAGGACTCTGCACTTGTCCTTGTTATCAGACTTGTTGTCAGATTACTATTGACCAATCCTCGAATTGTCTAGGTCACTCTGGACCCTATTTCTACCCTCCAACATATCTACCTCTCCTCCCAGTTTAGTGTAATCCATGAATTTGCTGATGGTGCAATCCATCTCATCATCCAGATCATTAATAAAAATATTTCTGATGTTGCAAGAAACTCTTTCAAATAAGCTCTAAAGATGTTTTGCAGGCATTTACTTTACTAGATTGAGCCACTATTCTGTTGTACATTTCCATTACTCTAATCCATAAATGAGGACAGACATGATGATGATGGAGTTAAAAATGTGTATTTTTTGTATCAGTGCTAATCATGCTACTTTTCCAAATCTTTTCAAGTTTGTGAAAGTTGTTTGCTTGATATCTAGCATGAAGTGCCATTATTGCACAACTCAGGCCAGGTCTACACGACGCGCGATAATCGATCTTAGATACGCAATTTCAGCTACGAGAATAGCGTAGCTGAAATTGCGTATCTAAAATCAATCTACTCACCCGTCTTCACCGCGCAGGATTGATGTGCACGGCTCGCCATGTCGATTCCGGAACTCCGTTGGTTTTGGTGGAGTTCCGGAATCGATGTAAGCGCGCTCAGGGATCGATATGTCGCGTCTAGATGAGACGCGATATATCGATCCCCGAGCAATCGATTGTAACGCGCCGATATGGCACGTCGTATAGACGTGGCCTCACTCTTGCTAAGTGTTAATTTAAATTGTTTAAAGGTGCATCTCACAGATGGGAGACACCAAAATAGCAGTGCACAGTGAAGAAAAGTGTCTCTTATTAATGAGACAGGTCAACTCCCCTTTAACATACTAATATAAAGATAAACATTAACTCTATAGTCTATTGCATACGCAGTTGTAAAGACCACTAGCAGGGTCAGATATAACTTGATTAAACTGTATTTTATTAAGCAAAGTGAGTTTATGCCTGCAACTATGGTTTTAAATATCTATCTTTGGAATATGGCTGAATTTGTTTTACTGTACAAAAGCAAACCTATCATTGCTATCTACTACTTCATTAATCAGAATAATAGCATCTTATCAGGAATGTACATGAGACTCAATGGCTGTGCAAAAGGCTTCCTGGTACTTCAGAGTCCAGATGGAATTATTGGTACATTTCAGGATTACTTGAATCTGAAATGTCTCTTTGGAACAGGGCAGTATGAAAAAAATGACCTATTTTAAGCACTCTCTAAACTTATCATTCATAATATCAAGGGCTTGGTTACTGAACAGTGCATGGAGTACAATACAATAGGCAAGATATTGCTAAGCTGTTTAATCAAACAAGTAAAAGTTAATAAACTAATATCAGTAAATATGCAGGCAAGGGAAAACTATGTTGGTAAAAACATTATTTGTATGGCTTATGGAAGTTATGTATTAACTATCATAGCCAATTCATTAGGGGATATTGAAAAACTGCCTGATTTTTATTAGCAATAAACAGCTAAATGGTATTGCCCTCAGTGTATAACAACTGGTAAATTGGCAAAGTGTTAAATCATGTAGCTAAATTCCGTACGTATCGTTCTTCTATGATATTGCTACCAATAATGGATTCTGACAAAGCAATATTTGATAAATTAGGTACTGTCCATTCAGTAGGTTACCTGGATATGGTATTTACAAAAAAGTCTAGGTCTACCTCAACTACTGGTGTATCACTCAGCAATGCAAATCTTCTGGATACTGCACACAGCTTGTGGTTCCATTAAGGGAATTGAGACGTGATACCATCACCACATAGGCACAACTCCAGTGTGGCTGCTAGCACTGAGAATAATCTGAATAAGTAGTATTGTTTGGTAACTAATTACAAAACAATTTTATGAAGACCTCGCTTATAATTTCACTACTCCAAATTTCTAGTTTACTCCTTATTTACATAGCATTGTGGTCAGAAAATAATACTTATTCCAGTTTCTCAACGTAAATTCAAAATTTACCACACGTGGAAAGTTTCATGTTAAAGTTTTCCTTGTATTACAAAAATGTATTTATTTTGTACATATTAATTATGTATGGCCACTTGCATAGTTTTCTAAAACAGTACAAGTCTAATATGAATGTTTTTATCTTTGCTTCATATATTAATTTAACAAAGCTGTTGCCCTGATATAATAATCAGAGTGACAAGCAGGGGCCCGTGAGCCAACACATGTTAGGTTACAATACACATTATACAAATGCCTGGCAGTTACAAGAGCTGAACTTCCTTTGTTTTTCCCAGAGTTCTGTTCACTCATGCTAAGCTACATTCCACAATACTCTGTAATAATACAACTCGGCATTTAGCTTAAACATGTAGGAAACTTGTGAAAATCAAGATACGTTTGTTGTATGTTTTGGGGCCTGGCCTAGACAACTAGGTTGGTTTAATTGTGTCATTGTTAAGCTGACCTAAGCTGCTGTGTCCACAGTGCTAAGTCAAGGGACGAATTTTTCAGTCAACCTATCTACTGCCTCTCAAGAAGATGGATTACCTACTCTGACGGGAGCATCCTTCCTGTCTGAAGAAAGTGTCTACACGAAGGAGCTGTGTCTACACAGCTGTGCCACTTGAATTCTAGACAACTCCTTAGTACAAACTATAATGATGCCTGCACAGGCCAGTACCTGGAATACTAGTATTGAAAACAAAGATAAGGAAAGGAACAGAACAAGTTAAAGAACTAGGACAAAATAATGTGGTGAATATTAATGATATATAAAGAGTTTTGTAACTTGTAAAATCATCCTATAAATATTCCTAGCATTCTTTCTGTGTAAGATGAATGTAACAATGCTGCATGAGACATTTTCCCAGAGTCTGGTATCATATTGCACCGTTTCCTTTACTGTATCATGAGCTTTAAGCAATAAACCTGTCTGGTTTGTTATGAAATCTAGTAAAGAGAACAAAACCAATATCAAAGTGTAGTCAAGCAATTGACCATACAATTTATCATAAGTAAAATGACTGAGTTCTGGTGTCTTTCTGTCTACTTTCTGGTTGTTTAGGGACATCATTAGCCATATATTTTGTCTCTTTAAGCAAATCAGCTTCTTTTGCCATGTCTGTCAAAAGCTGGGTCTTTCTTTTCTTCCATGGAGGGATGTGTTGAATTAAGCAGAACAATAATATGAGACTGGGGTGTCAAATGTTTGAATAGCACAAATATTGGCCCAAGACTAGAACTTGCCACCTCTGGCCAATATAATCTTGTGGGAAGGGAACCTTTGGGGTTATGGCTCAGGGATGATGATTTGAGCTTTGTTCGTAACCATCAGACATGCTGTGTGACCTTGGATAAGCCTTTTAACCATCCTGTACCTCCATTTCCCATGCTTGAAAATGGCAATGATTACAGATTTGTGAGGTTGAAGAAATATTTTTATCTCCCACATGGAAAATGGTATAAAAGAACAAATTATTTTGAAAGGTCTAGATGCTTCTCAGTGGGGTGAGCTTTCCTTGGCACCAGGCCCCTGTTGGCTTCTAGTGTCAAGTCTTTCCTGGAGTATTATGTATCGGAGGGGTAGCCGTGTTAGTCTGGATCTGTAAAAGCAGCAAAGAATTCTGTGGCACCTTATAGACTAACAGACGTTTTGGAGCATGAGCTTTCGTGGAACGTCTGTTAGTCTATAAGGTGCCACAGAATTCTTTGCTGCTGGAGTATTATATGACTCAAACTTCTAACAATTCAAAGTACAGCTCAGCCATCTTCTTACTGAAGATGAGAGGACGCTTTTATAGATTGCTTCTTAGCCAGCCTGCAAATGACTACAGAGCTGCTCTAAAAAAACACTTGTTTTTTGCAAAGAAAACTATTCCTAGTGCTTTTGGTATCAGGCAGGGATTTTTTTATCCCTTGCCAACTAGTTTAAAAAACATACTCTGAAATTTATAATATACATATATAGCCAGCAGGAAGTTTTTTAGATGATACTAAAATGCTTCCTGTAGGATCTAAGATTTTTGTAGAAAGCCTTACAGGTATGGGTCAGCTGTAGCCCTGAAGTGCAGATAGTATAATTTTAGCACCTGATCTCAAACAGTAAGCCTCCTAAATCTTTTCTTGACCCTGACACACAGGCTATCAGCAGGCCATAAGGAACACATGTTTAAGCTGCACATTGCCTTCTCCTTTTTCATCTTTTATCATCCTTCAGTATATGGAAATTTGCACACATACGAACACAAAAGACTTGTGGGAGTCTGAGGATTAGCTTGGGTTTATTTCATCTGACTGACAACATTTCGCATGGCAAAATAAACCAAGTGGGCGAGCAGGAAGGGAGAAGAGTTCAGCTGTATAAAGATGTGCTATCTATAAACATGCCCTGCTAGCAAAGACTTCACAGTTAAAATGGTCAAATTACCCAGAACAGAATTTGAGTGAACATAACCAACAGCAAAGCATTCCAAAACTTGCCCATGGGAGCTCTGAACTGGGGAAATGATACTGCAAACTTGGATGTTGAAGATACTGATATGTGTCAGTGCTTGCAGGATTGGGGCCAAATAAACTCTGTCGTGTGTGTTTAACTAAACAAACAATTAACCAATTTCTAGCACAATTTTTTTATATACAACACCTGGACCCAATGCTTTTTGCTTAAACCAGTTTTACACAAGTAAAATACCATTATTTTCAGGGCTTTGGATTAGGCTCTAAATAAGGTAAGTCAAATGACTCCCTTAAACTTGGAACAGTTTATCAGGGATTGTGGTGGATTCTCTGTCTATGGCGATTTTAAAATCAAGATTGGATGTTTGTTTTTTTTCCCTAAAATACATATTTCAAACAGGAAATATTTGAGGGAAGTTCTGTGGCCTGTGGTATGCAAGAGGTCAGAATAGATTATCAGTGGTCCCTTCTGAACTTTGAATCTATGAATTTCAGTAAGCTTTGGAGCAGTCACTGCTTATGAGAAGACAAGCAAGTCCACAACCTTGTGGTTGAACTGCTCTTTTTCTAATTTGATTTTTTTTTTTTTAATATGAGATTCTTTGGAATAGATTCTCCTCCCGGCCCCCCTCCGGTATTGTGACCCCTTTTGGAGAAGTATATAAATGAATGCAGTAACTTTAATGGGAAAAGTTGATAGCTGTATACTTTCCAGAAGTTATACTCTTCATACAAAATGCAGTCTGTAGAAATCTAATTTCTTCCAACACAATTATAAAGCTGAGTAATATAGAACAAAGTATGCATTAATTAGCATACATTTATAATTATCGAAGATACTAAACATGTTTAACCATAAGTCTCAAATTGTTAACTAATGTTAAATAGCAATCTGTTTTCTTATATTAAATCCTTGTCATCTTTATGTAATTAATATTAATTTTGTCTAATCGTATTAATCTTGCAGGCGAGATAGTAAAGCATGTACAAGAATCTTTTCCCAAGTAAAAAAGAAAGTTAACAAATGTAAACAACTAATTAAGACCCTGATCCTACAGCTCTTAGTCCCTTACTCATTTATACAGAGGAATTAGTCCTAAAACAGGATAAAAAACAAATGGGGAAAAAACACACACAACAGATATACACTGCTAATCCCTGCTGCGGCAATGCATAATTTTCCATATTAAACTACTTCTATGAACTATATATTTTGTTCGCTTATATGGTACTAGAATGTGATTAAATTCTCATATTCTTGCCATTTGAGGCTAAAGGTCCATTATACACAGACCAGTCTTTCAAAATTTTAACACTCTTCCATTCAGCTATTGGAAAGTGTGGCTTCAAAGAGGCAGCCCAAACAGCTAGTTAAAAAATGAGTCTTGCAGCTTGTTCCAACTAGGAGGTAGAATTGATGATAAACCCAGTTACTTTTGGATACAATGGTGTTTATTTACATAGTGTACAAAGTCTTGTTTCCTGAACACAGGAAACAGTTTTCTTGCTTACAGCCCCAAACTTTTTAGTCAACACTGGGTGCAAATCTTTTTCTCAAGGCTTCTGTCACAGCCTGGACACAGATAGTGTTTAGTTCTATCAGCAGCTTCCTTCTCTCTTTTTTTTTTTTTTTTTTTTTCCTGTGTGCCTCTTTCCTGCTTTTCACCTTGTCCCGTTTTTTTGCACTCTGTGTGTTTCTCAAACTCATACACATTTTCCCTTACCCAAACAATACCCAGAGGAGCCCTTCCACTCACATAGTTAAGGACCATTATGAAATCATTCAAATTCTTGAGTGGCTTTGCATGTGCCTTTGTTTTAGTCTGAAGACTGACTACTACTTCCACTATCTTAAATGAAGGGCTGCAGTTGTGAAGATCGTGTCTCTTCAAGAGCTAGTCTGTGACCCAGTTTCTCTCTCCCTCTCTGCTCTCTTAGCAGCTCTAATGAGTTGGTACATCTACCCACAGAGGGTACCATGCAACTGTGACCCAGTTGTTTCTCTCTCCCTCTCCCTCTCTACTCCCTTAGCAGCTCTAATGAGTTGGTACATCTACCCACAGAGGGTACCATGCTGGAACAGGCTCAGTGTTATCTTCAATAAAGAATCATCTTTCTCAAGCACTGGCTTCAGACTCCTTCGTCAGGACACTGAAAAGAACACAACAGCAGTTCAACGTGGCTTAACTTGTAACAGTATATCCTCATCATCATGGCAAAAGTCAGAGATGTGGCTTCTTCACAGACTGAATGCCACCCATATCAATCTCTGGCTAAATTCTTAAGAGGGTCTAGCTGGATATTCAATATGTCAATTACTGGCAATATTATGATGCTACTGAATGTCTTGGTACCGAGCTGATCACCAATCTTTGTAGCCGCATTGCTTGGAACATATGCTTCAGAAATCATTGGTTTTTACATTCTAAAATACCATACCAAGAAAGCTGCTGGAACTGAGTGAGTGGTGATAGAAACGATTGATGGATTTGACTATGAATAGCCTCATTTTGGAATTTGTCCTGCCACTTAATAAGGAATAGCTGACGAAGACAATGAAAGTAGACAGTATCAATCTGGCGCTATTCAGCCTTCCTCAGTGCCCACGTTTTCACTTCTATACAATTCAGTTGGTTTAACTGTAGTTCTATAGATCTGCAGCTTTGCAGCAAACTTGATGTGACATCTTTCCCAAAGAGGTGTCTGAAGCAGCTGCTACTATACAAACATCCACATATTTTAAGTATCCTCCAGCTCTGTGATGCTGCCCAGATATTTGACAATTGTCACATGCTCAGTCTCCCATCTGGACAAGTTAATAATGAGGAGTTTGTGAAGTGGTGGCTGGTTGACGGTAATGGCCAGAAAATGGTCAAAGAGATCCTGGAGTCCTTTTGGATAGGTTTCTGAAAACATCTGATCGATGGTCAGCAGCTGTCCAAAAAAGCTAATGCTATTTGGAACCATTAGGAAAGGGATAGATATAAGTTCCTCGGATAGATGGACCTTTGGTCTGACCCAGTATGGCTGTTCTTAAGATAGAAAATATCATGATGCCACTACATCAATCCATGGTATGCCCCACATTTGAACACTACATGCAGTCCTTGTTGCCCTCATTTAAAAAAAGATCTATATTAGAAATGGAAAAGATGCAGAGACAGGCAACAAAGATGATTAGGTTTAAGAAACAGTTTGCATATGAATTGAAATATGAGAGACTGGGAATATTCAATTTAGAAAAGATGGCTAAGCAAGGATCTGATAGAAGTCCATTAAACCATAAATGGTGTGGACAGGGTGATAAGGAAGTGTTTGTTTACCTATTTACACAACACAAGCACCAGGGGACACTGAATGAAATTAATAGGCAGATGTTTCTTGTGCGTTTTTTTTCTTTTTTTAAAAAAAGAAGTACTTGACACAATGCACGGTCAACCTGTGGAACTCAGAGCCAGGGGATGTTGTGAAGGCCAAAAGTATAACTGGGTTCAAAAAAGAAAAGTGAGTGGAGGACAGGTCCATCAGTGGCTGTTAGCCAACCTGCTCAGGGATGCAAGCTCATGCTCCAGATGTCCCTAAATTTCCAACTGCCAGAAACTGGGCCTGGATGACAGGTAATGGATTATTCAATAATTACCCTGTTCTGTTCATTACCTCTGAAGAATCTGGCACTGGCCACTGTGGGTAACCATAGGTCTGTTGCAGCATAGCCATACTTATGTAAAAAAAAGCTGTCTCAAGGTAAAGATATGGTTGACACTGTAACAACCAGGTCTAAAGCCACACTGAGTGTCCTGGACTTTGCCATAAAGGGCATACTTAATAATATATTAGGGATCTTTAAATCTGGATAATAACTTAATGTTTCATACTTTAGAAAGTACATTTTTCATTTGTATTCTAGCCTAATGAAATCATCTAGCTAAAAAGTTGTCTAGAAGTACTGGTTCCCCCATCTATTGTCTCACACTTCTCCAACTCAAACACACATTGGGTGAAAATTTAAATTAATGGGAGTTTTGTATTTGACTTTAGTGGGGATTTCACTCATGTCGTCTTTACAGAATTTCTAAGAAATGATTGTCAACAAATGTTTTTACTGTAAAATCAAAGAAAGGCGGAGTTATTTGCAGTGCCTTAAACAACAGGGAAAGAATTAATGCCTGGGGACTACTAAATTGCTTAGTCTTAATCTTAACAATGAAGGTAATTTTGCAGCGTAATTATCTGTTTAACATGAGGCATCAATACTAGAGGTGTTTAAGAGTCGGTAAAATAAAACATTTGAGAGATTAAGCAGAAGAATGGCAAGAAGTGGGATTAGATTGATACTAAGACGGAAGAAGACCTCTTAGGCTATGATTCAGGTATAAATGAGGCAAAATCTTCAAACTGCCTGAGGATTGATAATTTTAAAGAGGGCTGATTTACACTAATCTCACATTTGGAAAGTTATTGGCTTTCTCTCCTTCTATTGATGGAATCATCAAAAAATAACAGAAAAGGGCCTGTCAGATCATGTAGTCAGTCCATCTCTTTGCCAGTGCAACACTTTCTTATTGTGTATTTTGGCTATTTTGCACAGGCTAATCTGCAATGTTTCTCCAAGTTCTCTTGGAACAGTATTGTACAGTCTAATAAATGCATTAATTCACATGGATTTGGAACACAGACAAGCCCTCAATCTGATCTTACCAAGATAACTCCATTGACTAATTCTCATCAGTGTCTGTGAGAGCAGAATCTGGACCAATCAAAATTAAGCAGAGTTCAATCATCTTAAAATTCCAAGGGGAACATCCCCAGCTCACTTTGAAGGCCAGACCCTTATTTTATTATATGAATGGGTTAGCTCTTCTCTGTACATCTTGCCTGTTTCCCTTCAACACCATCTGTTTAAAGCAACAATTTTTAAAATAACTTTATTGATCAGACCTTAGAGATGTCTGGATGAGGAATGTGGCATGAGATGAATCACTTGGTTTTTTTGGTTTCTTTTTATTTTTATTTTATTTTATTTTTAAATTTCATGTACAAAATTTACAATCCATTTTTACTCATGACAGCTTTCTGGTTTTTTTCCTAAAGGTATTGCAAGTGGCTCAAATCAGCCTGAATTAGCATTTATTTTTCTTCTATTTTTATCATTTCACAATATAGATCATATTTAACAGACAGACGAAGGCCAGCCATTCCCTTTCCTCATCTATGAATGGCAAATTTTTCCTTAGTCCATCTTTAGAATTAAGTGTCTCTTTTCAAAGCTTTGCTGCTCTGCAAGTCATTCTGGATAAACATGAATCCTTAAAGAGTCAAAAAAATATAAATTGTTTGTGACTCCTTGTAAGCCAGTTGTAAGTGGATGAATGTTGTTGCAAAGTTTTTTGCTGGTGTTCACCAGGCCTTGGATTTATAGCCACAGCTGATGTATGATATAAGCATAAGTGAACGCAATGATAGTGAAAGAGGAGTCAGAAAAATAAGCGACCAGCTCCCTACTTCCTTCAGTAATGAAAATGATTCTTTACAGTTAGGATACTGTCTGAACAGCAGGAAGAAGTTTGAAAGAGAGGTATTTTTTGAAGGTTTAAGATTAGTCTGGGAATGAAAAATGAAGGTAAATGTAAAAAAGAAAT
Organism: Chelonoidis abingdonii; assembly: GCF_003597395.2. NCBI lineage: Eukaryota > Metazoa > Chordata > Testudines > Testudinidae > Chelonoidis > Chelonoidis abingdonii. The sequence goes on from NC_133773.1 coordinate 24,125,756, forward strand.
AACTACTATACTAGAGTTTTTCAGAATGACTTATCCAGAGCCCAAACAATCCAGCAATAATAAGGCAGGGGTACTGTGGGAGGGAAGGAGACTACTCAGTTGTTGCCAGTCTGCCAGGCTTAAAATCTCTGTTTGGACTCACTTTGGATATGTCCACACTGAACGTGCATCCATGCTGTAGCAATCGATCCACCGGGGCTTGAGTTAGCAGGTCTAGCAAAGACCCACTGAAGTGACCGCAGATCACTTTCTTGTCAACTCCATTACTCCACTGGAATGAGACCCATGAGGTAAGTCTATGGGAGAAACTCTCCAGTCAACCCAGCGCGGTGTAGACACCGCTGTAAGTTGATCCAAGCTACGTCAACTCCAGCTATGTTATTCACATCACTTAACTCCATAATGTAGTCCTGCACTTTATCATGGAACCTGACAGTGAGCAAAACTCTGGGTACTCTGCTTACAAACAAAGCATCAGGAAAGATCATAAGAGAATCCAACTGGGAACAAATGTGCTAATGAAATGCATGCTCCGTCATAGCATCAATCTCGCCAAAAAAAACCCTGTGCACATGTGGTGGTGGCGGCTACTCTGTGCAGTATGATACTCGGACATCTGTTGCTGCTTCATCTTGACTCCTCTTCTTGGACGTCCACACCAAAAATACAAAATAAAATTCAATACTTGTTCTTACTAAAGATAAAATAGTGATGTGCAGAGGCCATGGTGCTATGAATAGAACTACTGGCGGGTGATAGTGTTACCTTTGGCACTCAGTCTTTCCTCATTATTGAATATGCGGGCTTTAAAAGGCCACCAGAATTACAATACAGTGAGGCATTCACTTCTTTCTCCCCTCTATCTTATCCCTAGTAGGTCTACGACGGTCACAGAACTCATTGTACAGCAAGCTGAAGGAGGGAGGATTAATTTTGCCGAAGATGTCGACTAGTGCAGTAAATGAAAGACATGGCAATGGGTCACTTTTCAAGGTAAGTGCACCTGTAATTTAACCCCTGGTTAAAAGCTTAACAGATGTCACCCCTCAGATGTCTAGCCTCGGGCTCTGGTAAGTGTCAGGCCTTCAAAATCCACAACTCTGCTTTTTCCCTGTGGTTGCAGGTTCATAACTCTGATTCAGAACCAGCACCCAGCCTGGCAGTTGAGCCATTTCTTTATGCAGTTTGGGCCTTTGATCTCCCATCTCTGGGAACAAATCAGCAGACAATCATCCTTTCCTCAGGGAGTAGCTTCAAAAAGCTGGGATTTTTGCCTATCCAGAGGTGTGGAATTTGCATTAACTTCTCCATATGGGGGATTCTCCCCGAAGTTCGTTGATATCTGGCACATTTTTCAGTATCATACTTTGAACTCCCGGGCCTCATGTCTGTTGTGTCCCACCTAGAGATACAGCAAATTTTCTGCATATCCTTGGGAAACCTTATTGAATTAAAGATTAAGTATCTTTTGGGTCCATTGCCTTAAATTGTATATGTATTACTGTATTCTCTAACGCAAAGCAAATGAAATACAAACAAAACTTTTTTTTTTGAGGAGGGTAAACGTCAGGGATTATAAACTGCTTGGGCAAAGACAACAGCCTAGCCTTGTTTTCCCCCATCACCAAAGGATGGTTTCAGTTAAATTCAACCAGTTAATCCTCTTTCTGCTACTGAAAGATATCAATATAAACTGGAACCACTGTATAAGAAAAGGATGCCAAATCCATGACCAGAATGCATTTAAAACCTCCATGTAGTACTACAAGGTTCCTGCGGCAGGCAGCCCAAGATGGCATTTCCAGCCATAGCAGGAAAAAATCTGTGAATAACAGCTATTGGGTAAACTTTGCAAGATAGAGAAGCATAGGATCACTAACCAAACTATGTGGACATCCTTGAACACAATTTATTTTCAAACAATAAGTATAACGCTCTCCTGTGTGGGTGGGTGGGTGGGGGGGATACAAGCTCCACAGTGGGCAACAAAGGGTTAAGGAATTGCTCTGGGCTCAGCCAGCCCTGCCCCATCACACCTGAAAAAGGTGTGTGTACTGGAGGAGGAGTTGAAAGGGAGCAGAACAGCTCACTTGGTGGCAGAGTAGGGAAGAGAGCGGATCAGTGAACTGCAGCTCCTCAGAGAAGGCAGGATTCTCTCAGCAATGGCCTGAAGATCTCTCCCTGAAGGAAGGGAGGATCTGCTTCAGATGCACCCTCAGAGGGAAGTACTATTCTCTCCCTTTTTTCCCCCCCTCATATGAATTCAGTTTGTGTTGATTGTCCTTGTGCTGTTTATGGATTATAGAACAAGGGAGAGATTGGGTATTGACCTGGCTGGAGAGCCAAGTGACAGGAGGAGGCAGCTGCTGACCCTAGAGAGCTGCTAAGCACAGCCACGAGAAGGAACCCAGCAGTGAACTGACCCCTTTGCACATTCTTGCCATCGTCTGCAAAACTTGGACAATTGTGGAGTGGTAAGAAGTGGCTCAGGGAGGGCAGTCTTTAGATGCTCCTGGGTGTCAGACTTTTGATAGCCCTCACAGGATCCTGGGCCAGAGCCCATGGAGTGGGAAGGCCTGGGGTCCCCTACCAACCCCACTCTTCCCTGCATGTCAAAGGACTTAAGCCCTGACCGCTAGGCAAAGTTTCCCATGAGAGCAAGCCATCAGACCTCCACGTGATCACCATTCTTCAGGCTTGGACAAACTAATGCATTTGAGGTGAATTTTACGCAGGTGCAGAGATTCAGCACAGGGTCTGTGCATTACTTACATTCAACTTCACCATTTGAGAATTGATCCTATCACAGCAAACCTACGCTCTTTGTTTGGCCTTCCTGAATGAGCGGAGGGTCCAAAGCAATTACGTTATTACAAACTGCTCTCCCTCGAGTGCTTTTTTCTTTGTTATTAGTTTACCAACCATGAAATGAGAGAGCTCCATTAGACACCAAGTGAGAGGAACTCATGTCCTCAGAACTGACTTGTCCTCGTGTCTGATATTCAAACCATTTCCCTTCTAATAATAAAGTGCAGATCCTTCATGCAACCAGGATGATAGGGAATTGGACTTCATACAAGATTTTTCACCCCCATGATTTTTCTGCAGCTGTAATTGGTGGGGAGGCGAGTTAAGCTGATTTTCAAAGGCATTAAGCACCTGCAGTTCTCTTTTACCACTAGTGGGTTCAGTGAGTAGTTAACGGTTTTGAAAATCCAGCAATATATTCATAAAATGGCATGGGGAAAACATCCCAGAAAAGAGGTTGATTTGCAGAAAAGAAGCTGCTTTTCTTTTTGTTGATTGGCATAAGTCCTTCACTGTACCAAAAGAATCATTAAAAGCTCTTCATCTATGTTAAACATATCTAGCCAACATTTATTTTATCAGCGATACTAACAATGTTTACGGATGGCTGGCAAATGAAGAGGAAACTTCCACAGAAAATGTAGCAGAATTTTTCCATCCGGTGATAAGAATCATTTTTTTTAACTTCTTGAACAGCTCCACTTAATTTTCTTAATGATTAAGCTGAAATGTTCCAACTTGAGTGCCCCCAGCTGGGACCTGAAGCCATATAAAGGCAATAAACCAGTGCTGTGATTTTTCTCAGATGCTGAGCATGCATCAGGTCCTATTGTCATTTATGAGAGTTGCAGATATCCAGCACTTTGAAAAATCAGGCCACTTGGTGTGTGTTCAAGGGTGAAAGTAACTTAAAGGACTTACCAATACATAGGAGTCCTGAACAGGGGCATGGCCTCAACTGGAAGAAGCAGGGCCTTTCAAGATTTAAAGGTCCTGGGGCTCCAGGTATGGCTGGGAGCCCTAGGGCCTTTAAACCACCTCAGATCTACCAGCTGCAAAGGTGGCTGGGAGCCCCGGGGCTCTAGCTGCCATGGAGCTCTGGGCCGTTTAAATCACTGCGGGAGCCCGGCTGCCAGATCTCCAGTGGTGATTTAAAGGGCCTGGAGCTCCAGCTGCTGCGGGGATCCCCCAGGCCCTTTAAATCACCACCGCGGAAGCGGGTGCAGTCTGGCACGGCCTACTGGCTTTTGCTGGTATGCCGTACCGGACCATACCGGCTTCCTTTCACCTCTGGGTATGTTTACATTGCAGTACAAGACCTACTGCCGGTCTCGATCAACTGACCCAAGCTGGAGGAATTTGGGATGTGGGGCTAAAAACTGCAGTGTAGATGTTTTGGGTTTGGGCCAAGACTGGTCTCCAGCCTGAGACGAAATGTCTACACCGCAATTTTAAGCCTGAGTCAATTGACCTAGGCTCTGAGACCCTGAGCTGTGGATTGTTATTTCAGTGTAGGGTCTGATCACGTGATGGAGTGGGTGTGCTTTACTCTGACTCTCAGGAGAGTTGGAATCAGCATCCTGTTTAGGTACCTAACTTTAGGCATTATAGTTTGAAAATGCTGAATACACTTTATTTTCTGCTGTGATTAGTGCAAGTCCAGACAGTGGACCATAGTCCCAAACTGAGACTTCCTTTAGATGATCCTGATTATTTCCTTTCTTTGAAATATAATAAATCTGAAACCAGAGTGTCTCCTCTACCTTCCTTTAAATAACTACTCTGGAAGAGCTTGTGTTATGTTTTGTATTTCTGCATTGGATATAGCCAGGTAAGTCACCTTTATCACATTTGTCTGTTAAATTTGTTCTTCAAATTCTTCTTTGTTTCATTTTCCATTTCTACAGTGGATACAATGAACATTGATTTTTTATGGTTGACCTTTCCTTAGATTTTTGTATTGATAAATTGCAGCTTAAAACTGTCATTGTGTTATTACAAGCTCCTTAGGTATTAAGCCATACAACGTAGCCTCTAGTGAGGCATTTGACTCTGTTGTTCTACCTTCCCAAGATCAGAAACATTGAATGTGACCATGACACATTTGTAGTCCAGTCATGTAGACTCTGAAATGTATGGCAAAGATACTTGAAATACTGAATTTAGTTCCCTGGCTAGTCTAAGTATAATTTCATTAAAAATATGGGCTCACGCTTTCCGTAACATAGTCATAGATTCCAAGGCTAGAAGAGACCGCTGTGATCATCTAGTCTGATCTCCTGTGAGTCAGGCCCTAGAACTTCCCCATACTAATTTCTAGAACAAGTCTTTTACAAAAACATCCAGAGCTGATTTTAAAATGCTCAGTGATGAAGACTCCACCATGACCCAGGGTAAACTGCCCCAATGGTTAAACTCACCGTTAAAATGTATGTGAGACCTCAACAAGATTGTTTGGCCTGCATGAACTTTAAAGAAAACATGAAAAAATGGAAGACTTGCTTTGCTGGATGTTATCTTTTGCTTTTCATGGCAGAAACTTCTTTTATGCATGCAAAGGAAGACATATTGATGTCAAGTTAAACAGAAACAGGCAGGTGATCATCAGCTGATTTTTAAACCAATTCTTGTTTATATTTCCTTAGGAATTAGACAGCAGGAACACTTTTTGTACCCATAACTGCTGGCAAGAAACTACCACCTTCCAAGATTTTGCCCCTCAATAGGTGGAAAAAACCAGCTTTCTTTTATGGACTGTGATTTGACTTTTCATAGCAACCAAACTTTGCAAACTGTATTGCAGGGGTTGGCAACCTTTCAGGAGTGGTGTGCCGAGTCTTCATTTATTCACTCTGATTTAAGGTTTCGCGTGCCAGTAATACATTTTAACATTTGTAGGTCTCTTTCTATAAGTCTATATAATATAACTAAACTATTGTTGTATGAAAAGTAAATAAGGTTTTTAAACTGTTTAAGAAGCTTCATTTAAAATTAAATCAAAATGCAGAGCCCCTCGGACTGGTGGCTAGGACCCGGGCGGTGTGAGTGCCACTGAAAATCGGCTCACGTGCCGCGTTTGGCACGTGCTATAGGTTGCCTACCCCTGCTGTAACGTATTAGGATAGTTTTAAATGAAAAGGGAGAGAGAGCTTAGCAGAGGAAATGACCTGACAGCAGTTGGCATGGTACAGAAGTGTCACAGACTTCTGTCCTATTCCTCCTGAGCCACTGCTGTTCTCTCTCTCCCACCTGTATGACTTGTAATGGACCAAATCAAAACCCCAAATCTGGACACGTTCTACTTTGGCTTCTAACCTTATAATAGGATGAGCCAATATCCAAACAACCATGAACTCTGGGGAACTTAGGACCTGAATTTCATAGATCAGATCCATCTCTCCTCTCAAGTGTAGAGGTGTGTCAGATCAATTATTTAATGAGAAATAATGAGGAATTGAAGAATAAGCATAAATAAGTTCCTTGGTTTGGTCTAGATAAGCATCTAAAAGTCCCAGAAGCTTATGTGAACTTCTCTGAATGTCTGATGTATAGAAATCAGATCCTAAATTGCTCCTGCAATCTGGACTGTTGCTATCTCCTTTGTCCTCAGGATTGAAGGAGAAATCCAGTAGAAATTAAGCTGTGCAGGAGCAAGTGTCAATTCTATTGAGAGAAAGTTGATCAATCTCTATAAACCTTGAAAAAGTGTTGGTTCAACTTGAGTTTGGGCATTATAATAACTAGTGTGGGTTAACTCTTTTCTAGGTGAGTGTCTGCTCTTTCCACAAAAAATATTTTCCTGATGTTTTCTTCTTTGTGCTGCTTACATTGACAGACTACAATTGACCCTTCGCTTCCTATTTTGTAATTGGTTCTGACTTATGTGACACTTGTGCCTGGCACATACAGTCAAGAGTGTAAAAGTCTCCCATTATGAGCATCTCTCTATATTTATTGTTATGTATTCTTAATACATAAAACTAACTGAGCAGATTCTTGCATTCTGACCAAACATGTTATGTTTGGCTGAGTCACTGAAGACCTAATCCAAATGCATTCATCCCTTCTGTGTTTGTCAGAGCTTTAATCCCCTTACCAATCAATTATTATTTCTTATTGCTCAAGAACCGGCTTGGAGGTTAACTACAGCTAGTCCAGATTCAAGTACAGATACAAGTTGAAAGGTATGCTGCCAAAATAAATCATAGGAAAAATGTGTGTGAATATTACCTTTGATTACTGAAAGTCAAAACATTAAGACACTAATTTACTGTTTGTACTTAAACTTTTTTGAAAGAAAAAAGTAAACAAAAAAATCAGATTGGACAAGGGAACCAAACCATGTAACTTCAATTGCTCATTTTCATGAACAAAATAGAAATATTTTCAGTTTATTTGAATCAGGTAATACTAAAATGCTTTAAATTGGGAGCCTAAAACTGGCAATGTCACATAAATAACCAGCAGCAAGAGAGCCTAATTATTGAACTCGTGAATCATTTTTTGTTTTAAAAATATATCTATTGCAAGCTCTAGGGCCCTGTATTTAAAAAATATATATATATATCCTACCATGAGTGGTGCCTGGCTCAGTGGCCCTAGAACAAGCTGGGAATCTTGAGCCCTAGTCGCTCTTCTGACATGGATTCCTCTGTGACCCACTGAAAGAAGTGGCAAAAGTTCTGTGGACTTCCATGGAGTAGGATTGAGAAAATCAGCCATAGTTCTTCTCATTGCTTACTTACTGATATTTGAACTTCTTTCGTTATACATCTCAGGCCTGCATCTCCATTAATCTAATAAAATGCACATTAGTAAACAAAAGAGAAAAAAGTAAAAACTCTCCAATGTCCTCTGGCAGAAGTTGGACCTTTCACCAAAAGGTTAACACTAGGTTAACAAACCAGCATTTTATGTCTTTGTTTATAATGGACGTTCCCACTGGCACAGATCCATTGCTAGTATCACCTGCAAATGCCATTGGGTGTATCCTTGCGAGTCTAGCATAGAGAAGCCATTCTGAGCAGTGTAGAATGACACACTGGTTAAAGCACTAGCCAGAGGTCTATGCAAGTGCACACATCATTGCTAGTGTGGACAGGCTGTTATACTTGTTATACCCATCTCTTTTAACCTTCCATTGGTTTAGTGGTCAGCATGCCCATTCTCAGCAGTCTCTGCTTGATCCTGTGAGGAGCAGTGAGAGTTGAGGCTGTTCAGTACTTTTCAGGATCATTATGTAGTGAGGGTATAAGAGTATCAACGCACACAGTTGATTCCACTTGTATATTAACAGGTGAACTTCCTTTCCCTAGCCCTTTGTTTAGAAATACCTATGTTACTATTCCAAGTTGTGCAAAAGATTTCTAATAGAGTGTAACTTCTAATTCTGGCACTGCTGTGTGGTGGTTAGAATGGCTCCTGTGTAGGGAGCAGGAAAGACTGAAGTGGTGAATGTCTTAGAACTATTGAGTAGGTTCATTGGCTATAAAATTATAACTGGCTTTGGCATAGCACAACTATCCAGAACTGCCTGGAACACCGTCACTGTGCACTGATCCCAAAGTGCTATGTTGAAAATGGAAAACAGATCAGGAAGGGTGAAGGCAGGAAGAAAAAGATACACAAATATCAAATCTGAATTCTTTGGGGTACAGGAGGGCTCTGATTATAGTTTTTTATGTCTTGAACACTTTACATGAAACTCAAAGGAATTCCGAGGAGGCAAAGAAACCCCTTCCTCCTTTTTCAAAAGACTGTCAATATATCTTGCATGGTATTTTTTCGTATTGTAAATAGCATGTTTATTCCACATTCATTTTAGTATGAGATTTGTTCCACCACAGTGTAAAACTTAATTAATCTTCAGTTGTTTGTCCTGTTTTATCTATGGCTGAACTTTGTAATAAATGCTTGGACTATAATCAGACAGCTTCAGATTTCTCAATGTTGTTCCATGCCAATACCATCTCTGTTCTGTCACTTCTAAACAGCTTCATTAAAATGGCTGTTGAGTAACATGTACTTGACCGGGCATTATTTTTGGCACAGGCTCTGAAACAGTTTCAGTTTCTGATTGATCTTGAAAGCTGCTTTGGTTCTGGTTTTACTGTACCCCTTCTGGCATATTTTTTTGTCCTCTCACTGACATTCATCACAGCCAGATTTTCAAGCTATTTAAAACCTTCTGGGCAGCTTTTGCATTAGTCCTCATTTTAAACTACAGTGAGGTTTTCAACTCTGAGGTTAGATTGGTACAGAACACTAGTAAGAGGGTTGTTTCTCTCCTCTGCAGTCATCTACTTTCAACAGTTCATCTGTCTCAAGTTACCAACTGTAATATGCTACTCCCACACTCAGGGCAGATCTCCAGCTGGTGTGAATCCTCACAGCTCCATTAATACCAATTTGCAAAAGCTGAAGAGTTGTCCCTGTGTTTTTTACCTTCAGTTCTAGTGTCTAAACTCTATTCTATTTTTCCTTTTTAAAGCAAGAGTATGGCTATTAGCTCAACAGATTAGGATTTACACTGTTTTAATCAAGTTGAATTGGGTCCAGTATGTGTTTTCCAACCCTAATGTTGATTATTCTGTAAAAAGGGAATATTTCTAGATTTCATGTATCTACTTGCATTTGAAGGGAGCTGAGCATTCAGATATCTATGACCAGAATTAGAAAATATTTTAAAATGGAGGGACACTTCAGCTATTTTGTCTTGAAGATTGATAAAGTGGAATATTGTAAGGTTTTTCCCATCCTTATTACTGACAAAGTGAAAATGGAAGGGGCACATCTTTGAATTAATTAATTTCTGCTTGCATAAATTATGCAACAAATGGTTGTATTAGATTGAAACTTTCCTCTCCATGGCCCCTGTTACTACTTGCCATTTATTATTTGTGTTAGGGGAGTGCTGGGAGCCAGAGTCATAGAGCAGGATCCCACTGTGCTAGGTGCTGTACAAACACAGAACAAAAAGATGGTCCCAGCTTCAAAGAGTTGACAATCTAAGTATAAGCCAAGAGACAATAGATGGATATAGATAGAAGCAGGGAGTACAGGGAAACAATAAGACAATATTGGTCAACATGATAGGCTGTGGTCTCAACACATCAGCAACTAGTCCATTGTCAAGTTGTTTGTAGGTATCACTGTGGTAAACTCTTTCCCAAATCTGGACCTTAGCGTACAAAATCTGGGTGCTTACTGTGAACCTCCCCAAGCTTATACCCAGCTTGGAACTTATTTCGCTGCCACCAGATAGTATTGAGGCTACTATCAGCCTGGGTTCCCCAAATTCCTTGGGGGGACCCCCTCTCTGGCCTCCCCAACTTTCCCTGGGAGGACCCCCAAGACCCAGACCCCTGGGTCTCCCTATCTCAAACGGGAAAACAAGTTCCTCCCCCTTGTCTCCTCGTTATCTGCTCCCCTGCTTCCTTCCCTGGTGAGCCTGGGCGATGCAGTACTTAACTCCTTGAAGCAAAACAAAGAGGTAATCACCCTCCCCCTGAGGCGATGCCTTCAAACCTAGTAAAGCTAACATAAAGAGATTTTCACCCCTCCTTCCTGTAGCCTCACAGAGAAAAACCAAAACCTCAACCAGATTTTTAAAAGAACTTTATATAAAGAGAAAGAAAATACAGAAAAATATATCACTGCATTAAGATGTCATACAGGCTCTTGGCTTATAAGAAAATAGGAATAAACAGTCTGATTTAAAGAGAGCCCCAATTAAACCAGTCCAGCAAATCAACACCCATGTAAATACAAATCAAAGCACATCACAGCCAATTACTTTGGTTCCTTTGTACTCACACTTGATAGTAGAATATTTGGAAGAAGAGGGAGTTAGAAGAAAAGCTTGTTTACTCACAGCCGAGGAAAACAAAGACACAGAACAAAGCCAAAAACCTCCAGAGGTTCCCACCCTTACTTTCGAAAATCCAGTTTCCTGATTGGTCCTCTGGTCAGGTGTTTGGTTCCCTTTGTAACCCTTTACAGTAAAAGAAAATTAACCCTTACCTTACCAACCTACTTATGACAATCACAAGAAGAGTTTTGAAGAAGGATAATGAAGTAGCTTTGTGGATGTTTGAGGAGAGCCTCCTAAGCATGAGGGGCAGTTGGCTCAATTTTCCTTTTCTAAAGACAACTTTCCCCAGTCAGGTAGGGCAACTTAATGATTGGACCCTATGGCCAAAATAAATTTTCTCCCTTTCTGGGCAAAGAAGTTTCTTCCCACTTCCCCTGCCAAAAAAGTGCTCACATGGGTAGTCCTGCTGAAGTCAAAGGACTTTTTTCATGTGAGTGGCCGTTACCCTTACTCACACAGGTCATCATGCGTTAGCCCTTAGTGTTTACTGTCTGTGTTAATGAGAGCATAATTTAGCCCAGCAGGTCATCTTGTCTGTTCCACTTCTTGTTCCCTACAGTATGTTCTCTTTCCCTTTGCCTACTTCCTCTTTTAAAAAAAAAATCAGATGATGAAGCTCTCACTGCTTCTATCCATAGCCCATTCCACAGTCAAATAGGGTGACACTGTTTGGGTATTTTCTGATATACAGCCTATTTTTTCACCTGAATTGCATCCCATTAATTCTAGTTATATCTCCTAGAGCCACCCTCAATAATTCCTCTTTTTGACTTCTTTAATGTCATACTGAGAAACTCACTAAGGTTATGTCTATCTATTAATACCACTACAGTGGCAGTGCTGTAGCGCTTCTGTGTCGATGCTACCTGTGCCTATGGGAGGGGTTCTCCCACTGGCGTAGGTAATCCATCTCCCTGAGAGGTGATGGTTAGGTCAATGGAAGAATTATTCTGTCTACAGCAGGAGTTAGGTCAACATATCTATATTTCTCAAGCATGTTGATTTTAACTATGTAAATTCCCAGTGTAGACCAGTCCTATGTTTTCAAGTGGAAGTTTTTGTATGCTGTCAGCTCCTTATCTTTTTTAACTGTTAAATTTGCACTTGCAATGCTGTCTTCAGTACAGCTTTGGAGCTGCATTCACCCACCCAGTCAGAAAGGAATAAACTCTCATTTATCTATTCTCATCTTGTCTTCTGAAACTGGCATGTATATGAGCTTTGCCTTTAGCTTCTGGGCTCTAAATTTCACTAGAAATTTTTAAACATTACACTGCTTCCCCGCCCCCATATTTTAAAATTTAATCTAAATCAAGCTCTAGCTCAACTGTTTTTGCTTCTCTTTCTTTCCAGACCTCCTTTCACACTTTTGCTCTTATACCTTGTTTCTTCTTCAGGGCCAGATTCTATCTCCTTTACTCATGCTGCATTGTATCTCACTCTGAGTAACCCTGTTGAAAATGCTAGTGCTGTTTCTGGTGCTGTGACTGTGGTGTGAGTGTTCTGATTATGAAAAGACAACATACTTCAACGATACTAGATCTGTGATTGCATTAAGGTATTCCACTTTTCTGTTAAAGTGTGGCTTCACTAAGACCCTCCTGCTTGCTCACTTACAGACCCCCCTCACCTTCTCTCTCTTGCCCTATTTCTCCTCTTACAAGCCTTTCCCTCCATGCACCATTACCACTCCCAAACTCATTGCTTTTGCCTATGTTTGTGAACCTTGATTGTGAAGTCCTCCGTCAAACTGAGTAGCACTTAAGTGAAACTACTCCCATGAGTAAAGGCATATATTCACAGTTGCAGAGCTATCATGAGTTGTGCTGTGATGTTTCTTTATGGAACTAAAGAAACAAAAATCCACATATCCTGAAACACTGACAATGCTATCATTTGGAAAACTGTGATCACATGAATCCTAGCAAAATGTTTACTTCCCTTGTTAAAGCATGATCCTATGAAAGTTGAATTCTCTTGTCACTAGCTTTGTAATTCTAGTCCCGGTTTGCCATGTGCTCCTCTTCCCCATCAAAAGTAACAGCGTGATTACCTTTGTATTACACCATAATTTAATTTCAAGATCAAAATGGCCTCTCCCCAAACTACAGACTATTGATTTAGTAAAACTGTGTGTGTGTGTGTGTGTGTGTGTGTGTGAGAGAGAGAGACTTTATCAACCGAGGTTGTTCTACAGCAGAATGTAAGATCTGTCAAATCCATCTTTTTGACTTCATAACCCAAGAACTTATGTTTTTCAAGCACACAAATGGAGAGCAGCTGTCTCCCAACTTTTCATAATAGGCCTTTCAGAAAATCTGTAATATTATTCCAGAGTGGAAACGTCTGTTTCATCCATATCTTTAAAAAGATCAAGAATAACAGCAGTGGTAACTACATAAATATCCCAGTCTTCTCCGCATTTTTCTGTTGCTTAAATTGTATACATAACGATAAACACAAACATTGTACATTCATTAAACTGAAAATATAATTACCTTACATAGCTAGAAGAATACAATACAGGCAGGTAGACCACAGAATAACTGCACCACAACAAAGATTAAAAAAAAAATTACTCACAAAGGGTCAGATTTTACTTGTGGTGCTCTTACTCCAGTTCAGTAACATCTTACTCGACACCTAGTTGCTAGGGCTACTCATGCAGTTAAGTTATTACTGAATGAGAGTAAAGTGTCAGAATCTGATTGAGAGTGATTAATTCTTCTTAATATCTGTGTTCTGGTACAGTATAAAGCTCATTTGGCAATGTAACTGATAAATATGAAACAAAGTGAAATTTGTAATTCTTTCTGAAATTTGCTATGTATTTTTATCTACAGTATTTATGAGCATGCACTTCAGAGAGCTCATTGCTGCGATTAGATAGTGGGGGACACTTATCCAATCTAATATACACGTGCACTGAGAAAACAAAGAGTGAGAAGGTTACTGGATGTTATGGCCCACTATATCATTTTGGCTGCAGCAAAATCATTTGCACATACTATTAAAACTAGATTTTATCCTCTAATGTGTTTTCAAACATAGCACATAAGTAACCAGCTGGGCTTATTATAGATGCAGAACTTTCAGAATTAAACACCAGGTTTAAAAAAACCAAACTAATCTGAGATACGTGCTCCTGTGAAATGCTGAATTCGTTTAGCTCCCAGTAATGAGTGGGAATCAATGCACACCATTTTACAGGACTGAGTCTACAGAGACTACAATTTTTGTTCTTTAACATTTTTCAATAATATTTAATACCCAACAAATGCAGATGGCCAGCTGTTGCACATCTTGCAACAATAACATACTGTGATATTTTCTCCATAGTTTTAAGTATAAGTGATAATCAGGAGCATCAGATCATCTCTTCAGATAATACTTTTCATACTGTTTAGTCTGTTTATTGGTGTGGATGGATGGATCCCAGCAGTGTCCACAGTTTTCAGCCTCAGTGCCAAACAGCTAGAAAGGTCAAGGGACCGTAACAGATACAGGTAGATTCTTTGGACTGTTCTACTCCCTTAACGCTGCAACAGAAGCAAAGGCTATCCAGAAATCCTTAGTGGGGATGTTCCCAGTGTGTGGAAGTAGCCAGTGGGTGTACAACTGGTTCTTATGTCTGATTCGTCAGGCTGGGACAGGGAGTGGCTGGACTGTGGCGAGCTTATGGGTTCCTGGTGACCACAGCCAACTAGCACAAGTTACAAGAGCCCAAGGAGGGCTCTGATCTTGGCTGAGGCAGGGAATCATTGAACTGTGGCTTTGGTTCTCAACTCCTTCTGTTCTCCTTGGCTGCACTGAGTCCCCATTTTGAGAAAGGGAGCCATCTTTTACTAGCCACGCCCAATGCTAAGGCAGAGGCAACTGCGCTCCTATCCTGTTTTTTTTTGGTGTTTCCATAGCCCAGCCAGGAAACAGGCAACAAAGAAACCAGAACTTCTCTCCTTTCTCCCCTGTGATATGTGAGGAGGTCAGTAGGGAAGTTGCTGAGCAGTTACAATAGCAAAGAGGTTCTGGGGAGGAGATGCAGCCACTCATTCCCTCTAGTTATGAGGGATAATCCCATGCAGGATAGGGCCCCATCTGGACTATAAAAACTATATTGCCTAGCAACTCTAGCAAGAGTTACAATACCACAGCCCTTCCCGGCTATTTCTATGTGAGATTACTTTCCCACAACTCTACTTGGAATTTTGGGGCCAATTTTTCAAAAACAAGTGCTCACTTGTGGTTGGAAAAATACCTAGTGCAGTTGCAGTGACTTCACAAATAAGAGGGTTTTTTTCTGCATACAACTTGTGGTTAAAACACTTAAAGGCATTTGAGTATGTGACATATCCAACCTACACACCCACTTACACATACATAAGTGTGTTTTTGGAAAATTTGGCCTTTATCATTTTCCTTATACATCATCTTCTGTTGGAGTGCCTGAAAGCACTTTACAAACATTAATTCAGCCTCATATCAGCTCTGTGAGGTAAATAGATATCATTTCCCACATCTTATGTTTGGCAGAGCTCTGGCACAAAAAGGTTGAATGACATGCCAAGATCACACAGCAAGTCAGGAACAAGCCAGGAAAAGAACCTAGGGATGACTAGCCATTAGACAACAGACTTCACTATGGATCAGATTTCTAGAGTAAGTTTGCTCAGAATAGAGGACAAAGCCCAGATACTATTCAGAATCTGTTTGCTAGAAAGGCTCTTATGAAGAGATGAAGTGGTATGAAATCATAAGGGTATAAAACAAGTACTTCTGTATGCTGTTAATTATTTCCTTAATTTCCAAAGATGTTATAAATCCAGTTTATTTTACAGTGGAAGTGATCTCAGATTATCAGACACATCATAATTTCTCTTGGTAGGAAGTACAGGTCTAAGATCTTCTGTGCAAAGAATGCCATATTCCAGACCGCATTCATTTAAGACATACTTCAACTTAAGTCGTTATGAAATTTACTTTTCTTAACTCTCCATTCAGAAAGGATATGATTAGGATTTGTTCATTGCTTTCACACTGCATGTTCCAGTCAGTTCGGTGCAGTTTAGATATTAGTTTCCTTTGAGTATATATCAGGATGTTCTGAGGTGATATTGGGCATCCACAGTAAAATTTATTGGTATGAGAAGACACATTTTCATCAATCATAGCCTGTTTTATTGCTGTATTCCTTTTACTAGTATCAGTATAAGCAAGCACAATAAATTCAAGATTATGATTTGATATGTACACTCTTTTTTTCTCTCACACTGTTTTTGGTAGTGCTGTATTGTTTCTATTGTTTTCCTTAATGTTTTTAATTATTTTTTCTTTCATAAACATAGTTTTGGGTTATACATTCCTCTTTATGTTGGTATTTTTCAGAGTCAGAAATTATGCGGCACTTTCCTCTTCACTGTATTCCCTTCTTCATTTTCAACATTCAAGACAGCCATTCTGCCGCACACATAAAATTAGTTTTGCTCAATGTATTTCTTGTCATGCACATGCACAAAGCTTCCAGTTTAAATTTTTGTTTTCCTCTGGTGACTCATTTTGCCACATCTGTGTTTATTCTATAACCTGTGGATATAAGGCATGTTCCCTAGCTGGGAGCTGACGGGGCTTCTGCAATGACTGCCATGTGGTGGTTTATTCTTGCATGGAATTCTGCCTTGATTTTTCTAATACACTCAGCATCAGAATTCCCATAAGGTATTCTGCATAGTTCTTTTCAGGGCTCTCAGGTGGAAAATTTTATACTGGGTTATGAAGGATGTCACAAATGCTTTGTCCTTCGTAACAAAGTGTATTTCCTTCATACTCTTATCCAAGTTTCAGTGAGGTCTTGTGTATAGTGTATATACTGTTGCAGTTCTTCTTTTTGTTTTTCTTTAAATGATGATTTTGTTCATGATGATCTGTTTGTCTCTGTCTTCTTGAGTTCCCTCTAGACAGTGTTTCACAGCATATTTTCATCATAGGTTTGATCCTGCACCATTCCAGTGATTTGGAGTTTTTACATTGGCTTGAACGGTAGCATGATCAAACTCCATGGGCCAAGCCCTAAAATCTTTTTCCCAGAGGCCAAAGGATTTGTGGCTGAGTAAGAACTTTGGGATTAGACTGAATGAGATCAAAACGTTGTATGTTTTGAGTGGGGAGAAAAGCTAGTTAAGAAATATGTTTCTCTAATGTAGGATTTAACATGCAAAAGCAACTTTTAAACTTTGAAAGTCATAAAAGGGAACAATGTGAAGAGAGGTATCATTTAAAAACAAAAACAAACATGTCAACACACCAAAATACTAGAACAAACGATTGAAAAATCAGGATTAACCAACTGCATGGAGTTATTTTTTTCAGTTCTCAAGGAGAAATCACAATTAAGGTCTATGAAGCAGGGTATACTGTGTGTCTTATGATGCCTGTTACAAAGGTTAACATACAGATCAGGGAAGAGTCTATCTGCAGCTGAACAATCCTCTGTTTTGAAGTAATGATGGAATTACCATTATCACATAACTCAGAGTGAAGTTTTGTACAAATATGCCTAATAAAGAGTATGTACAGTCAGTACTATTGGATCACGCTTAAATAAATTGCTGATCAGGGAGGCTGCAGTCAAGAATTCTGGGTACCAGGAGATGTAATATTCCCCCTGTCTCCACCCAGTCCTCTTCCACCAACTCACCTCATACCCTGTGCACAGTTGATTTTATCTCCAGCTTCTGGTATTCACTATAGCTTCCCTCTCCTCATCCTTTTTACCAGCTTGTTACCTTTTCTTTAACATTACTGTACATGAATCCGTATTCATGTAAGTAGTATACATCTGAATGTGGTGGTGGTGGCCGAAACAGAGATGAGTAACAAGCAGGTGAGGCCACCAGTAAGGCTGAGGGGCTGCCTGTCCCATATATGGAGTTCTAGTCCCTGAAGAGAATGTTGCACAGTACCATGATCTGAAACCCCACCCAAGCTTTCTGTCTCTGTCTTCCCACTGCCAATAATCACCCTCTCACTCCTTTCATGCTCTCTGACACGGACTCTTCCCCCCACCATTTTTTCTCTTGGTCATAACTGAGTGAGGGAGCATGGAGACTAGAATGAATACTCACTCTTTCCTTTCACAGTCTGCTCATCTGTGATTTCACAATCTCTCTCCGCTTCCACTTGTTCTGCCTAATTTCACTTTCACCCTCACTCTCTCTCTTTCTGATTTCACACTCCCTTTCTCTCTCTTTTGCTAGGTATTTCTCAGGTACCCATCATGGTAACATCCGAACGTCTCCGAAGCCCGTCCTAACGCGAGAGGATCTAAAGAGTGCACCCTACATTTTCTCTACATGCCAGGAGGATTCTTTCCCCCTTCTTTTGGAGCATGTATCCCTTCTCTCCCTGTCTATTTTCATATTTATTTTTGCTATTATTGTGGGCAGCTTAAGTTACAGGGCAGTCTGTCCTCTTTAAGAGTAGCTGTGACTTGTATTCAGTCTAGAGCTAGGTGAAAATTTTTGGTCAAAATGTTTTTTCAGTGAAAAATAAAGATTTGGTGATAAAATCAACATGAGTTCACAAAACGTTTCTATCAAATGGTTTGTTTCAGGGGGAAAAACTCCCCAAAATCTAAAAAAAAAATAAAAAAAAATTCATTTTGACATTTTTCAAATCAAGTTTTTGAAATTTCATAAAAGTTTGATTTTTTTTGAAAATATTAACATTAAAATGGTAACAAAATATTCTGTTTTGGGTTGTTCATTTGACCAAAAATGCAATGTTTTAGATATTTTGCTGAAAACTTTGAAAAAATTTATTTTCAGTGTTACCATTTTTCCCTGATTTTTTTTTTTCATAACTGCCAGTGAATCAAAAAAAACAATTTTGTTCATCCACCTCTCTAGTCCAGCCAGCCCTCTACCAATGTTTGGTCATTGAATAACAGGCAGGCTGGGATTTGTAGCTCACCAGAAGGTTCACATGGCCAAGCTGGGACTAAGCCCTGCTATGGAATGGAGATCCAATGTCAGTCATGTGGCTGGATGATTGTATATCAGTTAAACCTGTGTCCTCTTTATGGGGAGATTTGCACTGCATGAGATATGAGGAGGCTCTCGTTCAAGTGCCTGGTTCAGATTAATTCCCAACCTGCAATTGGGGGGAAATGACAAATGACTGAGGTCTCAGTAGTGAGACTGCGGAGGAGGCTGGGTGGGGTGGACAGCTATTGGGGAGGAAGAGCTGTTACAGAGAAGGCTTAAACACACAGAAGAACCCTGGGGAACCAGTTAGGACAGTCTAAGAGATTGGGGATGTAAGGAAGTATCCCTGGGAAAAGTGAAGCCGGTATAGGGGCAGACAGCTGCTTATAACAAAACCGAGTCTTTGGGGCTGGAAAAGAAGGAGGGCTGCCCAGCAATGCCACAGAGAAAGGACAAAAACCCTTGGAAATGAGGGTAAAAGGTTAGGAGACAGGAGATGTGCGGTTACACCACAGAGAGGAGAAAACGTAGACCGGTTTGGGTGGAGGGAGGGCATATTGGGAAGAGGTCAGTGACCAAGTAAAAAAAACTAGATAGAAGTTTTCTGGAATTTTCATTTCATTTCGAATCTTAAGGGGAAAATTCAGAGATTTGTCAAGAGGATTAATCAATCACCCATCTACAATGAGGAATACAGTGGACCAGCAGCTGGAAAATGGGAAGCTGCATCTCCATGCTCCAAATAGGTACGTTACTATTACAGCTAAGCTAAGCAAGTTTTGTTTTATTGCTCTCACTTCACACACACCGCCTTTTTTTTTACATGCATTCCTTCTTATCTTTAATGCACACTCACCTTCTTTAATTCCCCCTTTCTTTCACTCCTTTCCTTTTCACCTAAATCTTCCTTACTCTAGGCTTCTCTCCCCACAAATAAGCAGGAGCCATTATCTGAGTAGCTTCAGCTGCTCCTCTCTGTGAGGCTCTGTTGGACAATCTGTTCTCAGTCAGAATCTGAATCCTTGCCGAGCCCAACCATGGTCAAGAATCCTTCCTGTCTGTCTTCCCCTTCCTGGCAGTGACTCTGATCATGACAAAGCTGATTCAAGTTACAGTGCACTTGAGTGACTGGATAGAGTGCCTGATCTTTCCTACTAAGATGACTTGTGGGCATATCACTTGAACAATGACTACAAGATTGGGTCCGTACTTCATAAAATGCCCTGGGATATAGCAGGATGAAAGAAAGTGAGATCCTGGGTCCATTGAATTCAATGATAGTTTTGCCACTGATTTCAATGTGGCCAGGATTTTACCCACTATATGTAAGTAACAAGGTGCAAATTATTAAGTTTCAAAGCAATCCTTTAACTAAAATGTCCAGTGACATCAATACGAGCTTTGCTTGCATAAGACTTCAGGATCTTGCCTATTTATTTTTCAGATGACAATGCAGTGGATACTATAGTAGCTAATGCAGTACACGAGACAGTGGATTTTTATATTGTTGCTTACTAAAGATTTAAAGTGACGAGTGCCCTCAATCCTAGCTGAAAGTAGTAGAAGCTGAAAGCACTCAACATCACTAAGGAGGTGCTCATTATCTTGTGTAGGATGTAGTCTTAGATCAAATTTAATTGCTGCATAGTCTAAATCAGCTGCAGCAACTAGAATTCCAGGAGAGTCACTGTCAAGCATTTTTCTAAATCAACATACAATATGAAGGAGATAGTTCGGAGTTGTCTTTTATGACCAAGGTACTTTAAAACCATTGTGGAGTTCCAACAAGGATGTAAAAACTCTCTGCTATAAAGTTCAGGCACTTCTGAAAGTACAATTTTGGCAGAATGCTCTGAAAAATTTATCCCTCTGATTTTAACAACATAGGTGACTATTAGGTGAAACTTTGTAGCAGAGTGTAAATGGATTCAATTGAAATGTGTTGTATGAATTGCATTCAAGTCAAGTTCTAGCAAAGTGTGGAATCGCTTTCAGACTCTTCCCTGAGAAATCTTTTGCTTAAAGAGACATTGTATTACATCACAGTCCACATTTTTGAATGCTGCCTGAATAAATGAGAAACATATGTGAGTGTTAGAAAGTTAGTTTTGTTTGTGTGTAAGATAAAATGGCTCCTTTTGGAGTATTCCTCCAGTCTGTGCCTAGATAATGTAAACATAAATCAGCTTCACAGGCTTGGGGAAGGTACAGAATCTTTGCTCAGAAACTTTTACTTGCAAAAGTTAATCTAATTTCCATCTTCTACTTGTGTAACTGCAGTAGGCTTTCCACTGCATCCAACCACCTGTTCAGCACATCCACAGCCAGATTTGACTCCTTAGAGAGAATGTTTCATGCCTGGTCCACCAATATGTCAGACCATTTCTTTGAAATTGGCTACCATCACTTCTCTTAAAAACAAATCTTGTCAACAACTGACAGCTGTTCAAGAATACACTAATATTTGTAATATTTGGCACTTATTTAGCAGCTTCCATCCAAAGATCTCAGAACACTTTTAGAAAAATGAATGTATATAATCTCTGCTTACCACTGTGAGATAAGGAAGTATCATCTAGTGAAAGTCCATTTCTGTTTACTTTTAAGTAACATTTTCAATATATATGGTAGTGAGAATAATCTCATGTAATTTCTTGTAAGGGAAAGTCTGATTGGGTAATAGAATGCCTGTCTCAGGATCTGCTTCTTTTTCTAGTAGACAGTCCTTTGCTAGAGGTGTGTTAAGCAGGTATTTTAGCAACTTTTGATTTGGATCACAATTTACAGGCTCATCTAATACTGGGTTGGATTGCTTGCTACTGTCTCTACTCTCTTTTGGAGTGACAAGGTGGATGAGGTAATATCTTTTATTGGACGTTGGTGAAAGAGACAAGCTTTCAAGCTACACGGAGCTGCTCTTCAGGTCCCTTTCAGAATCTGTCCAGTAAAAGATATGACTTCATCCACCTTGTGTGTGTCTCATACCCCGGGACAAACATGAGCTCTACTCACTTTGACATTTCTCTGTCTCAAAGGCCTGGTTGTTGGTGGTTTCAGGTTGTGGATCTGCTTCCAGCACAATTGATAGTATTTTCCCATGTAATATAACGTTCCACCACTTGCTGTTATGTGTGGGTGGCATGCTAGTTTCATTGTTACATGAAAGAAGTTCCTTATTTGTGTTTTCCCTTCTCCTAGATTAGATTATGCTTCAGTGCTGTTGCTTAAATAAACATTAGTTCTTTAATGGATACAACTAGCTGTTGCTTTATCCAGTTAAAGCTGACTTGCTAATGCCACAAGGCAAGATTGGCACAAATGGGTGTTTTCTGGGCTTTTGGATGAATGCAATATGTTTGGCCACTCCTTGGTTGTGGGAACACTGGGAAGATTTTGGGTGATTAGCTCTCCCTGGCTTTCATTGTAGTCAGAATAAAGCACAGAAAAGCAAATTGCTATGTTGGTTGTGTGCGGAACTCCAAGAGGTCTGGGGAACGCATATCTGAAAAAAAGATAATTTGGTCCTGACTTTGTAAGACTGAAGTGGACTGATGTGTGGGGGCTGTGTGTTTTTTTGGAGAGATGGTGTTTTGCTGCCCATCCCTCAGACCTATCTGCCCCATATCTTTCCCTCAGCCCTGCACTGCAGCACTACAACCCTCTTTTCCCCAATTCCTTCTCCCGACACCAACAACTCTCCAACTCTTTCTTCACTACGCCCCTAGATCCTTCGCTTTCCTCACTTCACCTCCAGGACCCCACATCCCTCCCCAACTCTTATCGTCTGCCCCCAGAAATGGGAAATCTGTATATTTGGTTGGGGGGGAGGGGAATGTCTTGGCTCACCATCCTTCCTCTGAGTTGCCGATGGGCAGATTGCCCAGCTGTTCATATCTTGTTGGAGCATCTGGAATCTTATCTCCGAGCTTGCCCCACTCTATGGGCCCCTCTGGGGGAAGTCATTGGGTCTGGGTGTGTCTTGGGGGTCTCTGGGTTGCAACAGGACACCAGTGTTTACAAAGGGGGCCTGAGCCCATAAAGGTTGAGAACCACTGTCCCACAGGACATGGATCTTGCAGGAGGGGCAATAAGTCAGTCTTGGAATGGGCATGGAGTATATTCAGTCTGATATCAGCTGCACCACTGGGGCCCCCTGAATGCATGTAGACATCTGTGCTAGCAGCATGCAGGACTATCTACCATGAAAATAGTTTTTTCTTTTTTTTAAAGAAACCTTAGTTCTTCGAAAATCTCAATCTTTGCTGCGTTACAGGGCACACTTCCTCAAAGATAAAGGATACTCAAACATGCTATCAAGCTGACCTTTGTAACTCTCAGGAGGAATTCTGAAATTATGCACAGAGTCAGCAACACAGCCATACTGCCAACAATCAAATTAGCCAGAAAACCTGCCAAGGCACCAGTCAGGGGGCAGCAGTCATAGACCCTGAATCTGTTCCTGGGGAAAAAAAAATCTGTTCAAGAGCTTGGCATCTGAGTCCACAGCACACTTGGTGCCAAATGTGTGGCCACAGCTGTTGGCTTGGATTTAAAAGCAGAGCGCACACAAGGGCAAAAGAGAAGCCAAGTCAAGAATGCTAGAAGGAGACAATGCCAAATAGTCTCTAAATCATTAAGTAATTTGCTTTACAATGGTCTCAGTATTATGCTGTGGCTATGAAAGTCTACTGTGTGCTTATGATAATATGCTAGGGAGTCATGTGTGCAGGCACTTTAAAAAAGAGCATCAAAGAAAGCACCCAATTCTGGAATCCTTGTGCATGCACTGTTCTCCAGGAAAATACTGGAAGCTTGGGGTGCACAACAAATACAAGCCCAAGCCTAAGTTATTGCATTACTGCAGGGGTAGTCAGGTTTTTTTTCCCTCAAGGTCCAAATTTCTTGATCAAGGTATAGTCAAGGTCCAGACTCCAGAGAAAATAATAATAAAAAAGATTTTGGTGTCCCTTCCAAAGCATCTAGTGGTCCAGCTTTGGCCAATAGTCCACCTATTGACTACCTGTGTTACTGTCTATAGGCTGTGTTCTGGCTTTGTCGTGGTACAAGGTGCAAAGCTGGCCAGAGCTGCATGGTTTGGCCACAGCAGACAATTAATAGCCTGAAGGTCAAGAATCTTCACAGTGACGTTCCATACAGCTGCTCTGTGTACTCTAAATCCCGTTTGCTTCTTGTGACTATTTAAAACTCCCACGGCCTGTGGGTAACCATGCGGATGCCCTGTACATTAAGAGATTATCCCTGGCTAATAGGGAAAGGAGGCTGGGTTCCTACATGGTTCAGTGGCAGAAGAACCTTAAAGGGTTCCTGAAAAATGACTTTAAAAGAGAACTGCCAAATGCCACTGACTTGGCGATGGAGAGTGGGGACTAGGATGGGGGGCAGCCACTTTTGTAGGGGTATAAATCGTTCCCTTGTTCCTACCCAAGCTTGAAAAATAGGAGCAAATGGATTTTGGGGAACTGTTGAGATGGTTGCTTCTGCCAGTCTCACACAAATACCATCTCACTAGAACTATGTAGTAAAATCCAGCCCATCTAAAGAAAATGTTTTGGAATTTCATTGCACTAAAATTTCTCCTAAAGCCAGGGAATGACAAATACTTGTGTCAAGTTTTGACAATATAGTTTCTAAGTGTGATAAATATTGCACATAATCTCGAATGTTTGTGGAAGCTCTGCAATCTTGAAAAGCAGTGAACCTTAAGGACAGTTTCACACCCAGCTCTGCTTGATAACATCCATCCCCAAATCACACAAAGGTCAAAATGCTTTACTCTGCAGCTTTTAAAAACAAAGCAAAGTGCTTTTAAATTTCCACTCTTACTCTAGACACTGGGCTTCTTCCAAAATGACAAATAGCAATTACAGGAAGAAAATGTGAATAACTAGAAAGGAAATTGTACAGTCTTGATCTCCATATTTTTAATTTTCTTAATTTAACACCGTGGGGTCACTTAATTTCAAGAGGCTAAGATGAGTTGACTTCAGCTTTTTTGCAGTGTTTCTCAGGAGACAACAATGATCCCCACTGAGATTTGCCACAGCAAAGATCAGACTTACTGGGCTGTGTTTACTTGTCAATTATTGATATCCTCCTGGATCTCTGTTCATAAACGTTATTCGTGCTATTCTGACACAAATGTCATTTTTCTGCACATACCCCCCAAAAGCTGCAAAACACTCTGAAAATAAGGCAGATAGCATTTTGATATTCCTTAATCCTCTTGAAATAAACTAGAGTATTTGAGAGTTTAATCCAAGTATAAACAAGTCGATATATAAAAATGGCAATATAACATGCACAAAAACTAATCTCCATCTCCTTGTGGTAGATGTGAAATGAATTGAGTTCACACCTCATTAAAACCCTGGCTTTTAAAATGCTTCTGTTTTGATTGAAAGGAGGAGAGCCAGAGACTCAATATAGTCCACTAAGGACCCTGCCATTCTGACTGATGTGTAAGGCACTCAGACCCAGATCATCCAAGGTATTTAGGTGAGTAACTCCCAATGGAAATTAGATGCCTAAGTTCTGCACTTCCAATACTATGGTAAATTGGTTACAGTATAAAATCCTAAAATAACCAGAGTGCAAGATTTTGGGGGCAGTCACTGTGGTTTTTACAGTTCTTAGTACTTTATGTGGGACTATGTCACCAGCCTTTCTCATAAGTGAACTAGATGAAATTAGTATCAGGTAGGGGCCCAGCTCGATGAAAGACTGTTTTCAAATAATATTATCAATGGTTCACTATCAAACTGGGAGGACATACCAAGTGGGGTCATGAAGGAGTGTGCTCTGGATTCTGCACTATTTAATATTTTTTTTCACAATCCTTCTGATTCACTGTCCTTGATTCAGATGAACTCCAGAATGTCTGCAGAAAGAGTTGGTGTCAGGAATGTGCATGTACATAGTCGTATGAGACTTTACATGCAAGGCATTTGTGCAGACACTTTACAAAATCTCTTTACATTTGGGAGTTGGAAGGGGATGTAGGTAGAGTTCGGTAAAGAAGAAGAGAGAACTAAAATCAAAACCGGCAGCACTGGAAGTGGAGGTAGAGCTAGGTCACCGTCACCATCACCACCCCTGGGACAGTAGCAGGGGCAGTGTGACCACCCTTTCGGAGTAGGGAGTTACCTGGTGAATCCTAGATGACTGCAAGCAGCAGCAGGAGTAAAAGCATTATTTATTACATCAGGGACACTTGGATACTATAATAATGGGCATGATATAAACAGCTGGACAGATGCATCAATCAGAGCACTGCCCTAAGTATCACAAACAAATATTAGGCAAAAAGGTGTAGATGGTATAAGGAAAAACCTGGTTTTACAAAATAAAGTCACAACTTCAATTCTAGAACTCTGGACACATCAGCAAGAGCATTTTCTTCTTAACTCTTCTTACACATAGAAGATGCATGTTACCTAAGCAGCACCATGCACTATAATGGAAAACTGTCGAAGGAAAATGTGTATAATGTAAACTAAAGCCAATTAATCAGATTACAGAACTCTCCAAAACTTCTTTTAGTGTTATTCTTCAACAGCAGACTTTCGAATGAAGCAACTATATTGCCTTTTTTTCACAGCAGAGACAGATGTTCCAAGGAGAAAACTGCAATTTCTAAAAGATCTAGAAATAAACCAAGGGTCCTAATTAAAGAGAAAATGACCTGCTGACTTGAAAATTGTATGTGCCTGAAGACTGGAATTTTCAAAAGAGGACTAAGGGAAATTAGTCAATGAGAAGTGCTGGGCATCCTAGTTCCGAAGCCCTTTTTGAATATCCCATCCTTAAAGGTTCACATTAATGGAACTGTTGTGTGACCAACCACAACAAAAGCAAAATTCTAAGAAGTGAAACAGTCGTCTCATGCTGCATTGCTCTAGGGATATGTTGTCTTATACGGTTCTGTCATCTTTGCTAGCTTCTGAGCACTGAAATTAGTTCCCTCTTCTCTTTGTGCTGCCCTGATTTATGAGTTACTTGAAATTAAATGGCACCATGCCTAATTTAAGCTCCTAAATCCATATTTAAGTAGCCATATATGTTGCCCAATTTTTCAAAAATGCTGACCACCCACCTGCTCCCAATGAAATCCAGTAGTCTTTTCCATGCTTGTTCAGTTTTTGGCTCCTCTGTGGACCCTATCAGAGAATTTGGTAATTTGAGATATAGACAGTGTGTCACATGCATCATTGCCTGTCTGCAAGAGATTCTAACCACTGATGTAGGTGAAAGGCTGTCTATTATCTTTTCCTCCAATGAATGCCTTATTTATTATCATGAATGTTCTGGCTACATTTCCTATTAATTTTAATTAGTAAAAAATACTTTTCATCTTTATAGCACTTCACATTTTCAACATGTTGTACAAAAATTAAGTTAATAACGTCTATAGGACAAATCAAGTATGTTTGCTGTTGACTAGATAACTTTTTTTCTCAGAAAGTTGTGCAAGAGAGAATGTCTATTGGTTTGTGTATTATCGCAATCTGCATTCAATAGGCAGTGCTGTTAAATGCAGTGGCTGGACTGGCTGCAGTAGAAAAAAAAATTGAACCTCAAAAGTGTGGGGTTTTGTTCTATTTGGATTGCAAAGATTCTTTCTGTGTTCTTGGGTGAAGGGTAGAGTGAATCTTGGATGTAGGATGAAAATATGCAGCACCATTTTCTAGTATAAAGATCTGGCAAACAATGGAGCTAATAGTAGCATGTGACCTGATGCAGAAGATTCATTGAAGGTTTCCTCTCACCTCCATCAAATGCCTGATTGCATTGATGGGCAAAAGCTTGATGAGAAATTTTTTGTATGTTTTGTTACCTGTTCTGTTGGAGAGATGATAGTCTAGAACAGGGGTCAGCAACCTTTCAGAAGTGGTGTACCGAGTCTTCATTTATTCACTCTAATTTAAGGTTTCGCATGCCGGTAATACATTTTAACATTTTTAGAAGGTCTCTTTCTATAAGTCTATAATATATAATTAAACTATTGTTTTATGTAAAGTAAATAAGGTTTTTAAAATGTTTAAGAAGCTTCATTTAAAATTAAATTAAAATGCAGAGCCCCTCGGTCCAGTGGCCAGGACCTGGGCAGTGTGAGTGCCACTGAAAATCAGCTCGCGTGCCGCCTTCGGCACGCGTGCCATAAGTTGCCGCCCCCTGGTCTAGAAGGTCACACAATTAATAGCATGTGTAGGCCAAGTGCTTGAGTGATCGACTTTGCTTCATGCAGACAGTTATTTGTTATCAAAGGGACATGCACAATGAGCCTGATTAAAAGCCCACTAAAGTCAATGAAAGTCTTTCCACTGACATGAGTGAGCATATGTTAGGTTCAATCTATCAATCTGAAATTTTAGGTTTTTTAAAATCAAAGGTTTACAAAATATAAGATTAAACAATATTTCTATGAACCTTTTTTAAAGTAATAGAATTTAAAATAAATGTTTGGGTATAAACTTTCCTCTGCAGTATTTGAAACCCTAACACTGCAGCATTATGCCAGTGCATTTGAGCCTAGAAACTGAAACTGACACGAAACAAAAAATGAAGTTGCCTGTCCTCCATGGTATTAGTTTGTAGGATTGTGCTCTTTATGTGGAAAAATAAATTAGATTTTAAAATTACTTATTTTAACAGTCTTAAGTGCTGCTAGTAACAGAAGTTAAGGAAATTGAATGATTATTTTAATCTGATTGTTTTCAACTTTAAGAAAAGTTTAATAAGAAATTTTGTGTGGTCGAATTTTCTTACCTCCTTGAGGGCTTGTAGAAATCGTATACTTAATGACTCTAATGATGGACTTCAGAAGCCGGAGGAAAGCTTGAAAATCCTAATGATGCATCTTCTGGGACTTTCTACAGAACAAAACGGGAGGGAGGTTACTTTTTGCTTTTGTACAATACAGATATTAATTTTCTGACTTTTAAAACATGGATGATTGTCAGTGACTAAGTCTAATTAAAGACAATGTCAGTAAAGAGCAGGAATCAAGTATTTAAGAGAGAAAAAAATATATAGATGATGAAATGGAGTGGAAAACTGTACATTGAACCATGTAATTGCAGTACTCTGGTTTCACCCTTATGAAAATCAACATCATATACACGGAGGATGATAAAAATAAAATGTTAACTGAAATAATCATGTAGTAAATTGGTTTGAAAACTATGAATGTTGTCCTGCAGATAATTAAGATTTCAATTCTATTTCCTTTTGATACTGTAGAATATAAATTGTATTTTGGCTTTCTGTGGCAGAGTCTAGTGTTTTTCATCTTCTTCTGACTATTATTAAATCAAATGTTTCCTTAATACTATCGATCTTTATCTGTGACTGTTCAAAGCAATTGGAGTTGTTTTCCCTCTTTGAAAATTTACCACTATAAAATGTGATTATTCTTATTTAATGGACAAATAGTAAAAAAGGAAGCAAGGTCAATAATAGCTGTACATGTTAATGTCTGGTTTAGTACAACATCATGATGTATCAGAAGTCAGGGGTCATGGGTCAGATGAAAGAGCTGTGCCAGAATAGCTGTCAATTGTGTATTTCTCTCTGTCATATCCATATAAATAAATAATTTTATAGGCTAATATCTATGTGCAATGGTGATTTTTTTTTTCTAGAATTTGGCACTCTGGAGCGGGAAATACTCTGGCAAAGTATCTGAAGTGTCTATTTCTAAGCATAGACCATTGTAGTTCTCCATATGTGATAAGTCAGCGTACTTTAATGGGACTAATGCAACAAGGCATAGAAAAAGACAGTAGCTCAGAGCAGGTCCAGACAACATGGTGGCCTAAATGCTGGCATCTAGAAGCAGCCTGACTACTCTGGCACTCCTACCTTTGTGGCAGTTGTTATAGAAGTAGAATAGTGGGGAATTTGAAGACGACTGTCTAAAGCTTTAGACAGTCTGGTATGCAGATGCAAAAATGATCAGCAACTTTGCAGGTGCAAAAGATGGGACAGTTTTACAAATCATACCCTAAACTTGATTTCCAGTTTACTTACTCTGATGTATATATCATCTTGAATAAATAGGAAAAAGCTAACAGATGTACATAAGGGACCTGGGTTAATTCAGAGTAATTCAACTGTATGCTGTAAATCAGAGAAATAAGTATCAGTCCCAAAAGATTTTCAGATGCAACTAAAAGACACTGCTGAAGGATAGTAGAATCCTATAGTTTAGAAACAAGTGAAAATGACACTTTAAAAAAAATCACTTTCCACTGCCCTCTGCTGACTGTACTCTGTGTATACTGTGCAATGACTCCAACCTGCGTGTACTGTTTCTCAGAGCTCTGTGCTTGGGGAAGAGAATGTAAGCCATTGTTATGTGAAGATGAGTCTTTGAGGATAGTCTTAATTGCCAATATTGCTATAATATCTCAAAGCTTTCCTACATGTTTAACAATAGGATATCACTGTGTACTTGTAGATGTAAAACCAAGCATGTTTGAATCAACTATGATTTATATAATCATTGACTTCATTCCAAAACACAAATATGCCAGGTTAATCTAATGCACACCAAACTACATTACCAAATACAGTCTTATATAAACACTGCATTATCCACTTTAGGAGCATAGAATTCACAAACTGTTGTGAGGATCATAAAACAATTTGTGTGAATTGTGGCTACTGACCTAATACTGTTATGAAACACCCTCTAAACTTTGTTCCAAGCCTCTGAAGAAAGTTAGGGTCAGAATCTATGCTGGACTTTACAGAGGTGCAGGGATGAAGGACAAAGATGGCTTAAGCCTAATGACTTCTGCTTTCCTGATCCTAAGATGCTTAGAGACAGAAACAGCCCTGATGTAACGCAGATGCCCAGGAGTTGCCCTAAGTTACTGCAACCTCCGCTGTGGGCAGCGTTGTCACTGAGAGTGCCTATAGTGCTACAAGAAATGAGGCTCCCCCTAGCATGTTTCCTGTGCTAGGATTGTTGGAGTGGGCCTTGAAACAGCCATAACGGGGGGCGGGGGGAATCCCTCCCCTATAACCCTATAACCCATTTCCTTTATCCTACACCAGGGGTTGGTAACCTTTCAGGAGTGGTGTGCCGAGTCTTCATTTATTCACTCAATTCAAGGTTTTGGTGCCAGTAATATATGTTAATGTTTTTACAAGGTCTCATTCTATAAATCTATAATATATAACTATTGCTATATGTAAAGTAAATAAGGTTTTTAAAATGTTTAAGAAGCTTCATTTAAAATTAAATTAAAATGCAGAGCCCTCCAGACCGGTGGCCAGGACCCGGGCAGTGTGAGTGCCACTGAAAATCAGTTCACGTGCTGCAGGTTGCCTACCCCTGGCCTACACAATCCCACTAATAAGTGATCAGTGGTATTGGTAGGTGTCATACGCAGGGGTTCTGGTAAGAAACTGAATTTTTTTTCTTGCTCCCGTTAACAGACATAGGTCAGACGCAGTACCAAGGTCAGTGTCTGTTGCCTCCAGTGGCTACAGTTACAGGTATTCACCTACTGTTAAAAATAATTAGAGGTTATAAAAATGAAAGTAGTTAAAATTGACCATACGGGGCTTGATATTTGTGGGTTTTCTAGCTCTCACTTTTGTAAAAGGCATACACAAGCTCTTAGTTATTACCACAGCTTCCTCTAGTGATGCAATTCTTAACACACCTCTAGCACACTAGACAGGAGATAGATAATTAGTGAGGTATTTTCAGGTCATATAAATACTCTTTCAATGTCCAGGAGTGTAACATTCTAAATGTGCCTACTGCTCAGGAGAAAAGTACAATACCAGTTAGTCTCGTCTTTGTAATTGTTTGTTCCTCGCTTTCATTCAAGGTACCTGCAGGCAACAGTCTCCAGTTGATGCATAATTTAACACCACAAGTGGTCGTCATGACTTTCTCAGATGCTGCTGCTATGCAACCTGTCTTTCTGGCAGCCAGAGCTATCTCAGAGTCTTGTGCCTTTCTTTCCTCTAAGGTCCCGGTACTTGGCGCACGTGGGAGAACACATGGAATCTATTGTAAAGAAGCATGTGGCACCAATCTGGCAGTTTTGGCAGAGTGTAGAGGCCTCTACAGAAGAGATGCATTTTAGAGGGCTATATAGTCTGCCCAGTGTGAAAACTTCCACGCAAAAGCAAGTATCATTCAACTTGTGAGTTGGCACCGCCCCATTCATGTGGATGGTTGTTAGTGTAGATTGCCAGTATAACACACCTGTGCATTCCGTGTGTTGGATGAGAACATGAATCTATATGAAATGTACTCAAATCAGTGTAAATGATCAAGAGTTTAATGTAGCTGGGAGGAACCATGATATATTAAAGCCTCATTCAAGAGGGAGAAACTTTGTAACAAAATTTCTAAAGAGGATGGAGCATATGCATATTGAAGTGTTTTATAGATTAAAAGAGTTTGAGATTAGAGATCCTACTGATTTCAGACATTGACCCCTTCCTATGTAAAGAGAAGTAAACCACAGATACGAAATCTGAAAAATACTGCTTTCTTAGTGCCTCAGAGAAAAAGAACTCTGTGCATCATAGATCTTGTTTGCTTGCTAACCTCAGAATCTATAAGACTAATCAAATATTTTCTGACAGTCTAATTCAATGATGGCTTCCAAATTTAAATTTATCTCATTCTCTTCCAAGGAAAATTCCCAGGGAAGAAGGCAGAATGACCCGGAAAATCCACCACATTAACATTGCCAATTTTCCAAGAAATTGTTTCATCTAGTGGGAAGTTTTTTGGGGTGAGCATAGCTGATAGATTTTCTGGGCATTTAGGGAGGTGCACTCCATGGTGGCAAAAGATATCCAAGTGAAGAAGTGGCTGGTTCTTTTATGTATACTCTGATAATTCCCTCTGTAGCCACACAGCACCTTCAGGAGGTGTAATGCCATTGGCTGAACTCCCTGTGGCTGATATTAGAAACTATGGAAGGATTCAATAGGAATTAATGGTGCTTTTAGGATTATTAATTCCCCCTTTGATATCTATTCGGAGATCTTTGACATCAGCAGGCAATGTTGCCATGGAGAGCAGCTGGTCTTTTACTTCACTACAGCCTCAACTGTACAACCCCGTGTATCCTGAGCTCTGTGGGATCCCTATGTCTGAAATGTTGCAGTAGAGCCAGCAATAACCCCAAGATGAGTTTGAGTGATCTGAGTTCCCCTCCACTTGCAGAAGGGATAGTCCCTTCCTTCAGAGATGTAGATAGATACATTCAAATTTACTTCCCATAGTAGATAGGAACTTCTGTAAGAAAAATTGCATACAGCCAAATGATAAAGATAAACTAGAAGGATTTGGAAACACATGAACACAGACAGTGGGGTAAGTTTATCAAGCAATATATCACCAAAGAAAACAAGATTAAGGGTTTGATCCTGTGAATTGTTTAACACCTGTAACCCCCCTCCGAAGTTAACAGAATTTCACAGTGCACAGCACCTTACAGGGTCCTCAAAAAGATATAATTTTGAGGCTACTGTTTCTTAAAACAGTTTTTCTACTTCTACCATTAAGGTTAAAGTGCAGTTTTATTTTGAAAAGTGACTCGTATATTAAAAAAGCAAACAAACAAACCAAAAAAACCAAGCGTTTCCATGTCTGTTATGTGTCAAATAATTCCCAGATCAGCTGTGCTCCAGTTACAAGGAAAACAATGTTTTCCTAACTGCCAACTCTGTCAACTCAGCCCAGGCACAGTCATGCTTAGTCCTTTCCAACTTGTGCTTCATCACAGGTAATAAAGATGGGACAAGCTAAATTAGGTCCTTGGTTTATTTCTATGCAATCGCGAAGGGTTTGCAAAATGTAATTGCTTAGAATTTAGTGACATTGCTGTTGACAGTGGGCTGGAATAGAATTCAGCTTACTCTGTCTTAGCCCTGGTGAGCCAACATAGATAAGAGGAGTAAAACATACACACACACACACACACAAAGTCACCTTGTTTTTGTCACTAAAGTCAGCAAATATGAGGCTGATTACAGGAAAGAAATATATCTGAGTAAAATGTGTCTTTTTACATAATGACTTTTCAAATAGTATTGCACTTTAACATAACCTCCCTTAAAACTGTCATGAGAGGTCTAACTTAACTTAAATAATTCTCACTTCTTTTAGTTTTATTGTAAAAATAGCCTAGTTGTTGAAGATGATGATTCTTCCCTTCTGGTAATATTACTGGACAAAAAAAGATATTGTCTTAGCATTTGGAGGGACTTAAATATTACCAATGAGTAAAATGATCATCATTTAAAAAAGTCAGAACACACACATCTCTGAGATCCTGACAGCTACATACCATAGAAAATAATTGGTCATTCAGATATAGTGTTTGGCAATGGTGGCTTTTTAATAGTAAATTTGTAAACTATACATACTCTTTGCATCTCCATCACAAATTGACATCTGTTCTTAATTAATTACTGCAATAGAGTGCAATAAAGTCTGTGGAATATTTTTATTGCATCAATTTTAAACTAGCATCTGTGGGCCAAATTACAGCATTCTGTGCAAAGGTGAGTATAGACAGCCTCTCCAAGGGCCTCCACACTTCCATGCAGATCAACTGGTTCCCTGTTCCAACTCCTCTATCACTCTTAACTCTGTAGAGGCCAGATTCTTCAATGCCCCAGTAGAGGAGGTTTTACAAGTTACCATGGAACGAAATAGTACTGCAAAGTCATGACCAAGCCTTTAGATAAAATTTGTTGGATCTCAGTCCCCTCCACTAGTAGAAGTTGAAGAGATAATTGGAGCCCAAGGCAACTGTGTAGATTTTCCCAGTTATAATCCAGACCACATCAGAATAATTGAATCCCTATTCTTCTTCATGAATAGGTGGTGACACTGAAACAATTTTGAGCTGTGCGAATAATTTTGCAATGAATGAGAACAATGCTATTGCCTGATGTGTAGGGCACTTATTTGGGGAAGGAGGGAAACATTCAAGTTCCAGTCCAGGTTCCAACTGATACTTACTTATGTAGTCTCCTTGCTGGTGCTCGCTACACAGAGCGACATCTCCCCTCTCCTTGCATGGTTTGGGTCCTGGATTCTGTGTTTTGTTTTATGTGTGACACCTAGTGCCTCATACCAAGGTTACTCCACACTGTGCCTGGGTGCTCTCCCTTGGGAAAGTGAATAATGCTACCACTGCTGGCAAGGAGTACAAAACCCTGGATACAAGAAACATAAAATACATCAATACAAACTCCTGAAAAGGAATATCACACCCAAAAATAACCATATAACAAGGGGAGGGGGACTTTATTAGGAATAGGAAAATAGGATCTAGGGAATAAAAAGGTTAACATTAATTCCTCAATACTAAACATTAATAAAGAAATTCCCCAGCTCATAATGCTTAGAGTTTATCCCAACCCCCAGCTCCCTGCCTGGAACATTCATTGGTGGATGGTATGCTGAAGAAGTCTAGGATGAGCGCTGCAGGGCCGTGAACAGTGGCTGGCATAAACAAAAAAGGATCCCCTTACAGGGTCTTTGCCTGTGGGTGGGGCAAGGTCCTCTCCTGGCTCCCTGGTCTGGAGTCCTGTGGAGGTCTCATCTGGCTGTTGATGAGTGCTTTAACAAAGGTCGACAGGGGGAGCACCACTACCTTCCCCTATGTGAATGGCACCTACCTTTTGCCTTCTGACTATTGCCTTGTGACAGTTTGTGTACCCTCTATGTTTTCTCCTTTTAGAGGCTTATGGTAAAATTTGTACAAAGTATGCCATATCATTTGAAAACTCATGATTTGCTGATCATTATTGTCTTGGTAAAATGTATATGTCAACCCTCTATGTAAAGTTATAAGATTCTACTGTCTGATATTACTGAGACATGTTGCAGCATGTTCTAGAGGGCAGTCACAAACCAGTTCCCCAGATACAAAAGGCTATCCAAGGGCTCAGCCAGGTATCAACAAGATCAAATGGACCATCAGCTGATTAAGTGGCCATCTTCTGCAGGAGAGACGGTGTGGACAAAGAATCTACATTTTTACAAAGAAGCAGCTTGAGGTTTGTGTCCACACAGACTTTGTCTCCTGAATGTCAGATTCTTGTGCGAAAGAAATGGCTAGAAGTGGAGAGAGCAGATGTCCCAAACCATATCTCCCTTTCTCTCCACCCTCAGCATCAACAACACTTAAAAAAAAAAAAAAGGAAGCAGCATTGGGGAAGGATCTTAACTGAAAGATTCAGCCAGTAAGACTGTTGGGACTTATGGTGAGAGAGCACTTTGTTTTGAATTCACTTAACTTGTTAAGTTAGGTATTAGTTACATTTTACCTATTTATTTCTTTGTATCCAAGTCTCACTTTTATGCGTCATTACTTGTAATCATTTAAAATCCATCTTTCTGTAGTGAATACATTCATTTTAATGTTTTATCTAAACCAGTGTGTTTGAATTGAAGTGTTTGGGAAACTTCATTTGGGATAACAGGATTTGTGCATAACTTATTCTATTAATGAAATGATAGATTTTATTTGAGGTTGTATTGTCCAGGAGGGTGCTGGACAGTACAAGACACACTTTTTTCTGAGGGGAAGTCTGGGACTGGGAGTTTGCTGGTGTTTCCCTGCAGTGTAGTTCATGAGTGGCTGGCTACAGCACTCATATGGTATAACTGGGATTAATTTACATGCTGGAGGCTGTTTGAGAGCAGACCAGGAGTGATTGCTTTCAAAGTGAAGCAGTGTAAAAGGCACCCAAAGAGGACACACAACTGTCTTATCAGTCGAAATTGTACCCTGGATAATGTCACATGCTTCCATCGACTTTGTGCCAAAGCTATTTAATAAAGTCGACATGAATTTGTGAATAGTTTGTGACCTAAAACTGCATTTTTCAGCAAATAAATTGTTGTCAGAAACTCCTACAGAGCTTCGTTGGTTAAAGTGGGTTTGAGGACAAGCTCTCACTCCCTAGAAAATGACTCGTGGTTATTGTAACATATAGCCTCTGACTGCTAACATCCTACCACTTGCCTTTTTGTGGTGGAGTTGCTCTTAACTGAAAGTGGGTGTGTGAAAGGCAGATGTTTGGTGCCTTGTTCCCTCTCTTCAAGCGTAAAGGACATGAGCAAGAGTGTAGTAATTACCGACCCATCAAATTAATGAGTTACATGATGAAATGGCTGTAAAGAATTATTGAGAAGATTTCGGGAGGAGCTGAAGCATCAAGCAAGTGACAATCAATTTGGGTTTATGCCAGAAAGGTCAACAATGGATGCAATGTTTGCAGCCTGCTTATTGCTGGAGAAGTACAGGGAGAAACGCAAGGACTTGCACTTAGTGTTTATGGATTTAGAGAAAATTTACAACCAAGTTCCTAGAGAATTGTTAGGGTGGTGGCTATGATACGTTTATCATAGAAGTACAGGGGTAGTAAAACAGTAGTGAGAAGCAATCGGGGCCATAACGAGAAATTCACTGTGCAGTAGGGCTACGTCAAGATTCAGCCTTTCCTATTTGTGATTATAATGGACACCTCAAAGAAAATTAGGGGAGAGGCTCCATGGAGCATGCTTTTTACTATTGAGCTTATGATGTATCATGAAGATAAAAATGAACTGGAAAGGAATCTAGAACTATGGAGGGCTGCATTAGGAAAAAGATGGCTTATGAATCAGCGAACACAAGATGGAATATATCCAATGTTTCACTGAGAGGAACAACTGAAGCTAGTAAAAATGGATGATAGAGTATTGTCTGAGCAATACCTTGTTTCACTGTTGAGCCATGACAGGAATAGGAATGTAGATGTTAGGAGCTGCATAAAAAGTGCTGGATGTAAATGGAGGGAGCTGATGGGAATTCTCTGCAATAAGAATATACCCAGTAAACTAAAGAGCAAAGTGGTTTAAGATTGTGATTAGGGTAGCCATGATGCAAAGAGAGAGTATGGACAGAGATGCCTGCGTCATGTGAGATGGTGGGACGTTTTGGCCAGAGAATACAGCACTTCATCATCCAGATGATGAAGATGTCATCAAAGTAGCGCAAGTAGAGTAGGGGCATTAGGGGACGAGAC
Organism: Chelonoidis abingdonii; assembly: GCF_003597395.2. NCBI lineage: Eukaryota > Metazoa > Chordata > Testudines > Testudinidae > Chelonoidis > Chelonoidis abingdonii. The sequence continues at coordinate 24,163,505 of NC_133773.1, forward strand.
CTAAGGAAGAGTTGTTCTAAGTCAGCCATAAAAATGTTTGCATACTGTGGGGCCATGTGAGTAGTGTTTCTGATTGTCTGAACCTAACTCATGCTCAGGAAGGACAGGAGACACACTTTCTCAGCCGAGTCTGCAGTTTCTGACAACCTGAACTACTCAGAGGGGGGAAAAAACTAGATAGTTTTTTCCAATTGGTGATTATAAATATTGGGAACTGATTATTCTGTATACAGAAATGTATAAGAAAGGGCAGTTGCCACAGTTATTGCTGTTCACTTTTTACAATCTAGTCCACATCACTGATGGTTTCAAGCTGCTGTCATCACTCAGTCTGTGAAGGCAACATTTATAACAAATGTGTTGATGAACTGTGCTCAGCTCCCCTTATTGGTGATGTATGGGAGATATCAAGCTAGTTAAATTATGACTCTGCAATCATTTTTAATTCATTAGTCCCTTCCAGAGACTAAAAAGTGAGGTCAGTGTTCTGGGATTATCTACTCTGAATCTATCCTCTAATTATTTTCTGCTATGTTTTCCAAGCCCTTGCATTCCGAGGTACTTCTCTAAAAAACACCAGATCACTTTAATTTGCCAGCGTTTGAATATAGTGAAAAAACAAAATTTAGATAACAGGCTCTAGTTTTAGCTCGTTAACTTTGTATTTCCAAACTGCACCATATTTCTGGTTTCTGTAAAAACAATTTTGAACCAATAGCAAAATTTTGTTTGTCTACATAAAACGTTTATGTTCTTTCCTTTTCCTTTTATTCTCTTTTCATTTTGCCTTTGTCTCTATTGCCAATTATTCTAACATCATAGAAAATGGAAGCAAAGACTAGGCCTTCCTCTGTTTAGATGAAGAAAATGCAGTGTGTAATCCATTTGTTTGTACTCTTGCAGTCGTGTTAGACACGGTATAACCATGGAGAATGTGAAATGAAAACAGTTCCTTTTGGCAACTTAATTAGCAGTGCTGATGAATAAGAACAGTGATTTAACAGGTACCGTTCATTCACTTCTATACATTTCTTGACACACAGTGTTACAGGTAAAGCAAAATGAAAGCCAGATTCATCATATAAAATCACAATCTCACCAATTAGATCTATTGCCAGGTCTTTCTTTTTCTGTGTGGGTAAACAATGATCATCTTCCTGTGCTGCCCACCAGCAAGGCTCTAATTAAGGGTCTGTCACAAGTAGGTGTACAATTTATCCATTGTTTAGTCATTCCAATATATTGCAATGAATCTGCTCCCTAGTAATCCCAATTAGGCGGTGTGACATTTATCAGGTGCTAATTAAGTGGATTCTATTCTATGTGTAAACAACATAGCATCACAGTGTGGAGATACAGGATTGTTGTTTGTTTGATTTGTTTGTTTGTTTTTACATATTGCTATAGCAGGAGCCACAGAGACCATTATCATTAAATTTGCATCATGGTTTCCCGTCTATGATGATTTTCAACAATTTATATCAATAAAACTGAATGGAATTCCACGGGACAAAGATAAGGCACTTCTCTAGCCCAAGGGCTTTCCTTTGGTTGAATTCCAAAGTCCCATTGCAAACAATAAAGGTGTTAGAACTTCTAAAGAAAAGGTCACAAGAATCTCTTACACTGGAAAATGTTAGGGAACCTAAACATACGGTCTGCTGCTTGCTCCTCCTATAGTCAAATATGTCCCTAATCCTGCAAACACTTATGCACATACATAACTTGATACGTTTGAAAATTTCTTGATGTACAATCTAACCTAAGAAAATAGAATTCTGGACTACCATGTTCTGGCACTTATTTAAAGTAAAACTCATAGGCAGTTATTCTCACATAAGAACAACTATTTAAAATTTTCATTTTGTTCTCTGTTCTGTTGTTATCATTGTGTTTACATTCAATTTCCCATCTCTACTCTGTAAGCCTTCTTGCCTGACCATACTAATACATGCACCTTTGAAAGTGTCATCCTTCAAACCACTTTCAATCTGATCTGCTGAACAATTAATGATTCAATAGAGAACTTAAGATTCATTGCAGGGCACTCAGCAGGTTTGATGGGTTTCATTAAGCCCTTATCAAATCTATTCTATTTGTTAAGGAATGTGATTATAAGTAATTTTTCAATTAACTTGCACTGGTTTTGTGGTATAACTCTGCCTAGCTAATGTTTAATGTTAATAAGATGTTATATAAGTAACTATTTATAGCTGTTGTATTAATTCTACTTTTGCAAAACAGAATGTAACTAGTATAAAACATAAATAGTATTTGGAATATTATGAATAATTTAAAAAATATATTAGAGTAAATCTACTGATGTTCCTTATACTGACTTCCCCCTTTTGTTTCTGGTACATATAGTCAAATATAAGGTTTCAATGTTTTCTGTATTCAGCATATACATGAAAACACATTTCCCTCTAATCTTCTCAGAGATGACTTCTCAGGCTTTATAATGTAACTATAGTATGTAGTGTGTGTCACCTACAGAGCTTGAGAAGTGGCAGCATCTCAGTCCATTCAAACACTTCAGAACCCTATCAGCAAATGAACGGTTTGGAGATCTTCACAGCCAGCAGCATTCCAGCCCTTGGGCTAAGAGCTGACTTGGGGTCTCAGTTGCTGGTGAAACAGAAGTCTGTAGCCTGTATCCATAGTAGTACAGGTTTTTGGGTCACTGTATAAAAATACCCATTCCATAGATCTTTATAAAACTCTCACTCATCTCTTTCCCCTTAAAGCCAGCTAAGTCAGGCAAGAATTCACAAACTCTCACCTCACTGAGTGCTGCCCCATTCTCTTTGTTTCCATCTGGGATAAAATTCTAGTTTAGGGCCACTGGCTAATAGCTATATCCAGGCTCTGTAGCCTTTACTGGTAACAAATACTTCGCTGCCACCCCAGCCCTCTCTCTCGGTCCAAAAATCATACTATGGTGGACAAAACATTATCCTAATGGAGGGCTTGCCTAGTAAATAAACCTGGAATAGAACTCAGCCATAACCAATATGGTACAGGCATTGGACGTAGCCCTCACACCAAACACAATTCTTGGTCCTTTGTCAATTGGACACTAAGTTCCAAGGGCTGTGTTAAACTCCTTTTATTTATAACCACCTTTCCCCTGCCTTTGACTGGCTCATCTCAGAGAATGACTAGAGTATGATCTGCTAGGTGGATTCCCCACAATGAAAACTTACAACTATACAACTTCAGAATAGCTACTGAGTGTGCCTGGTAACTGCCACATCCTGTTCTAGAAGTTTCTGTGTCTTTCAAACTGAGTTGTTTTACTCTGTTCTTTGCACATGTGCGAAGACATAGAGTATCCAACTAAGAACTAGAAGTCATCCCTACTGCCTCTTTTCCTCTTCCCTGGAGAAACAATCAAATGCTGCAGTATGAAGTATGTGGGTTACATAAGCAGGCAATCATTGCTAAAAGTTAGATTAAGGACTGTAGGTAGAAGTAGCAAAAGCAAGATGAGGATGTAGATCACTAGAATAAAGGGATGAAAAACAGGAATATACTTTGGCTCAATCCAGCAAAAGCATTCAAGCATGTACTTAACTTTAAGTACATAAGTTGAATTCAATGGAGGTTGGATCCCCATTTAAGTTGGAGTATATTTCATTAATAGTTAAGATAACTAAATAAAACTGTTCCTCTTTGATTCACAGGCCCAAAAGTACAGCTAAATGTCTGCTGTTTATGACTAGCCCATTTTGATTCAAATGGTAGAAGATGAGACTGGAGAATTTTGTGATAGTCTTCTTAAGAAGAACAGAGACAGAAAATCCAGAGAGTGGACATGGAAATAGCAAAATGGTGTAACAAAGAATTAGACCTATTATATTCTTCCCAGTAAACTGTTATGTAATCCATTTTAAAGTTACTAATGAGGTTGAATCTTACAAATCATTGGCTAGCTGACCATTCCAAGACTTTATATAGCTCTGTAAATAGATTCCAGTGTGGAATCATGCATGAATGAAAAGAATCGTATGATTTTTGAACAGTTATCTCAAAACATTAACGTGTAGTATTTGGATGAAGGGAAAAGATGATATTGCAGAGTTATTTTTCTTTTTGTAGTGTTAATTCTTTCTTATATACCCTACAGAGTATCTCTGGATGAATACAGGATTTCATTTTTACTACTAATTGTGATGTTAATTTCAAAAAAATAAGCAGGGTTTGTTGGCAAAATTGGCTGTGGGTTGTGTGGTGGGTGTGTCGCTAAGTTGTTTGTTTGTTTGTTTTTTGTTCAAGATCTTTGTGGTTTTACTTTGTAGAAGTTTATAAAACATTCTTCATTTTCAAACTACGTCAGTGATTCAGACCCCCTGAATATTGCTCTGAGTTTTGCATTCAAACAAAAAACCTCAAACTGAAACTCAGTAAACACAGCTTAATTTTATCTGGTTACACATTGGAACTGTGGAAAATATGAATTTTACCTGCTTTAATAGAAAACCATAAAATGGCCCAGATTTGAACAAAAGGTTCATGAGCATTAATGAATCTTTCGAACAAATATATCCTGAGCCTTGAATTTTTAACAAAACCCAGAAACCTATGTTCTGCACAGTTCTGCTTTTTCACTTTTGAAAATCTTGGTCTAAAGTTATAAAGTTTACTAGTATTAGTCACTGCATTGTCCTGACACTGGTTAAAGAAGCCCCATAAGCCTGCATGGGAATGCCCGTTGCTCAAAAGTAGTTTAAAAAATGGTTGGTTTGAAAAAAGAAAAATAAAGTTAATTGATACTTCTTCATACCAAGTAAGGAATTGGTATTGATGGTCTAACCATATTCATTGGTTAAGGACCTGTGATTAGCAGGACTCAAGACAACACTGAACTCATGATTATTAGGAAACCAAATTAGGGCCAAATTACACACAAGCACCTGAAAGGTGTAAGCTGTTTCCCAAGGAAAGAACTTTCAAAATTGCTCAGCGATGACTTCACTCTGCTACTACTGAAGTCAATGGGAGTTTGAGCACTTTTGAAAATCCCACCCTAAATTCTTAGATATTTAAACAAGCCAAGCCTTATACAGGCTGAAAAGTAGCCGAGAAGATAATTTCACAAATTTTATTACTATTTTCCACCTGACCTGAATGTTGTTAACCGGTACAATGTTAATCAAACCCAGTAAAATTGTAAATCCTGCCAATTTTGGTTTAGGACTTTTTTGTAGTTTTCTGTTTAAAAAAGAATCAAACAGTAGTAGTCTCAGGAAAATGAGATAGTAGTTTCAATATTTAGTCAAGTGGATGAGATGAAAACCAAACTATAGATGAGAATCTTTACTGCATCAGAGAAAGAGATCAAATATTGTGTATGCAATGGCAAGAAAGTGCAGTTTATGGACTATATCTTCCGCTTATGTAAATTAGCATTACTCCATTCATTTCAGTGCAGCTATGCCAATTTACATCACCTGAGGATCGGGTCTTATATTTTAAAATTAGAAAACTGAAGAAAGCAGGAAATAATAGCAGGAGATATAACTACTTCATTATTGATCTAGAAGATGGTGTGGACTGCACCCTTAGCAATTTGGCAGATGACACTAAACTGGGAGGAGTGGTAGATACACTAGAGGGTAGGGATAGGATACAGAGGGACCTAGACAAATTAGAAGATTGGGCCAAAAAAAATCTGATGAGGTTCAACAAGGACAAATGCAGAATCCTGAACTTAGGACAGAAGAATCTCATGCACTGCTACAGACTAGGGACTGAGTGGTTAGGCAACAGTTCTGCAGAAAAGGATCTAGAGGTTACAGTGGACGAGAAGCTGGATATGAATCAAGAGTGTGCCCTTGCTGCAAGAAGGCTTAATGGCATTGTTTGGCTGTATAAGTAGGAGCATTCCAGCAGATTGAGTGACATGATCATCCCTTCTAATTCGGCATTGGTGAGGCCTCATCTGGAGTATGTGTCCAGTTTTGGGCCCCCCGCTCCAATTTTTCCACTCTTTCTTGTAAAGAGTCCAGCGGAGGGCAAAAAATTATTAGGGGGCTGGAGCACAATGACTTATGAGGTGAGGCTGAGGAATTGGGATGTTTAAATCTGCCAGAAGAGGAGAATGAGAGGGGATTTGATAGTTGTTTTCACTGCCTGAAAGGGGGGTCCGAAGAAGAATGAATCTAGACTGTTTTCAGTGGTATCCGATGACAGAACAAGGAGTAATGGTCTCAAGTTGCAGTGGGGAGGGAAACTTTTTTCACACGTAGGAGGGTGGTGAAGCACTGGATGGAGTTACCACCTAAGGGAGGTGGTTGGAGTCTCCTTCTTTAAGGGTTTTTTAAAGTCAGGCGAGATCCGATCTGACCCAATTTCTTTAGAGGTTTTTAAAGTCAGGCTTGACAAAACCCTGGCTGGGATGATGTTAATTGGGGATTGGTCCTGGCTTGAGCAGGGGATTGGACTAGATAACCTCCTGAGGTCCCTTCCAACCCTGATATTCTGTTATTCTAACTGAAATGTGATGGTTAGTTGGAAGATGCATGGCAGGATATCGATGTAAATGTAATAGAGGCAGATTACATTTTACAGACAAAATTGCATTTCATCTTGAAACTCTGCAAAAGTGTATTGTAGAGACATACCCCTTTGCTGCACCAGAAATAGAGAATTTAATGTAGGTTGAAAGGAAGTCAATATGCTAAAGAGAAAAAAGGGGGAAGAAGGGACTACCATTCTCCTGATGATATACCTTTTGCTGTTCATAACATCTATCAATTCCAGAATATTATTTATTTATTAATCTTAGATTTCATTCTTACACAAACTCCACACATATCCAAATCTCTGGGTTCCTTTGAAATATACCGAAAAATACAACCGTATAGATGATATAAAGTCAAAACTGGCCAAAGCAGCAGTACCTTTTCCTCCTACTCTCCCATAGGTTGTCTAATCCCCAGTGATGTGATCTATACATCTTCAAGATGTCCATCACACTTTCTCACTAGGCACAGATCCTGCCCTCAGCCACCTGCCAATGCCCGCTGAAAGAGATGGGTTCTGTGGTGTACCCAGGTGGATCAAAAAAAAAAAGACTATTTTGGATGTTGGCAGAAGAGCATACCAAAGGAAAGGCGATATTTTAGAGAATGCTCTACTCCTATCTCCTTCTCTTTTTTATAAAAGGGGAGGAGGAGGAAGGGCCTCTGTTGAATGCAACTGTGGCAAAACTTAATAATTACTTTTCTATTCCAGGAAGGTAATAAAAGAGGCTTGGGGAAAGATACTATGGCTTTCTATGTGTAGGTGTGTGTTTTAGGTAACTAACTGATGATAGTTATCACACTGGGAAATCCTAGTGAAGACAGGACAAGTTTTAATGTTACTTCAATTATAGCTCGTCAGGGTGAACTCTAGTAGGAGCTATCATGTGCTGGCTCTCTCACTGCAAAAATACACTTTCTTTCTTAGTGTGGTCACTGCCAGACTGTTCAGTTTTAATTGTGTTACTAAATCATGCAGTGGTTACATCACTGGATTTTGCCACATGAGAGAACAAAAAACAGTTCAGTCAGGATTCTCTGCAATTGACCAACTTTATTGAATAACTGTGAAAATAAAACAAAGCACCTTTATCTGATTCTGCTTCAGACCATCTTTAATTTATATTCTGCTAATTAGTAAAGCATTTATCCACAAGAGAGGGTTTTTAAAACCCAACCAAGCATGATATTTGATTGATGATTCTGTAAACTAACACTAGAGTGATATAATTTAGATTTTAAGAAACGTTTCCAAAATGAGAGCTACACAATGAACTTGAGATAATTAAAGATAAGAATCTAAATAAAAGAATGACAAAAGAACTTTTTCTTTCCATCAGAACATCTTCCAGAGAATGGACTGGAACAAAAGAAAACTAAGCATTACCAGAGAAGAGCAAAATCCTCTCCGATTTCCAGAAATATCTTCCTCCTTTACAGACAAGACATATCTCTTGTCACATATGACATTGAGCGTGACATACAGAAGACAGATCAGTACGGATGGGAATATTTCTTAACAAGCTCAGAAATATCTTTCTAAGGTAGGTGGTCTCTCAGATAGAAAACTGGTTAGAGATGCTATGAGGCGCTGTTTGACTGCAAACAGAAATGTGATCAAGAGTAGTCTCCTACTTAACCTGAAGACAAAGGCCTATTATCACAGTGGTACACATAGCAGTACCTCTGTTTCTGGTTTTTGTACTGACTTCCCCTTCCTACCTTATTAATTTTCTTTACTGAAGTCTTAGCATTGCCACTTCCTACTTAGCAGTGGTTGCTTCAAAATTCAGTATTGTATTCTCACACACAGTTGAATGGAGGTAAGAGTGATCGAGAAAGCTGGACTCTGAATCTGGTAAAATACTACTGTCATAGTATTCTTTCCCAAATCTGAACCTTAGCGTCCAAAAAATGAGGTACTAGCATGAATTCCTCTAAGCTTAATTACCAGCTTAGATCTGATACACTGCCACCAAACAGGACTCTAAGTGCCTGATAAACTCTGGTCTCCCCAAAACCTTCCCTGGGGATCCCCCATAGATCCATCCCCCCTAAGGATCTTAATTACAAGTGGAATTAGTTAACTCTTGTCCCTCACTATTTTGGCGTTCTTACCATAGGCAATTCTCCCACGGTGGATTAACCCTAGAAGATACTGGGATTCATACCCTTAATCTTAAACAGAGGGCTTTCCACCTCACCAGATAGCAATACAAGATTCAAGCTCCAAGTGAATCCTAAACAAAGGAGATTTGTCCCTCTTTCCCTCTCCTTTCTATCTCCCCTGTCTCCCACACATTCCTTACGGTATTAGACAGACTCTCATTCCTTGAGCACTAACTGGGGATGGAAAAATCAAACAGGCTCTTTAAAAGGAGGTGCATTTTATAAAAAGAGAAGAATAAATAAGAAATCTCTGTACAGTACTGAAGATATAATTATATACAAGGGTCCTTGCGACTTTATAGCCAGATGGAGAAAAGCTTTTCCAGCAAACATGATGGACAATTTAAAAATACTTGGCAGCACTATATTCATCCCAATTAAAAAACTCTACCAGCCAATGGTCCCTCTAAGATTGCAAGTACAAGAACAATTTAAAAGACTATACCGGCACCTTTACTACTCATAGTACTCATTTTATTTTTCTGAAAATACTATAGGATATGACTGTAAGCATGGTGAGCTGTGGCAGAAAACCCTGGTTCGCACATCTAGTTCCCTTCCTTAGAAGAACTCAGAGTGAGATACTCGGAAAGCAAAACCCCAAAATCCCATTCCATACCACATAGGCGTTCCTATCTACTTAAGATTTGAAAGTATCTTGTTTCCTGATTGGTCCTCTGGTCAGGTGTTGCAGGTCACTGTTTGTTAACCCTTTACAGGTGAAAGAGGCATTAACCCTTAGCTATCTGTTTATGACAACTACCATTGCTCAAAAAGTTTGAGGACAACTTTGTTGTTTGTATCTTTGATGCTACATTGGTTACAGACATAGTTGTGAAATAAAGCAGAGATTTTCCTTGGATTACAAAAGAATGGATAGGGGAATAGTAGGAAGTATGGAATAAGGCACCAAACTGAAACACCATACTAGATCCGCAGCTATTGTAAATCAGCAAGTTTCCCTTGAAGTCAAAGGAGCGGTGCTGAGTTACATGAGCTGAGAATCTGTGTCACAACCATTAAACTGGTTTTACACATAACTGGAAAGATGTAGACGAAACAGGACATTGGGCCAGGTGCATTTCCTTTGCTTTACCCTGGTTTTTTCCTTCCTTCTTTGTTTTTATTTAACTGTATCTGCTTTTAAAAAAAGAAATCTAATTTTAAAATAACGGCCAAATCCTGAATCACACAACAAATCTAGCCCAGCATATGGGGAAGAGATTAATTTGTTATTTCTATAGAACAGATTTGAAAACTATTAGGAAGCAGAAGGAGGGAAGGACTTGTGGAGTCCTTCCAAGCAGGAGGCTTAAAGATAAGGAGGAGGATAATGATGATTAGAATTTGATCCTGGCAAGAAATGCAAGGGTTAGGAGTCAGAGGAGTCATATACAGTAACTGGTAGTATATTATTTTAATGTTTCATTACTGTGATGGAAAGACACTGACATAAAGATTGATTAGGTGCAGGTCACCTCATCAACTCTGGGAACATAAGTGAATAAATCTCCTTTTGTACAGATACTGTTGGCTTGCCTGACTTGGACCGATTATGTCAAGTAAAACTGTCCTGTACCACATGTGTCTTATGCCAGTTATTTTTGTGACCTAGAAATACTTAGCTCACACAGAACTTTGACTTTGAAGAATATAACTTATAATGTGAGAAAAGGAGGTGTAATGTAGAGCAAGTCACAGATCCATTGAGACTGAAACGTTGATAGCTGTGAGATGGGAAAGAAGTGCTTTGATACTCGTATGACGCACTTTAACTGAAACACTGGCTCACATGAGTTATTGCTTCTATAAATTCAAGTGCACAATATGAAGTGAGACTTTTCCCATGGGAAAGAGACAAGACCTTGGCTCTTTAACAAAGTATATTCAAAATAATGAGGAGCTGGGCTATACAGCAATAGTTGCAACTTAATTGATATTTCTTAAATGCCTTAAATTACTGTTCTTAATATAAGCAAGTGTCTTAGTAAGTCATCAGGCTGACATTAAAAACAATAAATTATGCATAGCAATTTTATCCTTCATAACTGAGAATACGGACAATTCAAGCGCTGGTGAGAGAAAATTACTTCAGTATAGACGTTAGTTACTTACCTTTCTTTTAAAATGTTTTACGTGGATTTGGTTCTCCCAAAAGTGAAGGGCTAACTGCACTGATGTGAGCGTCTGCCACGAGGAGGCTAACTGCACTGTGACTAGGACTCTGTTTACAAGACACAACCAGGGACACCTATGATATTCTGTACCAAGATGTAAATATTTGCAGAATCTGTCCCTAAGAAACTAAGAATCATCAACACTTGTAATATAAGTAATTATTACAATAGAAGAAATACTCAACTCCTTAAGCACTTGTAGATCAATAAAAAGGAGCAAAAATAAATGCTATTCTATTTTTCTGTAAGGATATTTATAAACATTGAAGGATGTGAAACAATTAGAAACTCTATTAAAAAGTACAAGTCAATGTTCTTGAAAATAATGAAATTAATGGAACAAAAGACTGTGCTGGTTAATCTAATTGAGATTGTATCCCAGTAATTTTCATGCTAAAGGAAGTTTTCAGCTTGGAGAAATTAAAACATATGATTACTTTAGAAGCCAATTAAGCTGGTGTGTTTGTTTGTGAGACAAAGAAAGAGGTTCAGAATGATAAGCCAGACACTTATCTGCTGTAGTAGAGAGGTAAGAATGGTCTCTGTGAAGCAGGCCAGGATTTATAATCACTCTAGGATATTCAAAATTAGAACTGTCTAAACAAGAAACGCCATTTTAATGATTAAGCACCTTAATGACGCCATACTAACATGAAACAGCATTCTGGTTCAAATTTGTAAAGCAGTGTGCACCTGCACTTGTGGCACCAACAAAATTCTGTGTTGCGTGCAAAGAGAACTCTGCACTTCCTATCTCCTTTTAGCTGAAGCCAGGTAGTTTCCAGACATGCTTCTAAACACATACAAAATTCATTTTCAAAGATACTATTATCTAGACTAGAGACTACCTATTATTACCCAGTTCTTAGAGGCTATTATTGCCTAGCACCTAGACTCAATGGCCAAGATTGGTGCCCTATTGTGCTAGGCACTGAAATGAATATATAGAGTGTGTGTGTGTATATATATATAGAGAGAGAGAGGCTCTGCCCCTGAGAGCTTACAATCTAAACAGAACTTGAAGCATAGATGAATGAAGTAACTTGTCCAAGGTTACACTAGAAGTCTGTCCCAGAGCCAGGAATTGAACACAATCCGTCCTTCCATTATATTCCAGAGATAGGAGGGACACCTGGTAAAATGCAGCTATCACACAGTTATGAAAGTTTCAGACCAGGTAATCCAAAGGTGCAGGTATGACTGCAGACATTTGTTTAGTTGGTGAAAGCTGAAGCTTTGTGCTCTCCTGATCTTATAAGTCACTGATATTGAGATGGCTGAATCTTGTACTTTATCTATGTGCTTCTGTGTAAATCTTTGCTCTTCAGTGTGTTTGTTGCTATGTAGCTCCTTTTGACTAATCATGCAGTGTATGAGAAAAGCGAAACACAGCAGAAGGGGACAGCTCCATATGTACACAAGTTTCCTGTTGTTGCCTATAGGAATGATTTTTAAAAGGACTCTTTACCAGAATAAAAGAATTAAGAGAAATAGAATGATTTACTCTCTGTGTTGGGTTAAATGAACTATTTGAAGGAAAATGAGCCAAATGTCATTAGCTGACTACAAAAGTTATATCAATGTTTTTTCTTTAAAAAAATAAATAAAAATACAGTATGTAATTCATGACTTATTGCCTCACTTTTGCTCTATCCCAGGGGTGGGCAAACCATGGCCCGTGGGCTGGATCTGGCCCATGGGATTGCCACCCCTGTGGCACCACGGGCCCTGCGCTGCCACTGGAAGCAGCTGGTATCACATCCCTGTGGCCCCTGGAGGGTGGGGGGAGGGGCAGAGGGCTCCCTGCACTGCCCTCGCCTGCAGGCACTGCCCCCTGCAGCTTCCATTGGCTGGGAATGGGGAAGCACAGTCAATGGGAGCTTCAGGGAAGGTACCCATAGGCAAGGGCAACACTCAGAGCCCTGTGCCCCCGCCCCTGTCCAGGGCCGCAGGGATGTGGTGCTGGCAGCTTCCGGAAGCAGTGTGGGCAAGGACAGGCAGGGAGCCTGTCTTAGCCCCGCTGCACACCACTGCCATCCTGGAGCCACTCCAGTAAGCACCACGGGGCCAGATCCTGCACCCCAACCCCCTGTTCTGAGCCCCCTGCCGCACACCACATCCCCTCCGACATCCCACACTCCCTACCGCACTGAACCCCCTGCCCATCCCTGCATTCATGGCCCTGCATGCAATTTCCCCACCCAGATGTGGCCCTCGGGCCAAAAAGTGTTCCCACCTTTGTGTATTTGTTCTTCTCTTTAAGAGTTATTTGTATCTCAGTAGTTCACTTTTTCATTAATAAAAGGGTTGGTAACTACAAGGACCCTTTGTTACCCTGATATAAGTCTATTCTGTTCTTTTTAGCATCTTAAAAATCCATTTTAGTTGTCTTCATCATATGTCCTTCATAAAAAAAATCAAAATTCCTGGCTTCCAAATAGTGATAGTGATTGCTTTCGGTCTTGTGCCCAGATTGAGCCCACTGCTTTAGTGGAGCCCCAAAATGCAAATAAAGTGCTAAAGAACTGAAAACAAATTGTCTTCTAATAATGTATTGCAAAAGCAGTCCAAGACTGCAGTGGGATTGCTAAGAATAGTCCTAGTTTAAAAACCATACAAACTCAAAATTTTCTTTGTACAAATATTCTGCAACATTTGCATAAAATTCACTGCTTCTGGCAGGCATTCCTGTCAATCAACTCCTTTGCTAAAATATTCAAGACAAGTAAACATAAAAATATGTTAACACTGTCAAAGCAAATATATTTAAAAATTCAAATGATTAACACACAAGTTTTTGCAATATTTGCAGAACTCTAGTTGAAGTAGAATTTTTTCTGTGGTGATATTTTGAAAGCCTTTTCTCTGTTGCAGGATTATAAATGGCCCCTGCATAGGACCTGTCTCTCCCCCTTCTCTCCTGTCACACCAAGACTTGGCTACAAGCAACCCTCCTAGTTTCCCCAAGGTCACATAAACAAATCAGTGGCAGTCAGCAAGGTTGGGAACAGAAGCTAGTCCTGGAGTCCTTGTTTCCAGTCTGCTTTTCGAAGCAGCAAACAACGTCTTCCATAACTGTGTGTGTCACATGGAACCATAAATTCAAATGACAAATAATTCTGACGTATCAGATAAATATTACAGCATCACAATGCAAATAAAAAGTGCTTTTTTTCCCTGTCTGAAGTAGAAGACAGAATGCAAGTAAGTCTGTTTATATACTTCTTCTACATAACAAATATTTTATTCTATTTGAAGTGACTCATAATAGTTTTCCTTCATAAGAGCAGGGATGTAAATGAACAGATCACAGAGATTAGCAAAGATGTAACATTCAAGAGACATCTTGAAGCAATGCAGGATCTTTCCAATAAATGCAAAGTGAAGTGCCCAACTAAATGAAAGGTACTTCTTGTAACTGAGAATTAGTGTCCCAAGTCACTGTTTTAAGAGATGTAGAACCACTTAGAGCCAATCAATAATGTAAAAAATATTAAGTGCTAAGAGGCATATCAGAAACAAATTCTATGGGCTTTCTGTGTGATTTTTATGTACATTACAACAAAAATAGGATATATGTCAAACAGTCTCTCTTTAAATGGAAATTCAAAAATAAAATAAAATAAAACTCTATAGTTAATTTTTAAATATCCAGACATTTGTGCTTTTAAAACTTGTTGAAATGATGATATAATTTAAACTCTAGAGCTGTCATATATATATTTGACCTTTACCTGACTCCCTCCTTATTGCAATATTTAATGCAAACTCACCTACCAACCCTGAGTCAGCTTGGGAAAATTATAAAATTGATTTAACTCAGCCACAGCTTCTGTTTATCTTCTGTATTTGCAGTTTAGGCTAGTGGAGACCATTGATAATTACAGAGGCTTCCCAAGCTTATCAACAAGAGAAATCTGAAAGGTTATAAAATTAGATAGCCTGGGAAAGAAATTAGACCTTTCTCCAGACAATAGCTATAACTTATGATGCAGACCGAAGTGTCTTTAGCTTTGCTTTGTTAATTCTGAATTTACAGAACACACTTCAATGACTCCTTCCCTGAAGACCATTTAAAGGCATAGAACCACAAACAAAAAGGGATTACTTGTGTTCTTATTCAGAAATGAATTAAAATAGAAACCAAAGCTCAATTAGATGTCTGAGCTATCAGTGCAGGGCTGTTTCTTTGTTCTGAATTAGGCAGAAAGGAAGGAATGCACAGATAAGACACATTTACAACAACTAAGCAAGACCAAAAAGAAAATCAGCAAAAATGGTAGGGCAGTGAGGGGCTCCTAACTCACATACTCCAGCTGGCAGAAGGCACACCATACCATAACTCAAATCTGACCTGGAATGCTGATTGCCCCAATTCATCGATAAGATGTTATCTAAAAGGTGTCATGTAAGGTATCATATGCAAACTGGTAGCAGACTGGTTTATTATTGCATGATGAATAAACTGGTGGTATATAAAGAATTGTAGATGTGCTGGAAATATGATCTTGAAGTGTTTTTGGCAAGCAGTGCATAAGCCCATCCTGTCCTAGACAAAGAAATGTTTCACCTTGACTGTGTCTCCAATGGAGATTGAGCAAGGCAAGACAAGAAACAATGGAAGCAGAGGATTTACAGAGAAGATAAACAAAGCCATCAAACTAGCAAATCGGAGAGATTACTGCTTAGCAATTATGATGCGGATTGGAGGCTGTTCCCCTAGGAAGCTTTCCTGGCTCTTGAAACAAAGACCCCTGGCTTGGGAAGTATAAATAGAAAGCCATTTTGCTAACCATCACCTGTGGGACACAAGAGGTATCAATGTAGTGAGTCTTCTCTGAGCCCGATGAGTACTGCCTCAGCCTGAAAAATGCTGCTGAGTGTGATTAGCCATCCCTCAGCCTGATTATCTGACACCTCCACTTCAATCAACCACGGCTCATCCAATCCACAAGCAAAAGTCTAACCTGGTGACCCCCAGGCTACAGTTATAGGCTCCTAATGAGAGCAGCCACCTGAGTCAGCTCAACATCACTACTTTGCTGGGAGTATCTCCTGCCACTTGGGGGTTCTGACAGACTGCCCCAATCTCAGCGTCTTTCTGCTCCAGCCTTGTTCTACCCTGATTCTGGTCCCTGGTCAAACCACTAGGCATCACCATGGCTGCTTCAATCACTAGGTCTGACTATCCACTTCTCACTTTCTGACAGCCCTTCAGCCAAGGGGGTTGAAGTATTTTGGGAACAGACTAGAGGTGAGAAACCTACTTAGACAAAGACTGTAAGGCCTTGGCTACACCTGCAAGTTAGCGTGCATTAAATCAGCCCCCGGCACCCTAATTGCAGAGGTGTGCACTCTGGCAAGACTCTTAGACTGCCTGGACTCTGCAGCTGGAGCACTCCTGGTAATCCACCTCCACAAGAAGCATACAGCTTGCTGCACCCTGGCTGAAATGCCTGGGTGTCCGTGTGGATTGAAATTGCAATTCAAGTTCTTTTTCTGGCAACTCAAGGATATTGTCTTATAGTTTACCTAGTATCTTCTGGGACAGACTGGGATGGTGAGTCTGGAGGAATGCGACTAGCACTTTCTGGGTAATGAGACGGATTAGAAGCATGAGGAGCAGAGACACAGACAAGGAGCCAGAAGTGGTGTAGTAGAGAACAAGACTAGGACAGGAACAGGTGGGTGGAGACGAGGCAGAGGGTGTCAAGTGTTTTGGGAATGGTCAGAAGTCTGTGCCCATTAGAGCACACTCCTCTCCAGAGCCTGGAATAGAAACCAGGATCCCTGAGTCTCACCATTCCTCTGCTGTGAGCATATACCTGTGAAACCCACTGCAGAATGACCCATTCCATTCTAATTCTGACTCGTTTAGTAGTAGCAGTAGTAGTAGGTTATTATCTTCTCTCAGTGACTCCATTAGCTCAAGTGAATATATCTGTGCAGTATATATTAAAGGTTTTTAAGGTCAGGCTTGACAATCTCTGGCTGGGATGATTTAGTTGGGGATTGGGCCTGCTTTTGAGCAGGGGGTTGGACTAGATGACCTCCTGAGGTCCCTTCCAACCCTGATATTCTATGATTCTATGACGAGTTGCATCACTGCGCTTTGATTGGCCTCCAGAAATGTCCCATAATCCCTTGAAACCAAGTGGCCATTCTTGTCATTGTTTTGAACTTGGCTGCAGGCATGCAGATATCCCCTTTCAAAGCTGCGTTTCTGACATCCGGCATATTTATCTGCTCTGGAACAAAGCAAACCATTACTGTGGAATGCTCCTGCTGCCGAGGCACATGTGTGTGTGAAGGGAGGTGGGAACAGGGGTTTCCCCCCTGCTGCTGTCTGAACTTACAAGACAATGCCCCAAAACACACTGTCTCTCCCCCCACATACACATAACACACTCCCTGTCTCACTCCATACACACACACATTTGAAAAGCATGCTGCAGCCACTTGCACACTGGGATAGCTACCACGATGCACTGTTCTCTGTGGCGTTGCAAGAGCTGCTAATGTGGCCACCCCAGCGCGCTTCAAGCTGAGTGTAAACACACGGCAACGCTTTCCCTGCTGTTGTCTCTGAGGGCTGTTTTAACTCCCAGTGCTCTACATCTGCAAGTGTAGTCATGCCCTAACTTAACTTCAAGCTTTAGTCAGTAGAAATTGTGACCTTTCATAGCTTTTTCACTCTTACTTGAAATCACTTAAACCTGTGTTCTTTGTTTAATTCACTTATTCTTTTTTAATTACAAAACAATCTTAGTGTTGTTGTACTGAAGTGAAGTGTTTGGTCTTCAGGAACCTTAGAGGTGGATGTCTGCTCTGCCTTTTTGGAGGCAGATAACTAAACTTCTGTGAGTGTCCAGTGAGAGGGACTGGACACTGCAGGAAGACTGCTCTGGAGAAATCAGGAATTGGGGTTCTCTAACCGTTACCTGCAAGGCAAGGTTTGGACTGGCAGAGTCCTGAAGAGTTTTCTGGCAAGGTAGATGAGCTAGTGTGTCAAAGTGCTGACATACAGCTTAGTAGCAGCACAACTCATTCTTGCTGAGGCAGAGTGGTAATACAGTGGCTCACAGTTCTGGGTGACCTGAGCAGGATGTCATGGAGTGATATAAATAAAATCTATTATCTCACTTCTCCACTGCATTAAGAATACTTTGTATCACTCAACTGGGACAATGCAATCCTAAAGCCCTGGCACCCAGCTGGCCAAGAATCAGGGGAGTGCAAAGCTGCCTTTGTGCACATAGCCTGTCTGAGCTGTGCTGTGCTGTTCTTGAATGTATCTGAGGATCGAGGCCCTTGTCTCTAAGTGAGTACCATATGTGTTTCTGAAAGTACACCTAGAGAGGAAGAACTGAAGTTGAGATGAACTAAATTACCAAACGTGTTCAAATAACATTAAACCTCTGATTTTTTTTGTATCCATACTGGCAAAAAAGTTAAGGTTAAATTCTATCCTGAATTATTATTTATTATTATTTATTATTTATTATCATCATCATTATGGTAGCACCTAGGAACCTCAATGAAGGATCACGGCTCCATTGTTTAGGGCACTCTATGGACTACTAATAAGATAGTCACTCTCCTAGAGCTTGCGGTTTACATGTCAGACAGGACATGGTAGACAAATCTGACAAAAGGGGCAAGTGAGCCAAGAGGTAACAAAACAAACTAAGTTCTTAGTAGAGAACTGCTAGTTCCAGGTCAAGAGTTAGCCTAACTAATGCCAGATAGAACTAATTTGTAGGCATCATGACAAAAAAGGTGGGTTTTAAGAGAATATTTAAAAGAGGATAAGCAGCTTTAAGAATGTTGATGCAGAGTTTTATCCTATGCATAAAGGGCAGCATGGGATAAAATATGATGTTGCTTGAGAGAAAAGCAGCCGAGTGTGAGATGGAAGCTGCGACCACTGGAAGGGTGAAGGTAGTGTTCATTGACTTGATAACTTAGGAGGTCTGACAGGTAAGAAAGGGCTAAATGGTGAAAGAGATAAAGGTAAAAGATATGTTCTTGTACCTGCCAATAGCGCGTGGAGCTGCAGAGTCCCCTGCAGGTTACTGTATGACCTGTGCCCCTTTCCTCCTGTGTAGAAGAACTCTTGCAATTGGTCTTTGTGGTGTTGATGGGAGCAGGATTGTATCCTATGGGCCCCATGCAACTCCTATTAAAAGATTCCCATTGACTACACTGGGAACTAGATTGGGGCCCTGTGTGCAGAATTGACATTGATGGCTGGGTTTGGTGGCTAGAATGACAACTGAACTTGTCCCTATGGATCCATAATATTGAATGCAGAGTAAAAATCTGCAAAAACCTTAAAACCTGACACCCATAATTTCTTTTGGTTTTCAGAAATTGTGATAGTCTAATTTAAACACTTGAAAAATTGATTTCAGAAAGTTAATCTGTTTTTAGGATTCCAAAGTGGAAAATAATATTAGAAATGAAACACAAATATTTTTGCTATCTTTAAAACAGCCAAATGAAAGAAGGGGGTATCATAAGCATCTTCCCAAATCTGGACCTTAGCGTCCAAAAAATCTGGGTGCCTAGCATGAACCCCTCTAAGCTCAATTTACCAGCTTAGATCTGATCTTGCTGCCACCATCCAAAATTTCCAGGGTTTTGGCCCCCTCTGGTCTCCCCAAACCCTTCCCTGGAGGGACCCCAAGACTCAGAAACCCTGAGCCTACAACAAAGGGAAATAACCCACTTCCCTTCCCTCTCTCTCTCCCACCCAGACTTTCCTCTCTGGGCTAACCTGGGAGTATTGATGCAATCTCTTTACATCACAATACCAAGAAGCATATCTCCTCTATTCCACAAAGAGACAAACCCCAAATACAAGGAAACAGAAGAGATTCTATCTCTCCTCCCCCTTAGCTTCTTCCCGCCCTGGGACACTAGGAGAGTTAAACACAGAGCGTAGTGTTTCCCCTCCCCCCTGTCTTTCCTTTCTCCTTAACCAGAGAAAAACTCAAACAGGTTTTAAAAAGAAAGCTTTATATAAAAAAGAAAGAAAAAAGACATAAACATATTCTCTGTAACAAGATGACAATACAGGGCTATTGCTTATAAGAAAAATATGAATAAACAGTCTGATTCAAAAAGATATCCAATTTGAAACATTCCAGCAAGTTACACACATGTAAATACACCCAAAACAACATAAAAGCCTATATTGTTTTTCTACCTGTACTTACAATTTGGAAACAGAAGATTAGAAGATAGAAAGAACCTTCTCATAGCTGAGAGACAGACAAAAGACTCAGACCCCAAAAATTCCCTCCCTGACTTTGAAAAATCCAGTTTCCTGATTGGTCCTCTGGTCAGGTGTTTGGTTCCCTTTGTTAACCCTTTACAGGTAAAAGAAACATTAACCCTTAGCTATCTATTTATGACAGGGGGTTAATCTGAATTATTAAAAAAAATGTTTTCAGATTGACATCATGGGACAAACTTTTAGCTAGTCTGTTTATACTGCGAAACAGGCAAGTGGATTTGTTTTGTGCATGCAAAACTCAGATTTATGAGTACAAACGGGGATTAATTTAAACATTTTCCAACCAATCTAATGAGGCTGGCTAAAAACTTGACCATGTACGTTTGTCATCTTTCAGTTCAGAATTCCTTATTCCATCCAAGGTATAAACTGCTGAACATAAAGTTTTAAACTGAAAATGCTAGCAAACCTTTAACTATTGTGTCACTAGTGCTCATCACAATAATGAGCTAAGACTAAAGGATAAGACCTTGTACCCAGTACAGGTTTTGCTGTGGTGTTAATTTTACAAAGATGGAGTAAATCTATATTAAAAGCAATAGAGGTTTTATTCTAATCTTGTGAAACTAGGGGCAAGGGGAAAGCTAAAATAAATCTTATAATTTGTTATGAATAACATACATCTTTTAAAACTTCAATTTTATTAAGTTGGCAAGAGCATCATAATAACCAGATCAACACAATAGTCATGTTCAAGTTGTTGCAAAAAATAGATCTATAATCATGTTATCGTAGCAAAACTTTGCATTTTTATTTTATTAGTAACTTATATTATTACATTTAAGTTAGTGAAATGAATGCTAAAATCTTACCTAAATTACATTATTACATTTTCTCTTGGAATTGTTCTTGGTGACATAAAGATACTTTTCCCTAATAAGGCCTTTTTATACCAGCAATAAAATTCTTCCAGGCTGTATTTCATCTGTTACTATTTTGCTGCTTTTTTTGTTTATAATGACAATTGTATGGTCGTAGTTCCTCACAGCACCAGTCATGGATCAGGATCCAAACACAGTGCTGGGTATTGTACAAACACAGATCAAAAAGATGCCCTCTGCCCTAAAGAGCTTATAAGTGAAATTATGCTGGGATACAGCCATAGTTCAGAAACCTGCATATGTGCCATGCAGAGTAATATCCCACCAGCATGGTACTAATACTGGGAGGTGCAGAATGCACTCTATGGCTACACCTTCACTGTGAGCTAGTGGCAAGATGCCCACCTCACGTATACATACTCACATGAGCTCTCATTGAGCTAGCAGTGAATAGTAGTGTAGGCGCAGTGGCATGAGCAGAGGAGGCAGTTGCAAGGCTTAGCCTTGCCAAGTACAAACCTCCCTGAAATCAGTGGGTTCGTACTCAGCACGGCTAAGCCATGCTGGCACTCTCACAGTTACACTACTCATGTTCATTCTTATCAAGCTACTGCAAGTATGTGTGTGCAAGCTGGACATCACACACCCTGCTTTTAGTGTAGTTGTAGCTTCACTCTAATTGCAATGGGAGGTGAAGTTATTTATTACCTCATGACTTTGGGGTCTTGTATTGCTTAAGAAAAATCACACAGAGATAGATTGTGTTTTGTTTTATATGGGTATGCAAAGAGAGGAGGAGTCTCCCCACTTTCAAACTTTTGGTTTTGTCGGTGGGTCCTTTCCACCTTCCGGTTTCACTGTTCTCCATTTATGTGCTCCTGCCACCTATTGGTGGCTCATGGGTGCTGTGCATCCCCCCTTTTTTTTTCCAGTGGGTGCTTAAGCCCCAGAGCATCCACAGAATGAGCACCTATGAGTGGTAGGGCTAGTCACAATAAAAGCAGGCAGGACAAGAAATCTCTGGGAACAATAGTCCGCCCAGATGAGGTCAGGAAAGGGTAAAGCTTCACGTTGTTCTTCATCAACAAGCACTGTTTAGCCAGAGTAGAGGAAAACACTCTATCTTGCTCCAAGTGTCTTCCTGAGAGCCCCTCAAGGAATTCTGGGTGATTGAGTGTAGAGAATTCCGCTACAGCCTGCCACTGCTGTGCAGCTGCAGTCTGCACACTTCCATATGGTAACTGCAGTTTAAGTTAAAAGCCACATGTTGCCTGTAGCATTTACTGACTGGAAATGTTTTTAAAATGTACCAGCAGTGGGCCACAAAGTTATTATAAAACTGGCATTTTCTAGGAATTACACCAGCTGCTGGTGCAGAGGGGCCAATATTATCTCTGGAAAGTGATAAAGTGCTAGATTTACCCTCAGAGTGAAAGGGTATTGCAAAGTGCCTTTTCAGAGCTGAAAATCCATAGGTGTCTTCCTGTTTAAAATGTTAGTAACTTTTTTTTTAAATCCAATAATATTTAGTCCTGTGAACTAGATATCAGCTAGGGGAGTCCAGTAAAGTAGGCTTTGTCTTTTTACTTAAGTTTTGTTGCAAAATATATAATTTTTTGATCTCTAGTTAACACCCCTATCTCTGGAGTGTCCTAATTCATGAAGCCCTTCTCTGACTTTAAAATTGGTAGAAAAAAATCTGCTTCTTTTTTGGACACAGGCTACCAATTTTGAGGTCAGAAATGTGTGTGTGTGTGTGTGTGTGTGTTGCAGCAAAGATAAAAGCAAGCACATAAATGAAACTTAGTTGTAACTTTACCAGTGAACAGCTACTACTGCTCTGTAATACTGGTGGATATTGGTGAAGAGGGATAGATATCAGACTCTGTGCCCAGGTCCTGTTTCAGAATTAATTGCTATTTAAAAAAAAAATCCTACTACAATGCATTGCCATATATAATGTTATTAAGTGTATCTGAACATACTGCTGCTGTCACCAGTTTAATTTTTAAAATGCCCTGTATTTGTTCACCTTCATTTGGGTATGTCTTGAAGAAATCATTGATAATGCCCCTCTTCCACTCCATGATCTCACACTCACTATTGGGATATGGCAGTTCTGCAATTAGGTCTGTTTGGTAGTTTGCATCTTACTTGGCTCAATGCTATTATAGGTCAATTTCTTAAGCAATAAAAACTAATAAAATGCATTTTTTATTTTATTTTATGGTACCATTGTTTTGCTCTTTAAAGTTCACCTATAAATTGCACTATAAATTTAATGCGTAGGATCATATTATTCAACATTAAATCTAATGTACTGTATAATGCAGCCCACCCAACTTGGTTAAATAAAATACATGTTGCTTAACTGGTGAAAGCAGTTTGACTGGCATTCTGATCAATAATATGTTCATATCTGTTCACAATAATTAACATCTTTCTCAACACTCTGAGAACAATAAGTATATATAAGATTGGACCAGCGTTCTCTCAACTGTGAAGCCAGTTTCCTGGGAAAGACCTAAGCCAGCTAACGCCACATAAAAAGTGAGATTTTATTTATTTAATTTTGCTCATCCAAGCCAGAACCCAGCACTGAATACCGAAGGCCTGATTTTTCAGCTGAACGTCACTGATTTTACACTTTGTATTGTGGTAGTGCCTGAAGCCATACACACACTATGAAAAGCTAGTCCCTGATCCAAAGAGCTCACAGTCTAAAGCTCTGATTGTGATACCTTGCCCACAGTAACTTACTCCTCTGCGAGTAGTCTTTGTGAATAAGGCTGGCAGCATTTTGCACTAAGTAATTTTCAGGGAGTCATTCCTGTTTGCCAGCAACTTGAAGCAGAAAACAATGCAGACTGAGTTGGGAGGCAGGATGGTCTAATCGACTGAGTATGGACCTGGGAACTCCTTCGTCCAAACCCTGGTGCTACTACTACCACCATCGCTGTGGTCTGGAGCAAATTTCTTCAGCTTCTCTGATTCAGTTTCCCTGATCAATGTTATCGGTTTACTTCTCAGTTGTAACTATCGGGAGTCGTTATGATTAAAAGGTAAGAACGTATTTAACTGTTTTCTGTTTCACAAGGGTAGGGTGAGGATACATTTATATTAATAGGTGCTCAGGCCTTAGAGTGATGAGACCAAAGAAGTCCCTAGACAGGTAGGGTAGAAGCAACTTCACAAGCAGCCAAAGTAGGGACTGCTGCTCTGGGGGAGAAAGGGTTAAATAGGGGCCAGCCTCCTCCCCACCCCCAGCACTGCTGGACCCAGAACTAGGCAGGGGAGACCATCCCTCAGAAATCTCTAGGGAAACTAGTAGCCAGGTGGCGTCTTCCCTCCCCCTGCCATGTGGCCTTGGGGGAATACTGAAGGGAGTAACCAACCCAGAGACTCCAGCTGGGAGGAACAGAAGCAGCCAAACCAGGTACCTTCACCCATTCAGAAAACTTTCTGCAGTTCAGGCTGGCTTTCTGTGCTGACTGGCTGCTTGTCCAACCCCCTCATTCACAGTCTCTTCCCCAAGTTTCACTCCATAGCTGTCTCTCTTTTCTCCGGCCCTCTCCCCTGACCCCCTTTGCCTTCAATGTCCCCTCTCTTTTTACTTTTCTTTCCATTTAGCCTATTCTCTCCTAGCTAACCCTCCCATCTCCCCAAAAATTTGGTATGAGCGTGCAGTTTGCTGCCATCATATTATTTACTCTCTGGGTGGGTCCTGCATTATTAGGATTTTGAAGGGGTCTGGAGCCGGTCTTAAGATGACATGAGGCGCGCCGGCTCCTGTGTGAAGTTCAGCCCTGTGGGGAGCCAGCAGTGTCTCTCCACACTGCTTGGAAGGCTCTCAAAGGAGGGAGCAATGAACCCCACAGCCTAGCATGGTTCTCTTCCCTCCTCTGTCTCGCCTTCTGTGAGTAATACATGAAGATAGTGCTTCTGTTTCTCCCCCTGTAGCACCCAGCCTGCGAAGAGGAAGAGGTATGTGAACAGCCCCTGGAGCTGCACCCCCCAGAAAAGGAAGATAAGAGGGGACCCCACAGCAGCCCCCACAAGCCTGGGAGGGGATGGGGGGGTAAAGAACCCTAGGAGTGAGGCTAGGAGGCTGAACTGCAGGAGTGGGGACTGGGAGTAGGGGGCTATACTGAGTGGGGCTGAACTGATGGTGTGGATTGGGGGTGCTGCTTGTTTCAGGGAAATGGAGAAGCCTTCAGGGGCCCTGGGAGGGAAAATAAAAATGAGTTATTCTTAGCTATTTGGACAATTAATTTTGAAATTAAGTAAATTCAAAATAATGTATTGCAATTACTGGATAATGTATATATTGATGTAGTTATCAAAATTATACAAAGAAGTATGATTTAAAATTATTTTTGGAATACTTTGTAACAATTATTTCAAAATAATAGGTAGGGATTATAAGTTACTGGAGTGAAATATAGAAAGCTCTGAGATGTGGCTGACATTCTTGCATAGCTCACATAAATCTTTATTGAAAAAATAAATTGAAACCTTCATGTTTCTTTGATATTTATTTTCCAGCTTCATTTAATATGCCTTGTACAGGATGTTTTTAAATGTGTGTATTAAGTTTTTCCATAATATTGTAGCTTTATCACACTCTAGAGCTCTCCACTTAGTACTTATATTATATCTGTGTACTATAAACTTAACATAAGTACTCCTACTTTTGCCATCAGGATAGATGCCTTCCCTCCACCCCCAGCTCTCTGTTTTTGATAGGACGCTTTTGAGGGAACATCCAGCCTAAAATTCTCTCTCACACATTGCTAGAGGCATAGAGGAGAGTTAAAATGCTCCCCCAAAATTAAAAACATGGTTTGGTTTTTTGAATCTCATGATTTGTGGAGTCAATCTCATGATTTTTAGGATGACTCGGGATTTTTGGTCTCTTGTGACTGGCACTACTGGCCCTAACCTTTCACCACCCCCTTTCTGTATTGCCCAACTAGTCTGTAAGCTCTTAGTAAGGGTCCCCTATTATTCTGTGCTTGTGTAGTGGATCCCCATTCTGGGTTAGTCTTGAGGTAATAAACATAATTAATAAGATAGGCCATGAACATAGGTCTTTTCAGCCAACAGTATTTTGTTATAAATCTCTGCTGTCAGAGAGTTTCTATAGAGCAGACTGGGAATTTAGTTTTTCTTTATGAACTCACAGTAATGAATTGCAGGTTACCAAAATTACCACTTTACTTATTGCATCTACCAAATGCAAGCTACTAACAGATAAAATTACCAATTACTATATTGCAGGTAATTGTTTTCCTAGGGGTTTTAATTCTTCTTTATGGGATTCCTAATTCCCTTAGATATTGTTAATGTCCTTCTAGAGTGTGCACAACCAAAAACAGGCTTGCTGTTTCCTCTACACTTTCAATCATCTGATACACTTTTTTTAGCTGGTCTTTCTCAGTCAAGTCTAGTCCTTATGTCGGCCTTAAGAAAACTTAAATATGTTTTCCTACTTTTGGGTAGATGCACATTTCTTTTACAGGCAGTTGTTGGAAATAGTTGCTATCCTATTAAAATTTCCCACACTGCATTGTTTTCATAGGCCGGGTATTGAACAGAGTAGGTAACTGGACTGGTTGACTAGCATGGAGTGAAAATTACAGAGTAGGTAACTGGACTAGTTAGCCAAAATAAAAAAGTAGTGGAAGAAAAGTGTTTTTATACCTAAACATTCAATAATATAATTTGACAGTTGGCTCTGGCCTTATATATCTGGTGGGAGGACTCTGCCATTGACTTATTGCATGACTTAGAGCATGTCACTCAACAGCTGTGTCGTTAGTTTTCCCAAGTGCAAAATGTCGATAACACCTACTTCACAAGTATCAGGGGTTAGCCATGTTAGTCTGTATCCACAAAAACAACAAGGAGTCCGGTGACACCTTAAAGACTAACAAATTGATTTGGGCATAAGCTTTTGTGGGTGAGAAAACCACTTCTTCAGATGTATGGAGTGAAAATTACAGGGGTAGGCCAGGGCTGCCCAGAGGTCTTCAGCGGTGGGTCCCGGGGCAGAAGCACCCACCCCCACGGGTCTTCCGGGCACGTCGGTGGCAGGTCCCGAAGCAGAAGGACCCCTCGCAGCCGAATTGCCACCAAAGACCTGGAGCGGAAGAAGCTCTGGGGGCCCAGGCTCTGCGAGAGTTTTCTGGGGCCCCCAGAGCGAGTGAAGGACTCTGATCCAGGGGTCCAGAAAAACTCTCTTAAGGGCCCCTGCAGGGCCGGGGTCTGGGGCAAATTGCCCCACTTACCACCCCCTCCCGGGTGGCCCTTATGCAGGCATTATATAATGACACCTACTCCACAGTGGTGGAGTGAGGATTAGTGAGTTAGGGAATCTAATCCTGCATTCCTTGTTCATTCTAAACACAAAGGGTGAGATTGTGCTTGCTAATCACAGCCCCTTACTGGAGATGTTACAGAGCTTTATATGTCATCCTAATGAGAGTACATCAGGTATGCAGTCCCAGCACCTGTCAGCAGGAGACTACACATACTCCCTTCTACAATCATCCAGCCTGCTTTACTGTCCAGCAGAGAAGGAAAGGGCCATGGCTCTGATCCTACTTAGCAGTCCCATTTGGATTATCAAATACCATAGGGCAGGAAGTGCTTCCTGCATTCAGAAGAGGGCGGAAGAAGTGATTTTGATTGGCAACTTCAGGAGCTAAAAATGAAGATAGACTTACTTCTCTTGCATACTCCTGTAAGGGTTCTCCACAAGTTGGCCTTTGATGAAGTTGATGAAAGTGTTGAGTGTACAAAGAATGCAACATCAAGCCCAGTGTTTGTGAAGAGATCTGAAGATATGAAATACATGTACCTTCTAAGTA
This sequence comes from Chelonoidis abingdonii, assembly GCF_003597395.2. Classification (NCBI taxonomy): domain Eukaryota; kingdom Metazoa; phylum Chordata; order Testudines; family Testudinidae; genus Chelonoidis; species Chelonoidis abingdonii. The sequence continues at coordinate 24,191,372 of NC_133773.1, forward strand.
TTTATTTTTATTATTTTACAGCCTAAGGTTTGTGTAAGTTTGGATACACTTCAGAAAAATATCCATACTTCAGAGTGCTTCTTTAAACCAGACTTTTATTTGTGTATTAATCATATATGGACAAAGTAATTTACAGTAGAGAAGGAAAAAAATGTTTCCATTTACAGTTCAATTTACAGTAGAGAAAGAAAAAAATATGAAGGTGTCTCATTATTTCTGGGCTTCCAAAACAAAGTGAAATTAATTAACCATTTTTTCCTGTAATGTAAAATGCATTTTGAAAAGGTGACACAATTTAAAATGTTACATAGTATCATGATTCTTATTTATAATTTGTATTACTGTAGTGCATAGGAACCCTCAACATGGACCAGGACCCCATTGTCCTGGGTGCGATTCAACTGCAGAACACAAAGAGAGTCCCTTGCCCAAAAAGCTTCCAGTCTAATTATAAAGCAAGAGACAACAGATGGACACAGGCAGATAGAGGAGTATTGGGGAAACAATGACACAATCGTGTAAATAGAGGGGTGTAATATGGAAGCACAATGAACAATGTATTGGCTGCTAATGGCATGTTAGTTCCACAATTTCTTTCTTTTGTTATAGGGCCCTGTTCTGGGAAGGAGGGGTGGGATCACCCAAATCAAGCTGGGAGAAAGACTGTGAATTTGAGTTGAGACCTGGAGGGATGAACTCCTGATTCAAGGAGAAACATGAAAGTGAGTCTAGCTGTGTAAAGAAGGCTTCTGGATTTAAGGAGAGGGATACCAAATAGGGATTCGGCCTGGAGGGCCAATGTGTGCAAGGACAAAAGAAATTGAATGGCAAATAGGAAGTGCTTTAACTGCTGTGGGACTGTGATGTGGCGTCTCAGAGTCCAAAGGGAAACTGAGTCAGGGAACTGAATCACAACCTCTAGCCTTGATGTGGTGCTCAGGTGGCAGTTGCTCTGTTACAGCCTTCTAATCCTATTGATTTCAGTTGGGTGTAAATTGGTGTTATAGATGGCCTACTGCATATATGTATCTTTCTAGGTATGTGTTAAAACCAAAAAGCCTGAATCCAAATTCCTGATCTGGATCAGGCTCTGATTTTTATTCACAGCTCAAACTTCCCTCTGCAATGGACTCAACCTGCATATTTCATCTCTTGTCCTACTTTTTCATTTGCCTTTTTTCTTTCTGCTTCATTTTTTCCCAATGCAATAAGATTTGAATTTCTGTCAGACTTCTGCACCTGTGTTACTTAAGTGTGCTCAAAACAATGTATTTCCCATTTACTGCAAACCAAGCTTGTTCTGGGCTGTCAGATATTTAGATGCTGTACAATTGAGAAGCACTAGTTTGAAAGCTATCTGAACTCCAGTTTGGCCTCTTGCTTCTCCGGCTAGTAGGGACTGGAAATAGTGTACAGGTCACACCTTTTAGTCTCTGAAGAAGAGTTTCAGATAAATATTCCAAAGGTGCAGGAGTTCAGTGAGAATCCAAATATATAAATGCTTATCCAAACTAACAGCCTGTTGTGTCTCCAAAATCACATGTGAAAACTTGAGTGAACAAAGCTTTCTCAGAAGATTTTTCTGTGTCTGGTAATTGGAAAAATGAGTAAGTGTTCTTGCAGTACTTCAGTTTAAAGTTTGGGCAGAGGCTATGTCTGGTTTTCTGCAGTACACATTCTAAAGAGAACTCAAGAGCTAAATGTAACCTTTATCTCTACTAACCCAAATATCAAGTCCTTTTCCACTGAGTGAAATACTCTCTCTTCTGCAGGTGGCAAATTATATTTGCTCATGCTCTCTACAGGTTCCTCAAAGAAAACAAGTTGGTCTATTCTGCAAAACCTGCTCAACAGCCTTCTTGTTTTCTTGCTTCAGACTTTTAGTGAGAGTAAACTGCTCACAGGTAGGGGGTAAGCCTTAGCAGAGATCAGCCTACTCTGTGTCCCTCTGAAAAGAGATGGAAGAGGAAAGGAGGGAGAGATGTTGCTGCAGCATGCTCTCACTTCATCTTCCAAGAGGACAGCTACAGTATATTTGGTTCTTTCCTCCCCTTGCCCTCACTTCCCAAGAATCAAACTGGCATTAGTTACTCCACGGTGCTGTCACAGCTTCTTGAACATAGATATTGTGGAATGCTATGCCCTATCAATCCCCAGCTTCCAGACTTCCCCTTGAACTGATCAGCAGTCAAGTGTAAGGTGGAGTACACTGAAGGCTGCTCTGAATTATAATGGAGACAGGCATTGTCCCTGGCCCCAGAATAAGGGGATTGTAAAGTTGACTTGAAATCATGTTTTCCCCACACCTGTGGTCCTACAATGAGTGAAGCCCAACCATGCAGGGGATCTGCCCCAGAATATATTTGTTGATACACCATATAGCTTAAAATACAAAGATTCAAGGTCTACATAAACTTCAATAAAGCAGTAATGCCCTGCCTCTGATCCTGCAAGTTGCTGTGCCTGGACGTAGCCCTATGCTCATGTGGAGCTTCTGAAGTCAGTGGAGCCTTGTGCTGGTACAAGCTGCACAGAGCAGCTTGCAGGATTAGAACTTTTGTAATTAGCATATTTAATAATATCAAATGGGTGTTGCAATAACTGGGCCTCCAAAACGACTCTCTCAAGTGTGAGCCTGACTGTAAAGAGTGAATGAAAGTTTATAAAACATCACAATAATCTATCCTAATAAATATTGATGGGAAAAGTTGACTAAACTGATCCAAACAAAAAGACCTGCTGATATAACTCAAGGTTCTACTAAGATCATGCTTGGTAAAGAAGAACAGAATGAAACTGGAAATCAATTAACCAAAATTGAGGTGCTGGAAATTAGGTCTAATTGGTAGACAAAATAATAAGAAGGTGAGATTTTCCACTGATCACTTCCTTTTAGAATCTTTAAAAAAGGAGAGAGAGAGACTTCGAGAGAAAGCTGGCTAAGGTGACACTGGCTGACTGACAGAAGGGGAAGGCATGAGCTGCAGCATCATTGCTACCATGCTCCACTATCTCCTGGGACCCTGGGCACTCTTCATCATAATCCTGAAAGAGTAAAAGCAATGCTGTAAGAAGCCTGATGCTGGTAAAAATTTTCCAGGTCTCAAGAGTGGTTGGTAAGTTTGTGTGTGCCGTGCCTGTGGTTTTCCAGCAGCAAGGTTGAAAGTGAGACTGTGGGCTGGTCTACACTACAGGGGGAAATCGATCTTAGATACGCAACTTCAGCTACGTGAATAACGTAGCTGAAGTCGAATATCTAAGACTGAATTACTCACCTGTCCTAACCGCACGGGATCGATGTCCGCGGCTTCCCCTGTCGATTCCGGAACTCCGTTGGGGTTGGTGGAGTTCCGGAATCGATATAAGCACGCTCGGGGATCGATATATCGCGTCTAGATGAGACGCGATATATCGATCCCTGAGCAATCGATTTTAACCCGCCGATACGGCGGGTAGTCTAGACATAGCCTCAGAGACAGAAGCGGATTTTCTGTCTTTGCTGTTCTTTTCTCTCCCCCATACTTTTTGTAGGTGTTCATCTTGTTTTGCCTTAAAGGAAGGAGGCTCAGATTTTAACAGATCCAGCTCATCTCAACTAACTTCTTTTCTTTTCCCCCAAAGGACAGTTACTACCATCTTTAATGCTATATAAGACACTGTCAAACAAGAGGGTTTTTTTTTCATCTAAAGACTCTCTCCAGCTAAAAAGAAAAGGAACAAGTGACATTGTTAAAATGAAAGTCTTACTTAATACTTTACTTTCCTGCTTTTTCTCTGTCATGAATAAGAGATTAAAAGGATTTTTAATGGGGTTTGCCATGGTACTAAGCAGCCTGAACCTTGTTTAACATTGTTTAACATTGGATAGTTTCAGGGTCATGTTAGCAGCTGTGGCTTTTGGGCCTATATATTCCATCTAAATTAATACAACATAGATAAAATACTCCAGTTCTTTTCATGAAAATAATCTTCCATTTCACCAATATATAACACTTGGAAAGTTTATAAAATTCTGGCAAAACTAATTGTAGCCTGGGATTGTGTTACTTTTGAAATCTTTGCTACAGATTTAGGATGGGATTTTCAAGACTGCTCCATGCTGGTTTAGCTCATTGGGAGCAGCGATCCCACCCTTAATAAAATCAGCAGTGTAACAGTTCTGGGTAGCAGCTGAAGTCTGTTGGGCTGATAGTGAGTGACGAAGGATTATTGGCTATGGGGTAGCTGGCAGGATTGTCATTGTTCATTTGTAGACTTTTTAACCAGTGGTGCTGGAACTACGAGAGTGGGGGGTGCTGCAGCACCCTCTGGCTTACAGTTCGGTTCAATGGCTATCAGCACCCTCACTATAAAAAATTATTCCAGTACTCCTGTTTTTAACCTTACGTTAAAGACAGAGTAAAATTTCATTAGGGTATGAGCTGTATTCCAGTGAAATACACTGTCAACCTTCCCTCATGCTTCATGAAAGTTTTTTGTTTGGGAACATATCTGCATAATATTGATATAATGGATGACAAACAAACAAACAACCTGTCTTGCTAACTCCCAACTCTAGCAGAATTCCAAGTAAAATTCTTTTATGCTCCTTTCTCAAGATACCATCAGGTCTGTCTACTAATCTGTCACTCCCCCTTAGGGACAGCTTCTCTTGTCATCTCATTACCAGTTGTCCTCTTATCTTCATTTTGCTTGATGTTGTCCTCCAGAGTATCCCAGATCCATTTCAACATATCTCATCCTCTCTAATTGTTTTCCTTTTGGGCTTTACATTGTTTGTTTAGCTGAGACTCTTTGTTCAAAATATTTTGGTCAGTCTCTCTAGACAAAAGTCAGAGGTCAAATTGATGCCTGGCCTAAGCATTACAGTAGAGTTTCACCCTAGTATAGCAGCTGTTAATTTGAATCCTTATCAGCTCCTTTCTGCACTTATCATAGACTATTTGATGTAGTTTCATAACATATTTAATAGGTGGTGGTGCTGAGGAACCAAGCTAGTGTAGAAAAGGTAAAGGTCAGTCAAATAAAGGTATACATTTGGTTAGAAAAAGGTCAGCCATTTAAAAAGGTCAAATAAGGCAGACTGAGGGGTAATTTGCCCTCAAAATCCTTAATGTATATATCTACAGATGAAAACTCTAGGGTGATGGGGTTGTGCTGTTGGACACATTCTTGCTGGAGTCAATCTTCATAACCCTGTTTTATTTATCTTGCCTTTTAAAGAGAGCTAACCTTCTTGTGAGTGAATTTTTGGGGGGAAAATATCACCACGTAGGTATATCATAATGGCCTCGTTGGGCAAAGCGTGGCACATATCTCTCACAGGAACTAGTAAAAAAATTGTGGAACAAAGAGGAGGAGCCAGCTTGTGCCTCTTCTATTCTGAGGCTGCTGTGGGCTAGGCTGCTCCTTGGTGCAGGCTATAAAAGAATGAGGGTTGTACTACCATGCTACCCAGCTGCAGTGACTCTTGGGGCATAGCCTCATAGACTTTAAGGTCAGAAGGGACCATCATGATGATCTAGTCTGACCTCCTGCCCAGTGGCGGACACAGAACCTTACCCACCCATCCAGACCCGTAACCTCTAGCTGAGTTACTCAAATCCTCAAATCATGTTAAAGACTTCAAGTTACAGATAATCCATCATTTATACTTGTTTAAAACTGCAAGTGACCCATGACCCAGGGTCTCTGCCAACGTAACCCAGGGGAAAATTCCTTCTCAGCCCGAAATATGGCCATCAGTTAGACACTGAGCATGTGGGCAAGACCCAGCAGCCAGACACCCAGGAAAAAATTATCTGTAGTAATTCAGAACTCTCCCTATCTAGTGACCTGTCACCAGCCACTGGAGATATTTCCTACTAGAAGTCTCCAATCAGCTACATGCCATTGTAGGCTGTATCATCATACCATTTCCTGCATAATCTTATCAAGCTCATTCTTCAAGCCAGTTATGTTTTTTGCCCCCACTGCTCCCCTTGGAAGACTCTTCCAGAACTTCATGCCTCTGATGGTTAGAAACCTCCATCCAATTTCAAATCTAAAGTTTTGATGGCCAGTTTATATCAATTTGGTTTTGTATCCACATTGGTATTTAACTTAAATAACTCCTCTCCCTCCCTGATGTTTATTCCTCCGATATATTTATAGAGAGCTAAAACAAGTGATTTAAATGTTTCTATGCGCCTTTTTCCACAAAATCTAAGGTCTTGATTCTGCAATGAGCTCTCTACAGATGAACTGCTGAGACCATGTGGGGTTCACCACAAGATTAGGGTTTACATTTGGAGCTCAAAACTGTCTGACAGGTGTCCCTTGCTAATAATACAACTTTTCTTGTAAATTTCAAATGGGATTTTCTAAATCAAAGTCAGCCTTGTTTTCCACCAGGCTTCACAAAATCTTTCATTCAAAATAATATGAGATTTTAGGTGCCAAATAAGCCAGCAGAGGGAGACAAATAGTCCCATAAATGTAACACACACAGCATCAGAATGGACAAGAAAATTAAATAATTATCATTTTGACCATCTCCTTGCCAGCATAATGTATTCGTTGTTTTTCTTTTCTGACTGAGTTAGAATGTCATAAAAATAAGACATTTCTATCCCCAAAATAATTTAAAACAGAGACATTTTTTCAGAAATATGGGGTAAATTTGAGAGTTATAACATTTGGTCGTTCCTAGGGTAAAATATTTTCCCATTATTTTTAAAGTTTTTTTTCTGTTCACATACACTTATTTTTCACTTGAAATGTCTATTGTCTATTCTTGTAGCATCACTTGAGTTAGGAATTTCCGTCATCTTCTAATAGAAATCTTTGCACAACAAATTACACTGCTGGTCAGTTTTATCAACTGTTAAGTGATATCCCAGTCCTCCAATGTAATTCCAAGACCCTGTGCACAGTATAGACTAGGCAAAAACTGCTGCAGAAATGCAGTATTTGTTCAGCTGAAAATGCTGAATTAGCGCTATGACGGGTTAGATCTCCCCCATCCTCTTTCTGGGATGCCACCTGATGTACTGGGATTTCACTGATTCTGGCTGCTCCACTAATCTGGGCTCGCTCTCTCTGTTTTCCTGAATTAGGCTCTCTGACCTCTGGCAGCACACACACACTGGTAGGGACGCACCAGCTGTAGAACCACACAGAGTCTGCAAACAGTTCTCTATGAGAGGACTCAGCTAGGAGATCGCCAAGCATTCAAGTGCAGCTCCCCTCTGGAAAGTACACCCAAAATAATATTGTCTTGCGCTGTAGAGAAATCTATACAATGTAAGCTCATAAATTCATCCCCTCCCTCAATGTAGAAGAAGATATGTACAACTTCTTGCCCTCACTCCCCCCCCCCAGTTATAAATTACACAAACTGGGTTTAATAATAAAGAAAAACAAATGTATTAACTAACAAAGGCATATTTTAAGTGATTATAAGGGATAGCAAACAGAACAAGGCAGATTACTAAGCAAATAAACCAAAACACACATACTAAGCTTAAGATCTTAAAGAGACCAGTTTCAAGAAGTAGTTTTTCACCCTAAATGTTGTTTTAGGCAAGTTGCAGAGTTTATGTAGCTTAGAGTTCCAGTTATTTCTCTTTGCAGACTAGACTCCTGTCTTAGTCTGGACCCAGCCCTTGCCTTTCCCACAGCTCAGTTCCTTTGTCTCTTCGGCCACTTTCAGCAGTCTTTCTTCTTGGGCAGAAAGGCAATGAAGAAGAGTCCTGTTTGCCTGACATAAGGCAATGTCTACACTACCGCAGTAAGTTGACCTACGCTATGCAACTAAGTACATAAGTTGATGTACCTTAGGTCGAGTTATCATGGGGTCTACACGTCGGGGGGTCGACTGGAGAAACTGTCCTGTCGACCTACCTTACTCTTCTCGTCAGGGGTAGAGTGCAGGGGTTGACTGGAGAGTGATCTGCAGTCAATTTGGTGTTCTTCATTAGAACCCGCTAAATCAGCCACCGGTGGATCGATCTCAGAGTGCTGATCCCAGCTGTGTGTAGACATCGCCTAAGATTTACATAAGGCGGGAAGCCTTTGTTTCCAGTCTTGACCTCCCACTCCTTTTAGTGGAAAATTGTTAGAAGTCCAAGACGGTGTTTAGTACCAGGTGACAGGACTACCTGACCTAGTAGTGTCATAGCTACTTCCAGGACACACTTCAGGAAGGAGAGAGATTAGTATCTTCAAAGTCTTATTGTTTCTTCCTAATGGTCCATCAAGGCTTATCATAAGCATAATTCCTAATTCTGAACCTTAGAGTCCAAAATGTGGGTGCCTGCATGAAACCTCCAAGCTTAATTACCAGCTTGGATCTGATAGCGCTGCCACCAGCCAAAAATTTCCAGTGTTTGGCTCACTCTGGTCTCCCCAAAACCTTCCCTGGGGGACCCCAAGACTCAGATGCCCTGAGTCTTCCACAAAGGGAAATAGAGCCCCTCCCCTTGTCTTCTCTTTACTTCCTCCCCAGGCTTCCCCTCCGTGGGTTATCCTGGAAGATTACTGTACTTAAACTCCTTGAATTACAAAACAGAGAGGGCAATTTACCTTCCCCCCTCCTTCTTTTTCCCCCTCCCAGTCTTTCCCTGAGAGAGACCGTAATCCTGGCACAGGGATTTCTATCCCCTAGAGCCTCACTTAGAAAAGAAAATCCAACAGGTTTTAAAAAGAAAAGCTTTATATAAAAAGAGAGAAAAGACATAAAAATGGTCTCTGTATCAAGATAACAATATACAGGGTCAATTGCTTAAAAGAAAAATATGAATAAACAGCCTTATTCAAAAAGAAATACAATTTAAACATCCCAGCAACTACACACATGTAAATAACAAAAAACAATAAAAGCCTATTGTTTTTCTACCTTTGTACTCACAACTTGGAAACTGAAGATTAGAAGCTTGAAGATAGAAAGATCCCTCTCATAGCCGAGAGACAGACAAAAGACACACACAAAGGGACACACACCCAAACATTCCCTCCCTGAGCTTTTAAAAATCCGGTTTCCTGATTGGTCCTCTGGTCAGGTGTTTGGTTCCCTTTGTTAACCCTTTACAGGTAAAAGAAACATTAATCCTTAGCTATCTGTTTATGACAAGGCTGATGGCCTGTTGTCTGGTGGGTGTCTCCCAAGTACACAAACAGTTGTAATTGTTACATAGTCAATACTCCTAACTTTAGATCCAGAAATGATACAGGCATACAAATTGGATAATCACATTGAGTAAATTATAATCTTTGTGATGATACTTTCAAGATCCATCTTGCATAAAATATCTGTTATGCCATATCCATATCATAAGCATACACTCATAAAGAATATGGAGTGTAATGTCACATGCACTTTACCTTTTTATTAATTTTCTGCCAACATTGTTGCTAACAAGGATTTGTGTGCCAAGTATGTATGTATGTGAAAAGAGAAACTATTGTGAATATTCTTACAACTATGTTAAAATTCTATTAATATGATTAGTTCCTCCAGAAATATTCAGTGGCAGTACTGGAAACTGTTTATGCATTTGAGAACCTTCCACTTAAGAGAACAGAAACAATACAATGTGGCCTAGCTGGTTAATCGCACAGTGCAAATTGCAAATACTTAAACTAATACACACAAACTATTTGTTGAAAGTAACTGATGGGCTGAAATATCTTCACCTTATTTATTTGCCTAATAATTATAAAAAGAACAAACCAGTAAAAAAAGAAAAGCATGTTTGCAGTTAATTTGTGAACACACAAAAAGGGCAAAATCAGTTGAATGAACTATACACAAGGGATATTTGTGATAGATATATCTGAGAATAGACCTGACTTTCTTTTTGTAGTGGTTCACTACAAGTTGACTCAGTTTTCTCCATAGGTGTTTCTCAGTCTCACTGATTTCCATGTAACAGTCTGCAAGTATGTGTTGTTCCCTTTCCCTAAGCATACAATTTTATTCTATTGACTCACACTTTGTAGACTGCAGCCCACTCTTTCAGTCTCTCTGGGTTTCTTTGAAGTTTGGTTCTAGTGGTATGTTTACTTTTGTAAATGTAGGGAATTTATTAGGAGTCTGTATTCTGCATATTGCACCTTTAAATGTTGGGTGGGTCCTTGCCTGAGTGCAGATGTGGGGCAGTGGAAGTGACATCTGGAGGATTGCTGGTTTTCCCTTTTGTGGTAGAAATGCCTACTGTGCCTTCAGAGTGAAGTTGCAGACGAAGGTCATCCTCACAGAGCTGTAAGTAATCTTGTAGCTATCTTGAGTCCAGGCTGTTGAGCACTTTGAAGATAAGGATCAAGTACACCTCTACCTTGATATAACGCGACCCGATATAACACGAATTCGGATATAACGTGGTAAAGCAGTGCTCTGGGGGGGCAAGGCTCTGCACTCCGGTGGATCAAAGCAAGTTCAACATATTGCGGTTTCACCTATAATGTGGTAAGATTTTTTTGGCTCCCAAGAACAGCATTATATCGAGGTAGAGGTGTACTTGACTCAGTATTCTATGGGAAGTCAGTGTAGAATGTAGAAGACAAGTTTGGAGACATGCTGCAGCATCCTGTACTTGTTGCCATTTTCTAAGGGTTGATAGCTTCAGCCTCAGGTATATTGCTCTTCCGCCTCCATTCTGTGCCTCTCATTCTGAACTCTTCATTTTGTTTACCCTTTCCACTGGGATACAGACAGGGATGTTAGGGCTGCCATGTGTGTGTCTCATGGGATGTGAGACTTGGCAGCCCGAATGCTAATTTTGGTATTATCAGGGTGAAGTTGGGGAATTTTGCCTTTTGACTTAATCAGAATCAGAAACATGCCCTGGTACATGTTGGATGATCTACACTTTAATTGAAATCATTGTTCCTGGTGTGGAGGTGTTGCCAGTTGCAATTAAACCTTTCTTCCTGCTTGATATCAAATTTCTAATGTATTCTATGATGTTTTATTTATTTAATTAGCGTTTAGCCAGTCCCTTTTGGGCCCTGATTCAGCAAGGTACTTAAAGCATGTGCTTAATACATTGCTGATTGGGGCCCTATAGGCAGTGTGCAGAGGAAAAAAAACTTTGTATTGTGATCTGGCCAGACCCCACAAACTAAGTAGAGTCAGGCCTGGTTAAAACTTCTATGAAAATGACTAGGACAGGAGGTGTTTATGGAAACAGTATCACTGAGTCAAGCAATGGAATTATTTCTTCTGTGATGAGATGTTGTCTTTCCATGGAGATATAAAACTGAAATCCTGACTACTGATGTAAGCAGAGTCAGGATGAGCCCTACCCTGACATCTGGTGGTGAATTATGGGGAAAGGAATTTCAGGTATTTGCATTGGCACACCCACCCCACCTAGCGTAGCCCACGGCAGCCTGGGATGGTTATTTTGACAGCTCTAGGATCCCCAATTTCTTTATTCCTCCTGCCCCAGTAACAGTGTTGCCACCCTGATTATGTGAATAAGGAACTACGAAACTGCTTTATGACAGAGAGGTGTCAATATAAATTAAGTGACACTTGCTAGACAAGGGACATGGGTTCCAAAACCCAGTGAATTGAGAGATGTTGGGGACTGATGTGCGTTCCTGATGATATGGGCCCCTTTTGAGGGCCTGGAACACCAATTGCACATCCTTCTCTCTCCACTGTTAAAAAGTAGAGCTAATTTTGATTCCATTAGGAGTCCATCTAAAGGCTGCTGAGCTGAATTCATGTTGGGCCAATGGTGCACCAGCACCGGGGCTCCCCTACTACAAGCTGAAATTGCTAAGAGCTGGAATCACTAAAAGAGCTGAGCTGAGATCACTGAGTGCTGTGTTAACTAGTGGGGAGCCTGAAGACCTATCGTTAAGCGGTTGGCAGAGCGGAGCAGTTTGCAGCATGTTGGAGCAGCCCATGGAACAGTGAGCGGAGTGGAGCGGTTTGCAGGGACGGCTGGAAAGGCTCCCGGGTTGGCTGGAGGAGCAGCACAGCTGGTGTAATGGAGCTGGTCGTGGTGAAGGCTGCAGCAGAACTCCACAGAGAGGCGAAACAGTTGGCCTTGGCCCATGTAAGGTGTCCCTTATGATCCTGTGTGGGGGCCCCACCCATTTCCACCCAGGCTGAAGGGGGTAAAACTCTGCAGATAAACTTTTGAACTCTGGAGTGGCACTGACCAGAGACTTTTGGGTTGTTGGACTTTGGGGTGATTGGACTTAAGACCCTAAGGGAGAAAGGACATTGCCAAACGAACTTGGAGGTGGGTTTTTGCTTATGGTTTGTGTTATAATCCCGTTTGTGGTGTTTCTCCAATGTGATGCCACATTGTTTCCCTACTTTATTAAAAGGATTTTGCTACACTCAGACTCTGTGCTTGCGAGAGAAGAAGTATTGCCTCCTAGAGATGCCCGGGGGGGGTGGTATGTAAGTGTCCCAGGACACTGGGGGGGGGGCTCGAGCCGGTTATGCATTGTGTTATTGAAACGGAACCCCTGGATACTGAACCCGGCCTTTGTTGCTACCAACTCAGAGGGGCAGAAGGGTTACACTTATGATGATTAAAAAGCTCATTACCCTTTTTTGCAAGAGCAACATTGGTAGCTGTGATGCCAAATACCAATTTGTAATTCTATCAACTTAAAATTCTTCTTGCAATTTCAATTGGGCACAGTATTCTTCTTCACTGTATGTCCTATACTGCAATGTATATTCACTGTGTGCAGTGAAAGTGGATAAATTTCTCTGGTGACTGAAGCCATTTGTGTAGATGGATCTCATGTGAAGGAAAAAAGATCTAACCAATAAACAATCTGAATTTATTAAAACTCATTTCTAATTAGAATTTGTGGGAATTTGAATATCATAGTGCAAGGATCTTAATCTAGCACCTTTTACCCCACTAATGGACTGATCCTTTGACCATCGTGGTCTTACAGAGCTGAGTTCATAGTGGGAATTAGAGTCAACACAGGCCGTCTCAAACATAAAGACCAGTCCAAAGGAACAAGTTCCCCTGTTTGGCCCTGTTCAGTTGGTGATGCTAGCTGGGGTAGAGAAAGCCAGGCCTAATCATTCAGTACATCTTGTTGCAAGCAAGTGGGCACAGAGAGAGGTGGGGATGGGAAGAGTCCTGGCTCCACTCCCTACACATGGAGTGCAAGTAAAGAGGTGAAATAACTTGTTTCCCTCACCTTACAGCGAAGTAGTTAGCAGAGGAGGAATTGTGATTCTCTGATGGCCTTTGTCTGCTCCTAGGGCATTGTAAGTATGCATTGTCACATACTCAGAGCAGATTGTAAAGTTACAATCCAGCCCCAAATGAAATTCATGTAATGAGGAAATTAGATATTTTTTTTTCAGGAAGTAAAATAATTTTATGTAGATTAGTTCATCCTATCAGGGATCAGAATTAATTTTGTGAGACTAAGGTGACGAATCACACAGCTTGAATGTTAAAGCACAAATATCAAATAGCTGAAAAAAGTCATAGTGAACAAGTCCTAATGATCCAAGGGATACATTTTTTTTATACAGAAAATATGCCTCAAGTAATTAAGAATAGAAAACAAGTTACTAAAAGTCACAATCTATTTGTGGCCAATTAGTGAACAGAAAAAGATGCAAAATTCACAAAATAAATTGCTACCTATACATTGTTCACCTGACTTTGTGTTCAAAACAACACATACTAGCTTCTGATCCATTTAAAAAGTACTTATTCATATAACATAACTTAGTCTGAGAGAGACCCCTAAATGCAAACTAGGTAGTTTCTAGTATCAGAGGGGTAGCGGTGTTAGTCTGGGTCTGTAAGAGCAGCAAAGAATCCTGGATTCTTTGCTGCTTAGGTAGTTTCTGTAATTATATCACAATGAACATTGAGAACTTGTCTTAGAGTATCAAAGATCTATATGAAGATAAAGTGTAAAATTGATTGTTGGGTCACAAGAAGATGTAACACGAGGCAAGCGATGTTGTTTTTCCACGATTTCTGCCTGTGCACGTCAGCGGAAGCATTCAATGTATAGGTCCAGGCTGTCATTTCGACCCTCAGGAGGAGTCCATGTGGAGTTCTTCTTCTTGTGCTGCTGGTGGGGAGGGTACCTGTGTTCAGTGCACTGTTCAGTGTTGTCCTGGAAGTAGTCTTTGAGTCGAGACGGCGAAGGGCTTCCAGATCGCCACAACTGTATCATGTGTGGGGGTGGGAGGCGAAAGAGAGTCCCAAGATAGGACAGATTTTCTTCTGAGCGTGAGTGTGTAGTTGGATAGATTGACGATATGCTGGGGGTTAGGGTACCACAGTGTTGGCCCAGTGTGGCAGGCGATTTAGACAGCTCAGTCTTTTTCATTGTAGAAAGGGAAGTGAGTAGGTAGATCTCCTGTCTTATTTAGTGAAGCCGTTTTATTGAAGTTTGGTTCATTCACCTGCACATCCACCAATGTAATATACGCCTCATATGCCAGCAGTGCCCTCTGCTGGGTACATCAGCCAAACTGGACAGTCCTTACGGAAAGAGTAAAGGACACATCAGACATTAGAAGGCAATATACAAAACCTTAGGAGAGCACTCAACCTCCCTGGCCACACTAGCAGATCTTAAGGTGGCCAGCCTGCAGCAAAAAAACTTCAGGATCAGACTTCAAAGAGAACTGCTGAGCTCAGTTCATCTGCAAATTGACACAATCAGCTCAGGATTGAACAAAGCGTGATGGCTTGCCAAACACAGACCAGTTTTTCCTCTCTGTTTCACAACCATTGCTAAAACAGGGCCTCACCTGCCCTGAGACTACCTCGTTAGCTCTACTCTGCTTAGCATAATACATACCTGCCCCTGGAAATTTCCACTACATGCATCTGACGAAGTGGGTATTCACCCACGAAAGCTCATGCTCCAAAATGTCTGTTAGTCTATAAGGTGCCACAGGATTCTCTGCTGCTTTTACAGATCCAGACTAACACGGCTACCCCTCTGATACATAATTTTCCTTGAAGACATTTATCATCTGACATATCTATACCTGTCACGCTAAATCTCATGTTTGTTGTTCCCCTTTCTTTCTTGGTACAGTAACTCCTCAATTAAAGTTGTCCTGGTTAACGATGTTTCGTTGTTACGCTGCTGATCAGTTAGAGAACATGCTCGTTTAAACTAGTGCAATGCTCTCTTATAATGTTGTTTGGCAGCCACCTGCTTTGTCCACTGCTTGCAGAAAGAGCAGCCCATTGCAACTAGCTGTTTGGGTCTTGGAACCAGCGTGCACCGGCAGCCCCCCTATCAGCTCCCTACTCCCCTAAGTTCCCTGTTCAGTTCAGTTCAGCTGTCCCTCCCACCACTGCCATGTGCTGCTCTTGCCCTCTGCCTTGGAGCTGCTCCCGGGAGCCTCTTGCTTGCTGTGGGGTGGGGGGAAGAGGGGAGCTAATGTCAGGGTGTCCCTCTACCCCGTTCCTGCCCCCCACTTACCCCTTCTCCATATAAAGCAGGGTGGGGACATGACAGGGCTCAGGACGGTGGGAGCTTGCTGGCCGCAGCTGCTGTCTCAACTTTCTGATCTACTTAAAAAGGCAATGCACTTAGAGTGGTGTCAGTGTACTTAAAGGGGCAATGTGCATCTATCTCTCGAACACAGGTCTGTGTGTCTGTCTCTGTCTGCTATGCTGACTCCCCTCTCTCCATTCGTGTTGCCTTGTAGAGTGTGAGACTACATTAACAACAATGTGTTAACCCTTGAGGGCTCAGCTAAATGCTGGTTCATCATTTATGCAGTAAGAAATTCCCTGAGAAATATCCCACCCTCTAACTTCACTACATCAACCAAGCTTCACAATCCTCATTGCTGTGTACAGTATTAAATTGTTTGTTTAAAACTTATACTGTGTGTGTGTGTGTGTATAAAATATAGTTTTTTGTCTGGTGAAAAACATTTCCCTAGAACATAACCCTCCCTATTTACATGAATTCTTATGGGGAAATTGGATTCGCTTAACATCATTTTGCTTAAAATCACATTTTTCAGGAACATAACTACAATGTTGAGTGAGGAGTTACTACATTAATCATTGAAGGGGTGTCATCATGAAAGGGTGACACTGAAGTTTAAAGAAACTACTAAAGAAGGACTCAGGAATGTGCAGCTAATTGGTTAAGTTAAAAGAGGATAATTTTTTTCAAGGTTTCGTTGAGAGACACATTTCAAAATTACAGACTTTCACTTGCAGCATTGTTTTGGCTACTATAAAATGGAGAATGATAGCCTAGACTTTCTCTGATTGTTGGTTGAGCAGTGCTCTTATACTGACATATTAAATTAAAAACCCGAACATTCTTTTCAAAAAGTTGACCAAATAAGAGAGAGCTTTTTTTTTTTTTCAGATCAGCCATGACATACATTTCCCATTCAAAATGCAGAATGCCTGAGCTTCATTGTACAAATTTTAGTTAGGTCATATTTTAAATATACATAGTACTGGTAAAATATATGGCCATCTAGGACTTTGGAGTTGTCATAATGCTGCACTGTGGCAAGGAAGCAGCAGGTATAGGATTCAGAGCCTTTTCCTTCAAAAAGACAATGGAGAACTTCTGTTAGCAATATAGAGTCTATGACACAAAGTTGAGCAGTTATGATTCCATCAGTAGAGAGCAATTGTCCAATTATGTACTAACGAGTTCATTACAGTGACAGCAGTGACAATCAATATACACCTCTACCTCGATATAATGCTGTCCTCGGGAGCCAAAAAATCTTACCACATTATAGATGAAACTGCGTTATATCAAATTTGCTTTGATCCGCCGGAGTGCGCAGCTCCGCCCCCCGCCCCAGAGCACTGCTTTACCACATTATGTCCGAATTCTTGTTATATAGGGTCGCGTTATATCAGGGTAGAGGTATAGTTAAAGATGCGTTAACTGTTTCCATTCTAATCCCTCTGTTCCGTTGCTCATAATTTTCTGAATTTTTTTACTTTTTTTGTTCAGTATTTTCTGATTGATCTATGTGAAGATGTTTTTTTTCAGAATGTCTGAGAGGAGAAAAACTATTTAGTCACTATAGAACAGATGAAAAATGAAAAAAGATACTGTTTCCAAATTCTAAAATGAGAGAGATTGTCAACTTTGTTTGAACTTCCTCAGCTCTGAAGCTGGGAGTAGCACACAGTTTAATATCTGTCATGTGAATGTTCTGGTTAAACTCGATTATAATTTGTCAGAGTTATGATCAATTGAGAATTCTCATTCCCAGCATGCATGGTAAACTCTGGAATTTGCATGGAATTTTCTCAATAAGCTTATAAATTTCATGGTCAAGGTAACTGATGCTCACAATGTTTGTTTGTTTTTTAAAAAAACACATAGAAATTCCATCAACTCCAAATGTTAAGGCTGCAGGTTTAACTTGGTCATTTCCTGCCTTTGAAGTTCTTAAAGTTGAATGTGTTGCATAATAATGCAGTCTTTAGTTAAACACTGTTTCTCAAATAATGCATTTATAATCTCACAATTTTTTCTTAGACAGTCATTTTAGCATCTTGTTGTACTATGTACTGCTTTGTGTCTGTCAGACAGAATCTACTAACATTATTTACATAGAAAAATACAGAGTGAAGAACTCTTAAACAATCAACTAAAGATTTATTATGAAAATAGAGGGATTCACAAGGGAGATTTAAGGGCTTAACTGCCAGGTTAGGCACTTAAATCCAAAACTTAAATTGTCAAATCCCCTGCTCAGCTGTCGCTTAACTCTGCAGGTGCCTAAATTGCTTAGGCAGCTACGTTTCCATTTGTAAAATACTCTCTAGGTGCCTACATTTCAGCTGCTGGGCATGCTCACAGTTGACTCAGTCCTGACACCACCAAACATCTCTGTTCCTGATTCACGGCTAGCCACAGTGGGATTCACAAATTAGGCATTCCCCACCTATCTTTCCTGCAGAGCCTGATCCAGTAGACATCAGGAAAAGGTGGGGATTTGAATCTGGGGCTCCTACATCTGGGGTAAGTGTTCTAACCACTGGGCTACTGGCTATAAGGGAATGGGGTACCAATACCACCACCTCAGTTTTTCTTGAAAAAGGCCTGACCTGACTTACGGACCTAACTCCGGGAGAGGGATCAAGGCTGTGGATCTCGAGTGGAGAGGGGTGCATCCCTCTGGCTGAGGTTTAGATGCCTAATACCCTTTGAGTGACAGGACTAGCTAGCTTAGGTGGCTCCCCTCTGAGGGTGTTTTGCTTCTGTGAATCCCTTTTTCAGATGCCTCAGTCTTCCCACGTATTGCATAGGGACTGTTCTGCCTGGCAGCAGAGTGCCTAAAAGTTAGGCGTTGTAACTCTGAACCTAAGTCCTTTTTGTGAAACTCACCCACAGAATAAAAATGAGAATTTTCTGGCATATGACACCTGAGCTTATCTTCACAGTTAATGTATGTACTCCTGAACTGGACTTTAGGAAGGCTTAAAAGCAAATGTACAGCTATGGTCACTGACTGAATTATTGAAAGACATACATTAGACAGAAAAAGTCTGTCAACCAAAATCTACTGAAGAATTACAAGAAGGCAGCTAAAGTATAAAAGAGTGAAACAGTAATATCCAGAATGCCGCTAAAAGTTCTCAACCATATAACCTTAACATTATTTATTTATCACTAACAATACACAAAAGTAGAGAGTCCCTTCCCTGAGGAGTTTACAATGTAAAAGACAGTTACTGAGAAAAAAGGAAATATTGCAAAATCTAGTGATTTGAATGTTAGATTCCCCCCCGCCCCCATCGTAGTTAAGAAAATAAGTTTATTAATATAGCTTTTGGATGGAATTATAATATTAGCATCACTGAGCAAAATCCTATTTTTATGAAAGTACGCAGTGACATGGAATCTTTACTGTCCATGGACATGAGTCTGGCTTTTAAAGGATTAGTTCTACCAATTGCTGAATATATGTAAATCCCATTTGAAATCTATAGCATGCAGGTTTGGGCCCTGCAGCAGTAGGGTCTACATATGTGATTGTGACTGACATTTGACTTCTCAAACTGAACAATGCTGGCCCCAGTCAGTACTGTGACTGACTGGTCTCTGAAGGAGAGAGAACTCTATGGAATATATGTGAAGAAATGCAGATTCACCTTTAATTTAATAGTTTATATACAGATAGATGAAGCAGTAGTCACCGATACTATCCCTTGCTATAATGGCATTGTCAAAAACAAGAATAATCCATCTGATGTTTAGTTATTTGCTGGAATGTGTGGCTATTTATCACAAAGCACAGACAGATATCAATATTTGATATCTGTCTGTGCTTTGTGATTAATAGCCACACATTCCAGCAAATGCATAGGTGCAGTTATCCTAGTAATTAATATAGTATAGTATCACAATAAGAGAACATACTCAACCAACCAACATCTTCATGCTTTACTTTCTTCCTCTAACAAAATAAGGAACATTACTGGGAAGAGCTTTGTTAGTGCAATGTTTAAACAGAGAATATAAACCACGTTCATGCAGAAACATCAAATGGACTGTGGAATTTTCCTCTCACTCTGCTGTGAATGGAGTCACAGAGGGACTTGATGAGATAGGAAATCATGTCTCTGTAACCTAACAAACAATTGCTAATTTTTACCTGTCCCAGAAACCTGCGAAGGGTATTTATTTTCAAATGATTAATCCCTTTTAGAGCACCATTATTTGACAGTGAGACTGTCTATCAGTTGTGCCATTTCTTTGGCAATATTTTGAGCTAGATTGTGGCCTGTCCTGCATGCCAGCACAAGACAGTAGAGAAGGCATAAGATATTCACTTGTGCCGGGGCATTGCATCACCACTTTCTGCACGCAGAAAGAATGGGTTTGGGGAGGAGACTGGGACTGGGTGCTTAGAGAGGAGATGGATCACATGAAGAGCTGAACTGAAGGAACGGGGCCTGGCTGAGCAAGGAGACAGGTATTGGGCATGAAGGGGGACGGGACTGTGAGTTGGGGAATTCAGAGATTGAGCCCAGAGAGGGAGATTGGGACTGGCTAAGCAAGAAGGCCTGGACTTGGATGAAAAGCCTGAGGAGTAGAGAATGGGACTAGGCCAAGGAACCAGAAGTGGAGAAACGACAGCACTGGGACAGGGACTGTTTGCAGGGGATAGGGCAGAAGGGATCAAGCTTGGGAGGCGGGGGTCCCACAGAAGAGTCTATGCTCACTAGGAAAGATCCCTCTTCAGAGTGTGGAATGGAATTTATGTTTCATGGGTCTTATCTCATTCTTCTGCTGTCAGCACATATCTGTGAACCCAGGTTGCAAAGTCCTTTTCTCATCTCCCTCTAGTGCCGGCCCACATAGAGGATGAAAACCAACTACTTATATCAGTTATTGCATTAGCTCAAAAGTTCAGAGTTCTGTGGGGTGGATCTAAAGGTTCCATCCTTGCTGATAAACCATGTGGATATCCCTATAATGACATAGTATGGAACTCTTTTTTTTTCTTCTCAATTTGATTTTTAAAACCTAGGAAATTATACAAAATACATTAAGAGAACACTAAGGCTGCAAAGTCAAATACTCAAACACAGGCTTTAATTACATGATCTTATGCTATTTTTTTCCACAGAACCCTTGCCTCATTCAGTGTGTAGAATTGACTCACTCTGGAGATGAATCAGGGTTGTATAGTGAAGAAAGCTGGTGCCTCTCAGCTCCCCGTTCATTGTTCGGCAGAAGGTGGAAGGTGCTTATTATTTGCAGGACTGGGGTAGGTGGGTTGAAGTCCCCCCAAGACTAAAGGTCCACACCTTCAACTAAGAGAGAGGAAACACAAAGCCTAGACCATAAGAGAGTCCTGGGAACAACGAAGGAGAAAACAGTGATGGAAGTGTAGTCAAAGGTAAAAAAGGAGAGTCAGAGACGGACACCAAAAGAGAATCCTGGACAGCAACCACCACTCCTCAAAGGCATCTAAAGAGTCAATGGACATTGCCCAAAATAAACCTGCCTTGGAGGTGTTAGCAGATGAGGGAGTAGAAATAGGACCCACAATTGCAGAGTACTCCACTGTTCAGCTTCCTCCTCCAGGAATGATGGGTGTTCATCTTAGCCAGCACCAGGAGGAAGTAGGAGGGGGTCCTGTGTCTTTGTGGGGCCACAGAGGGGGTTGGAAGGTGTGTACCTATTGGAAACACACAGATCCTATCTCTTGAAAAACTAAAAGTCCTCCTCATCAACTATGAGAGGAACCACTAAGTCCAGACTTCAGCTGATTATGCGGGACAACAAAGGAGAAAACAGGGGTGGGAGTGAGATCAAAGGCTGGAAATGAATGAACCAGAAGGGGACAACATAGCTGACCCATGCCAGCTGACTCAGACTCGCAGGGCTTGGACTAACTGGCTGTTTAATAGCGGTGTACACATTTGGACTCAGGCTGCAGCCTGAGCTCTGGGACCTTCCCACCTCGCAGAGTCCTAGAGTCTGAACATCTATACCACAATTAAACAGCCCCCTAGCCTGAGCCTCATGAGTCTGAATCAGCTGGCATGAGCCAGCCCCAGGTGACTAATCCAAGGATTTAGTGGCCATTGTCCAGAGGAACGCTGCCAGGAGACATGAGTGGACCTTAGACCATCCCATGCTTTGCTGCACATTGGGCTACCCACATTTGTCATCCTTGTCTGTCAATTGCCCTTCTCTCCAAATCTTCCCATTTCATGTGGAGGTGATTGATGTCATTCAGAACTGTTCATTTCCATGTTATTCGTGGTCTTCCTCTATTTCTTCTTGTATTTTCTGGCTTACATTCAAGGGTGGTATTTGGTAAGCATTCTTTTTCCATTCTCAGCACATGTCCCAGCGACTGATGTCTTCCTTTGTAGATTATTTGTGAGAGGATGCCTTGTCCAGTAATTTTTCTGACTTCTTCATTCGTCTTCCTATCTCTATAAGTTATTCCCAATATTCTTCTCAGATGTTTGTGATGAAATGCATCCAGCTTTTGCATATCTTTCTTGGTAAGTTGCCATGTCTCACTGCTATACATTGTGATGGCGATAACAATTGCAACAGTTTTGTCTTGAGGGAGATTTTTTTGAGTTGCCAGATGCATTTGGAAGACTCAAAAACAGCATTTGCCTACCTGATTCTTCTTCTTTCCTCGGAACTGGTACCATTTTAGCTTATGGTACTTCCAAGATACATAAAATTGACCACCTTCTTCAGTTTCACTTCTTCAGTTTTGATGTCTGCCCCTGTAGTCCCCATTAACATGACTTTACACGTCGTTGAATTGTATCTCAAACCTACCTTCTCCATTATTACTTTTACTTGGTTTGTGCATTTTTGCAGTCCGTTGGCATCTTCTTTGATAAGAGTAATGTCGTCAGTAAAGTCTAGATCAGATAGCCTTGAATTGTTCCATTTTAAGCCATATGTATCACTGTCTCATTGTTTTAATCCATAGTTGATGACCAGCATAAACAAAAAAGGAGACAGGACATATCCCTCCCTTACATCTGTTTTGATGCTGAATGGGTTACTCAATCCATTTTCCATTTGAATGCAGCATTTTGAGTTGGCATGGAATGCCTTCATAATGTTGATACATTTTGTTGAAAAATTGTTGAAATAGATCCCATAGTTCCAGAATACCCCTCCACATAGTCCAGTTTCTCCCTCCTGATGTGAAGGATAGCCAGCTTGGCCAACATCAGGAAGAGGTTGATGAGGAGATCTTGCAACTTTATGGGACCATGGATGGAGTGTGCATAGATCAGGGGGCTCTGAAGGAGCTGGAAGAAGGGTTGCATGCTCCTGCAGGAGCCCCTTGTGGAAAGCAAGAGAAACAGAAGGCAAGGCTGCCTGTTTCCTGGAGTTTTTTGTGAAACAGGCAGGAGTTTGCAGGAAGAGAAAGGAT
This sequence comes from Chelonoidis abingdonii, assembly GCF_003597395.2. Classification (NCBI taxonomy): domain Eukaryota; kingdom Metazoa; phylum Chordata; order Testudines; family Testudinidae; genus Chelonoidis; species Chelonoidis abingdonii. Next base: position 24,214,260 of record NC_133773.1, read on the forward strand.
GGTCTCATGAATAAAGCAGTGGAATGCTGTTCGGGAGAACTGGATGCTATCCCTGCCTCTGCTACAGAGTTCCTGTGTGACTGTAGTCAAGTCACTTAAACCAAATGTCTCACAAGTGCTCACCACTTCTGTGTTCCTCATCTTCTGGGTGTCTGACTGGAGACCCAGAGTCTGATTGGCAAAAGTGTTGAGTATTCAGCTGAAACTAAGTCACTGGGAGCTGTGCTTTGAATATATAAAGTACTATGTAACGCTAAGTGCTCCTGAAAAATTAGACACTAGGTGTCTCAAATTGGACACCCAAAACTTTTGACCTTAATGTGTCTGTACCCCATCTGTTCCCCATCTGTAAAATGGGGATAACATTGTGCTGTGAAAATAAATTCACTAATGTTTGTGAAACACTCAGATACTGTAGCGATGAATATCATAAATATGCCATGAGGAAATTAACAAGCATGTCTTTGGCACAGCGTTTGAATCATGTGCAGCAAATAAGGTCACATATTGAATAATGAGGAGAAAACAAAATATTGAATAGTTGTTCATTAACCGTGCACCATCCATCCTCTGCACTGAATGAGGCAGGGATGGTGGGGGGGGAAATAGTATGTTGTGATATAATTGAAGACTAATATAACGCAACCTTAATTCTGACATTTCCTAACTTTTGCGTGCTTGACTTTACAACATTAATAACATTCTTTTAACTCAAGTTTTTATGTATAATAATTAATATAAATCCAGTAGAGTCTTCCAGGAGAAATTATTATTCAAGTAACATCAGCTACCCACCTTAAAGATGCATGACAGGATTTTTAACACTGGTTTTATCTGATTTGAATGGAAGTTTGGTCACACCTTGCCAAGTCAGGTGAGTTTTTTCTAAAACAAATATAGCTTATGTTATAATACAATAATAGTATTTCTCTACTTGATTTACTTTTCAAATCCTTAAAATAAGCTAGGGACAAAAGGCAACTCATGAGTGTTGAATATTAATTTTGCTTTAATAGTGGAAGAGAGAGACTATGTAAACTAAGCTAACGCAGCTCTAATAAAGGATCAGACCCTGACTTCGATCCCAGCTGCTAATCCCTCTTGAACCACCCCAACCAACTTTACACTCCCAGTGTCCTCTGTGATAAGAATCCCAACCTGCTTTGTACCAACCTCCATACTCAACACATATTCCAACACTTCCTGTGAACTACTGAAAGAAATCAGAAAAAAAAAGTTTGACAAGTTATGACAAAGGGCAAATTCAGTAAATAAAAATTCACCAGTTACAACAGATTAACACTACAGTGGCCACATCTAGCACGACATTGACTGGCAAGAGTTTCTATACCTTGGAGTTCTATCGTAATTGGCTCCACTCGGGTACCTCAGGCCACCCCAGCTGAGGAACCATAGTGATCCCGATTGGTGTCAGTTCCTTTCTTATCACTAGTGGTGAAAACACTTTCTGTTGAGGTTATGTTGACACCAACTACTGATGTATCAGAGCTGTGGTCTCACTGTCTCTTCATTGCATGAGCAGAATTCATCCTTTCCAAAGGGAGCCTTTCTGTTTAATTTTTTTAAATGTATAACTACTGAATGCTCTGGGTGAAGTTGGCAGTGTCTTGCTGACCTTTGGCTCATCTAAATGAACTCTGCCAACCTTTTCTGCTTATTTCTGGATTGTTATCTGTATATTTTTGCTCTCTCTTCTCAAAGTCAGAGGAAGCAGCATTGTGGCTTGAAGATATGCTTCCGAATGCAGTTGTAAAATATCCCTTGCAGCCAGACATGACTTCTGTTTGTTTTGATGCTGAGTGTCTCAGAACTGGCTTAACTAGGAGATCTGTGCCCAGTTGTTGCTGTGAGCTGTCAGATCAGAGCGAGCACCTAAAAGCTTCCCTAACCTCCCCAATGTTTCTTTTAATTCTGACATGAAGTCCACCAGGAAAGAGTCCAGCAAGTCACAGTCAGATATTTCAGCTGGGTGTTGAGATTCAGAGTTGATGGTACACACTTTGGTGCAAGTTTGGTAACAGAGCCCCTGAAGCTACATTCTAATCGCTTTGAGCAGAGGAATGAGTTGATAGACTGCTTTGCTTGACCACTTTCTTCATTTGTCTCATTCTGGGCCATAGATTTCATCAATAAGGGTCTGTGTGAGATTTTCAAAAAGCACTGAAGTGTTTCAGAGCACAAGCCCTACTGCAAATCTCATTCTTTGTTAGAACTAGGGAGAGCTGTGTTTGAAAACAGTTCCAACTCAATGCAAGCATGGTCCTCTCTAAACTCTTTAAAGCAAGTTTTGTTCACCAACATACCCAGCACAAAGCTATGTTCAAATTTGTTTACATAAACCAGGGTTGCCCAGGGGGGGCGGGGGCAAATGGGGCAATTTTCCCTGGGCCCTGCAGGGGCCCCCATGGGAATATAGTATTGCAACATTTTTTTTATGGAAGGGACCCCTGAAATTGCTTTGCCCCAGGCCCCCTGAATTCTCTGGGCAGCCCTGACATAAACTGTGCTTGTGCCTAAGAAAGAAAAGTGTTTGGACATGAGGCTGTGATGGGATTGAGCTCCCCACACAGGCCCTGCAAGAAGTATTTAAGCCAGGTGGACCCAATCAGCTAATTAGGCTGCACACAGGGGAACTTTAGGCTGGAGGCAGCTAATTGCAGACAGGCTTACCTGTGCAGGAAGAGGTGGGGCCTATCAAGCCAGGTAGTGGGCTACAGATTAGGAAGTTGCTTGAAAAAGGCAGTCACTTGCTGAGAAGAGGAAGGAGTGTTTGGGGGCTGCTGGTGAGGAGATAGTCTGCAGCTCTTCCCTTGGTGGAGGGAGTAACCAGGATGATTGGGAAGCAGTAGTGAGGACAGAGAGAGGAAGCCCAGAACTGCTGAGCTAAAGGTCCCTGGACTGGAACTTAGAGAAGAGGGTGGACCTGCGTTCCCCTACCAGCCACCAAGGACATAGCTAAGACAGGAGGCAACAAATGAGAAGATTGCCTAGGCCTGCTGACAGACTGTACCCTGGAAGGGGGAATACTGAGTGACCTACCTGAAGGGCTGAGTCACAAAAAGGATGTTGCAGGCCCGGGAGGGAGAGGAGCTGTAGACCAGAGTCTGAGTGACAATATGCAAATTGCACACAGGATGTCGGCCTTGAGAGCTAATTCCCAGAAGGACCCGGAGGAGGTGCCAAACTAGCAGTGAGTGATGCACCCCTGTGACAGAGGTCCATTATTTTATTGTTGATGGAAAATGTTGATAGAGTATTGCAGGGCTTCAGTTCATGCTGAATAAAAACCTAATAACATTTCTGCCAGGAACATTAGCAGAGTGACATTTTTAAAAGTTGACTACTACCCTAAAAGGGTATATTGTATAGTGGGATTCTATGTTCATTATATATCATTCATTTCTTTCTACAGCAAATGTGCTCAGTTTGCAAATAATAAAAGCTTGCATCTATCTGTATAAGTTTATTCTGGGCTTTGATATATCATCACTAGTAATAGAAGATGTGCAGGCCTGTTAATACTTTCAGCTTCTGCTGTGCAACCCAATTCTCTTCAAATTTACTCCCTCTGTGATACCTGTGCAAACCCACTTAAGACTAATGGGGGTGTACAGGTATTGCTGAGGGCATAATCTGAAGGCAAAGGGGTTGCACAAGTGAAGTTAGCTGCATAATTTGGCCTGTAGACTTTCTGTCACTTGTAGTAAGTGTGCAATGGAAAGAAGGTCTGTTTGACTGTCAGAGCTCAAGGACAGTTTATACAGCTGTGTTTTTTGTTTTGTTTTTAAACAAACTAAATATTTTATGTGGAAGTCAGTGAAGCACAGTAGATAAGGAGCCTCACAAAGCTGTTTATATAGTCACTTCTTTCAAGAAGTACCATTATGTTTAAGATCCGGCTCTGAGAGCTTGTTAGATGGTCTATAATAGGTGGATCAGCCCATAAGGCCTGGAATTTCTTTGAGTCAAAGTCACTAGCACAAGAAATCTAAGCTGTTATTACAATGTAAATGTTATTTCCCCCACCCTCCAAAAAAATCCCAAGAATTGCAGGTAAATAACTTTTTCTGTGATTTCCACGGTATTTAACTAAAGTCTCAACAGATGCTTTGTTGGCTGAAGTGTTACAGTAGTCATGTATAACCCAGTGTGTGCTGATTTAACCTCTTATCTCAACCCCCATTCAGCAAGGGCTAAATACCTCATAGATTATTAGAGTTGAAAGAGACCTCAAGAGATCGTCTAGTCCAACCCCTGCTCAAAGCAGAACCAATCCTCAAATGGGCCCCTCAAGAATTGAACTCACATCCCTGGGTTGAGCAATGCTCAAACCACTGAGCTATCCCTCCCCTCCTCTGTACCATGATAAAAATGTAACTCTCTCTTGGTCTATCTCCAAATGTTCCTGACTATTAGGTGGCTTCTTAAATCATGATGCACAGTAGAGAGGTCTGTAACTCTGGAGGTTTATTGATCAAGTCTGTACTACAGTAATGATTAAGTTTGCAGTGCATGAACATTCCCACAGCACTGGATAATCTCCCAATGTCCTGTTCCCACATGCCCTGTACTGAAAATTAGGCTGGATTCTTTAGCAGATTTTACTTTGGTTGTTTCAAAGGCCTCATCATGAATCTGGAAAGAATGTTACATTATGTTGTCCTTTATTCTCTACAAGAGTCTACAGTTTCATAGAAACATGTTTATGTTCCCAGGTATTGAAAAATAATAAAATAACTATAAACTGAGCTCATCGTCATATCCTGAGATGTTTTGAACCTGTATCTGACCAATAGTTCTGGCAATGCTGTGTGTGTGTGTGTGTGTGTGTATGTGTGTGTGTATATATATATATATAATATAAAAATATTTCGATTTTTTCAAAAGCCACACCAATTTTCTTTTTAAAAGCTATGTATTTTTTCAACCATTGGAATAGGCATTATTTGTGCTTAAAGTTGAGTAGTGTCAGTGTGTGAGGGGAAATCTTCCATAATGCAGAGAAGTATCATTTGAAGGTTGACAGATAAGGAAGGAGAAGTATAGGATTAATGCATATTCATTCTCTGACTTCTAAAGTATAGTTCATTTAACATTATCATGTATTTAAAATGGATTGAATGAGAGAGAGAAAGGGAAGGGGTGACAAGACTACTAGCTCTGTTTAAAGCAGGTTGTTCTCAGTGTTCAGGTTTGGGAGGGGGGAGAGAACGCACACTCTGATATCTTACCCTGATATCACAGCCATCTGAAATGTTACGTACAGTACAATAAAAAAGTATTTTTTTCCATCGCTAATTGACAGAAAACTGACAGTAGATGGACAAACTGCAGAAATCACTGGAATTTGTGGGGGAAAATGGGGACTGAGTGCGTGGCCAAATTGGTTCAAAATTGTTATAAAATACAGTGGAACTCTCAGTTAGCTAAGATTCAGTGAAACTCTGTTTTTAATTAACACAAAAGTTGAGAATATTTTCAGTGTAGTAGAGTATGCAAATTGCATTTAAGAGTGAAATTAGTTATTCTGCTGAAAAATAACTTTCTAATAAGACTTCTATATGTGCTAGCAAGTTTTGTGCTTTACGTTTTAACTTTCTATGTTTTATTTATTTATTTTTAGATTGTATTTGGTGACTATACTACAGTGTGTCTCCTGGCCCGGATTTCTGATTTCTTATCTACTTTTTTTTTTAATTTTGTGGGGGCAATGACTGTCTTCTTTTTCACTTGTCTGCATGGTGCCAAATACAATGGGACCTTGATGCCTATTTGCTATCATCATAATATCAGTGTAAATCAAGAATGACTCTCCATGTAATAGGGTATCGGACCAATCTTGTGTTGGGTGATTTGCCTGAATAAAAGCTACAGGATCTTTCCCATACAAATACTCAGCATTAGTAAGAAATACCAAAAGGCTAGATTCACAAAGGAACACAGACACTTAGAAAACCAGTGGAATTCACAAAAACTGAGTTGGGCACCTAGTCTCCTTACATAAAAGCCAGCAGGCTAGGCTATTCGTCTGTGAGGTGCAAAGTGGAAGGGTATGTCCTAAAACCCACCACTCAACATTGTTTAAAATGGGGAAATTAAAATGGTAGGTATAGATCCAAACTAGACCATCAGGGGAGCAATTCCTTGTGGTTGCTATCTGGTGAGCCACAAGGCTATTCTGGGCAATACTGTATTAGAATATGTTGGGGGCAGGAAAGCTGATGAGAAGAAAGAGGGAGTGAATAGAGGCTAGTCAGGACATAATATTTTTCATCATGATTAGGGGACTTTCCCTTTATTGGCTAAACTGTGAGCCAGGCAGAGAAGTCCAATATAAGGAGGGTTCAAGGCAAATCAAAGCTGGGGAAAGTTGTACAGAAAGAGAAGAATTCTGCCCAGGCAAGTTAAGGATTCATCTGGAAAAGTTACCGTGAATGACTGTTCCATTGCAATAAAGTTTAGTTCTGTTGCTCAAGTGAGTTTCTGTGGTTTTGTATGCCTCCCAAGTCTCCAATTCAGAGACCAAATGCAATTAAAAAATGCTCTGCATGTTAATATTCTATACTGTTCACATCTGTCTAAAAAAGCGCAGTTTTCCAGATCTCTGTAGTAATGAGGCACAACTTGCTATTAAGGAGGAGATGATCTAATGGGATAGCTATTTATTTATTTAAAATGTCAACTAACAAATCTAACAACTAGCAATTAGAAATGGAATTAATATTCTGTGGAGTTCAAATCTAGATGCACAACTTTGAGACAAAACAATCCCTATATGAGAATTGGGTAGAGTTACCAACCAGTGTTTTTTTTTTTTTTTGGTTTTGTTTTTATTGTAATGCCAGGATGAAATCTTAAAAAATTGAGAATTCAAGGTACATGTTGGGAGCTTTAAATTAATGAAAAGTTCAACTGAGAGAAATTAGATTGACTGACTGAAAATGAACAAAACATTGTGGAGATGACTTGATTCATCCAGACAAGTTGGTAAAATGTGTCTAGGACATTGGATTAGCATCAAAAGTGGAATCTCAGAAGTGTCAGGGGAGCAATATTCCTGTTGGGACAAACTGACCTCTAGGAATAATTTAGCCAGTCTAGCCTTACCTGACTTTGCAGAGAAACAAATCTAGAGGAAAGGACCTTTCTTACCTTTTTTTTTAAATAGGGAGAGGAGGGAAGAACAAACCATGTAAGGACCCCTAATTGACAGGGTGATCTCTCTAATTCAGAACACTACTGTTCTTTCAGATTACAGGTTTGTTCCTTCTTTCAACCATGTTTTATAACACACTCTTGATCATAAACAAGACTGGGAACTTCATTAATATATATATTAATATTAAAGCTGAGATCATGTGTGACTAAAACTTCACACTAGAAATCTTAAAAATGAATGTTTGCCAGAAAACTTGACGTGCAAGAATTGCCTCAGTGATAGCCTAGTCATCTGGTCACAGTAATTTTCAAGATAGGAGGATTTTGACTTTAAGTTTTGCTAGATGCATGCTTTGGAAAAGTGCTTTTTAAAAAAGAAAAAAAAAATTGGTTGCTTGAGGCTTTGTATCCAAACCATATAAATAGCCAGATAAAATAACTTGCCTGACATCTCTTCTGTTCTGTTACTATTACTAATTTTTTACTTGAGCTTTTTGAATCAACTGTACTCAACACAAATGAAATAAAGCACCTAATTCAGTATCTTCATAGAAGATCATTGTTTTTCTCATGTGTACACACAGTAAGAATATTCTAGCTCGTTGCTCTAGAATCTGTGAACATGGCCTCAGAATGGCCTACATCATCCTAGAACTATACACAGAGGGCACCATCCCTGTACTGTTCACCTTCTTGCTACACAGTAAATGGTCAAGATTAGCTACTGCCATAACACTGTTCTCTCTCCTTCCCTCAAGACTACTCCAAGTAGACTCTGAGTGCAAGTGCTTTTTCACATTTTTAAGATTTCTAGTGTGTGGTTTTAGTCACACATGATCTCAGCTTTAATGATATACCTGACAGGTGGACTGGGGCATGCTTGGTGATGCGCTTTATCCCCCAACTCCCCGTCTCCTTGGAGATGACCCAGATAAGTTGTAAAGCCCCAGATTTTGTTTCTCATGGAGCATTCCCCCAAGTGTTCCAGGAGAAGCTGCAGCCACTGACAGTCTCGCTGCCATTGTAATGCGGGGGGGTGGGGGGAGTGTTAGGGCCACAATTGGTGTTGGAGCACAGGATGTCTGTGGGCGCTGTACTGGTCTCTTGGGGCTGCCTAGGAATTTCTTCAGGTTTGGGGGATGGGCTTTCTGACTGCTTCTGGTATGGGAAGAGCAAACTCGGCTTCTGAAAGTCTAAGGACTGTAAGAGAGGATCTCCTGGAACTTTGCTACCACAGAGCACCCTTCCATGGATTGTTCTTCTGGTCATCTTCTTGCATAAGTTACCCTAGTTATACTTTCTGCCTAATGTCGTGTTTTTTTTGTTTTTGTGTTTGTTTGTTTTTTTTAAAACCTATGGTGCTTGGGTGTAATGTGGCTATTCAGTTACAGAAGGTGGAAAATTGAATCAAAGGTGTTTTTAATTGGGGGTGGGAAGGGAGAATTTGTTGATCAACAATATTGAGAAAAAATTTCCACATTTTTGAAAAATCTCAAGAAAAATGGGTGGCAATGTTAAAAAGGGGATAGGGATTTTTCCAACCACTTTTTCATGACCTTATTTCCCATTGTGAAAGGAAGTGTTAATTTCTTTTGGTGGTGACTTGTGAAAATGGGTTTCTTTCTTTTTTTTTTTTTTTGTTTGTTTGTTTGTTTCCTCCAACCAGGGCTACATATAGTATATTATTCGGCTATAGATGTCTCTGAGTGATCTATAAACTTAAAGACAGGATGTGGTGCCTGGTAAATAAAGGGGACATTTGGCACAGGAGCTGTGTGGAAGCCTGTTGAACTGTAACTTGTTGTTTTTGTGTAGTGCACACCTTCTATTTAGTGTACACTGATTCCATATGTGGTGGTGTTACAGTGGGACAAGGTTTCTCTCTGTGATATAACTGTTCAGAGATGGGGTGCTCATTTTCAGAACACCTATTAACAATTCATGTTAGGCAAACAGCAAGAAACTCATCTGGATATACAGTTGGTTTATGCAGCCTTCTGGTTCTTACATGACACACAAAATTATCTTTCTTTTGGGCTTGATAGCATCCTAAGGCCCAAATACTGAAATCAAATCTGTGTGGGTAAAAGCAGCTTCCCATGTATAGGAGGCCTTCGTAACTTGTCAGTGGGCTTCCATACACATGCTAGGGTCCACCCATGCAGGTGAACTTGCAAGATTGGGGCTTAAAGAGATGCTACTGTCTAACCTGTTATACTTAGTGTGTTTGTATACTTTTCAGTGAAAGATAAATGGTCAGTATCCACAATCCCCAAAAGTTTTTTATGGATGCACAATGGCATTTAATTAAACCCTTCCCTTTACTGAAACCAAAATGGAATTTACACACTGTCTCTTGGAGTCTTCAAGAAACAAAGAGTTATCTTTCTCTCTGATTAAACAATAGACTTACACTTGGCATCCCACAACAGATACTCTTTAACCGTACACTGGATTCCAACTTTCACTGGTTAAAATAGAGGCACTTGCTAATTGTGCTGAATTGTAGTCCGTTATTAAATAGGGAACACCTCCATTCTTTCTACTCATGAACTCGGTCCCCAATTTGCGGTGGGAGGGAATAAAAATCTTTATATTGTAGTCTTTCTATTTCTGGGGGATTTTTTCTTTGTTAGATATTCTGAAATTTTTCCTGTTTCTTTTGACAAGTCCTCCCAGATTCCACTTTCTTAAAAAACAAAAAAAACCTTTTTTCTAATGAGTAGAATAGGTGTCATCCGGTACATATGATTCTAGTAGGCTGGGATAATTCCAATTCTCGCATCCATTTTATTAAAATTTTGATGCTGATACTGAAATAGTACTCATTTTACACATACCTTGATAAAAAAAAAAACTCGATTAGGCTTGTTTAGTTCCTTAATTGATTTTTTTAAACTCATTGTTTTTCTGCTGCTTGACTGTTTCTCCACATGTGTAACGCATTTGATGAGCTGACTAAAGTATTGTATCCAAATTTTGGTAGCCTTTTATAAGGATCATCCTCCTTTGTGAAGGCACAGCTGCCACTTCCTTCTCAGGGAGAGCTTGAAACCGGATTCTTCTCTCTAATTAGAATCATAGAATATCAGGGTTGGAAGGGACCTCAGGAGGTCATCTAGTCCAACTCCCTGCTCAAAGCTGGACCAATTCCCAACTAAATCATCCCAGCCAGGCTTGTCAGACGACCTTAAAAACTCCTAAGGAAGGAGATTCTACCACTCCCTAGGTAACCATTCCAGTGCTTAACCACCCTTCTAGGGAAAAAGTTTTCCTAATCTCCAAGTAAACCTCCCACTGCAACTTGACCATTACTCCTTGTTCTGTCATGTGGTACCACTGAACAGTCTAGAGCCATCTCTTTGGAATCCCCTTTCAGGTAGTTCAAGCAGCTGTCAAATCCCCTGCATTCTTCTCTTCTGCAGACTAAACAATCCCAGTTCCTCAGCCTCTACTCAATAAGTCATGTGCTCCAACCTCCCTAATCATTTTTGTTGCCCTCCGCTGGACTCTTTCCAATTTTTCACATCCTCTTGTAGTGTGGGACCCAAAACTGGACACAGTACTCCAGATGAGGCCTCACCAATGCCAAATAGAGGGGAATGATCACATCCCTCGATCTGCTGGCAATGCCCCTACTTATACAGCCCAAAATGCCGTTAGCCTTATTGGCAACAAGGGCACATAGTGTAAATAGCATGACACTAAACTGAGCCTAGGAGTTTTGCCCAGAGTCAATAAAGATGTTTTTCCCAGTGTGTTTGTGAAGTTCCTAACTAATAAAAATCTCAACGCTGACACCCTGTTCTAAGCCTTAAGCCCCTTCTACCCAAAAAGACCCCCGTTCCAAAAAAAATCTCATCTCAGTCAGTTTGGACCCAAAAAAGGAAAAGACTCCATGAAGTCCTACCAGAGACTTCATATAAAATTAATAGCAATAGTGGATGCTATAGATGGGCTGCATCCTGCAAAGATATATTCATGTACTTAACTTACTGCTCATGAGCAATTTCTCAGCTTAAATGAGATTACTCATATGCATAAAATTAGGTACCTGTGGTAGGCCCTGATCCTGCAGACTTTTAGTGATTAAATTGCACTTGGGGCATGTTTGTGTGTGTGTGTAAAATCCTGACAAACAATAAATCCTGAGGTAATTTGCTGCTTTCCAATTGCAGTCAAGGCATTGCCTGGTTGCAAATATTTTTGCTATGATTTAATACAAAATTTTTTCTTAAGGTGTTCTGCTATAGTTAAGGATGGAATATGTTTTTGAGACTGTACTAAGTCATATCTTATCCCATTCAGCAGTATTTAGCATCTCAAGAACTCCCATTTATTTCACTGTGATTATCCAAGGAGTAAAGTGTTACTTAATGTATTTAAGGGGATTAGAATCTATTCCCTTGACCTAAATGTGCTTCAAAGTCCTCACACACCAAATGGGAGGCGATTGGGAATAACTAAGCTCTCCTCTTAGAAGAATAGTGAGGCGTAACTCAGGGTTCTTGAAGCACTTTCTGATGCTCAGATGAAAGATGCTGTAGAAAAGAATTGTTATAATTTGAGAGATGAGCTGAAGACATTTAGGGCCAAATGGATTAAAGATTTCAAGAGGTGCCTGAACTGTGCCCCTGAAATATGTCCACTGAGATTCAAACATGTAATTGTGTTCACACAAATGCTTAATCACAAGAATAATTTGCTGGCAATTTCCTATGTCTGTGAGAATATCTTATACTTTGTTTAAAAGTTGTCTAAAGAGTGTATGAATAGTACTTTTTCAGGTGCTTAGAAGCACTTGGCCTTTGGCCTGAGGTCTCACAAAGCTTTCAAATTTTGCTATTATCAAATGTGATACATGTGTTGGCATGCATTTTTGCTTACTTAGTGAGCCCCCTCTTTTTCCACTGCCAAATGACTAGTGTAAGTGCTGTACAGTGATGAGATCTGCAGCTCATTTTGCAGATAAATGTCTTATAATTGTGGGTGACAAGATTCTGAACCAAGTTTATTGACAATAGTTTGCTTTCATGAATTTTAAAATGAGATTTTCTTGGAATGATCCTCTGAAGTTAACTTCTTATTAATTGCTGGAATATTGAAATGTTAATTGTGTCCTTTCAGTACTTAATAAAGTTAAGGATTTTAAGTGTAGCTACCACTTTGTCATACAGAATACACCATGAGGCTGAAACAGGAAGGATAATATATTGGGGTAATATGCCATCATCTCCTATGGTAATATTGTTCTCCATGTTCCACTCAGAATGCAGACGGTATGAAAGATTTTATTCCATTGCTCACTTCTAAAGTATATCTACCATTTAATTTTATGTGATTTTTAACACAATACAAAAACACATAACCCGGAGACTAAAAAGTTAAAGAGGGTGAGCAGGAAGAGTTTAAAGGATGATACAGGTAGCCATAACAATCATGTAACCTGGAAGCCAGTTTGGATTATGTTTGTGTGATGGGCATGGTACAGATGCAGAGTCTAGAGAGTTAATCAAAATAGATTTTACAGTCACACAAATTGAAATAATTACATATCGGCTTGACTTTGTCATTGTGGAGTAAACTTGAACCTAGTAAAACAGAAAATGCAGTATTGTTCTTTTCAAAATTGACTTGTTGTTAATTCCAAATCAAGTAAGTAGACATGAAGGAAAAGTACGTCATAATCACAAGATAATGTGGGGGTGGACGGGGAAGGGGTTATGGGTAAAGTTTCTTTAGAATTGCATGTTGTCTAGTGAATCTTACACCTTTCCATATCAATCTTTCCTTTTTTTTTCCCCCAAATAAAATGGAACAGTTTGAGCTGTGAGGCCTTTACAGGCCTTTTGAAATGGCTATACAGTGTAGATAAGTGGAAAAGTAGCTCTGAAATCCAGGTTTAGCTGAGAAAAATAGCTTTTCTATTTTAATTTCAGGTATTTTACAGGCAAAATTGAATTATCTTAAACCACTACAAATAATTTATCATGTTAGTTAGATGCCTTCTTCCCTGTCATGTCATCTGATCTAACGGTTCTTTCTTAATTTATGACAGAAATACTGTGGAATAAGGTAAATGTCAACTATAACGATGCTGTTTGTCATGATGGAAAACAGTGAGCTAGAAATTATGTTTAATGCATCAAAGCAGGAAATTTGAAGTAGGTTATCCCAGCTATAGTCATAAACTATTTTGGGGGGGAACAGTGAGAGGGGTTCTCATTACTTTAAAAAAAAAAAAACTTTAACATATACACATAATAACTAATTACAGGCAACATGGTTTAGAAGCACATTTTCCGCTTAAATGAAGGAAACAAATGAACACGTTCTCACTTTCTAGTTTTTAGGAATACTAATCAATCAACGTGGGCCAGAAAAGATACTTACATCCTTCTTCATGCTTAGGGCAACAGAAGTCACAGTATAAAAGCCCTATATATGAGAATCAGCTGCATTTATCAGTCACCTTTCCCCTCATATGTCTTATTCTGATCCAGATTTCTTTGATTCTGGATGTCATGGTGGCTGAAAGAATTCTGTAGTGATCACTCTAACACCACCATGTGCATAGTCAGTGGTGAGAATGGGTAACTATACTAAATTGAAAAGATTGGGGGAATACAGAAAACGGCACAGACCTCATAGATGTTAAGGTCAGAAGGGACCATTATGATCATCTAGTCTGACCTCCTGCACAATGCAGGCCACAGAATCTCACCCATCCACTTCAATAACGAACCCTAGCCTATGTCTGAGTTACTGAAGTCCTCAAATTGTGGGTTGAAGACCCCAAGCTGCAGAGAATCCTCCAGCAAGTGACACGTGCCCCATGCTACAGAGGAAGGCAAAAAACCTCCAGGGCCTCTGCCAATCCGCCCTGGAGGAAAATTCCTTCCCGACCCCAAATATGGCGATCAGTTAGACCCTGAGCATGTGGGCAAGACTCACCAGCCAGACACCCAGGAAAGAAGTCTCTGTAGTAACTCAGATCCCATCCCATCCCAGACCACTGGGCATACTTACCTTGGGCTTATGTTTTAAAATACTTGATTAAAACTGCTGAATATACACTTCAGGAGTTCTAGTATTCAGCCTTGATGCTCACAGGTGAAAATTAGTTGGCTCACATTCTGTCTTGGTTCTATAGCTTTGCAGCTGTGAAACTCCTCTGCTCAAGAAATGTCCAGGAGTGCTCTCACAAGTGTATTAGTAGGGGCAGTGTTTAGTGGGTAGGCCCTGGCCTGGAATGAACTCAGGAGATGTTGGTTCTTTTTCTGGATTTACCACTCACCTGTTGTGTCACATTGAGCAAGTTACTCCACTTCGTGTCTTTCCCTTCTCACCCTGTTTTTCTTGTCTGTTTAGACTGTGGCAGAGGTTGTCCTATATATGTTTTTTGTACAGTACTTATCACAATGACGTTCCAACGTTTGGGGCCATTATGTGCTACTCTAATACTGCAAGTAATATTGGTGGGAAAACTTGTACAGCTCCTGCGTGTGCTGGCTGATTGTAACCTGTGCTACTAGTATTTCACTTTCATAAGCATCAAATTCTCATGTTTTGATTTTATTTTCTTAGAAAATAACACTCCTCCTGATCCCACACTGCCCTTCCAAGTGGAAAAATAAAATATGTAATTTAGGATTAGAAAAATGTTTTTTGGTTTTTTTTAAATCGGTTAGCAATACACAATGTCTTTTTGTTTTTCTCCCTGAGCCAATCTGAATACTATGGTAGACAATGGAAGACGTAAAGAGTGAGTGGATTCTGGTTCTTGGAGGATGATGATAAATGGTCCAGGTGTGGAATTTCTGGTTGAATTCCTTCAGACTGGCTTTTCTATTATTTTTTAAGTCTTTACAGTCTCAGCCAGGAGTGTAACTGCTCCCCATTTTTCTTCTCAGCAACTATGAGAGAGGCATAATCAGGTTAGAATAATGACCATGAAAATGGCTTGCTTCTCCTTGACTATTCCGTCTCCCCTCTCCCATTTTTATCCCTTCAGTCATGTGCCACTAAAGGGCCACATCAAGAACAGGATTGCAGTGTACCCTGATCCCACCGTGCTGTAACCCTTTACGTTCCCAGAGCCAATTCTTCACTTTCTCTTCCTGGTCCCTTTTATACTTCCTCTCCTTCACCATCTGGTGAACAGGGTCCAATTCACTTGCCCTTCTCCAGATTGCAGCACTCACGTGTCCTTCACCAATCACCAGTAGGAAGATTGCTTTATTGCTTCAGTATAAAAGATCATGGCTTTATATAAAGCAGTGGTTCTCAGACTTTTGTACTGGTGACCCCTTTCACACAGCAAGCCTCGAGTGCTACCCCCCCCTTATACATGAAAAACACTTCTTTTTATATATTTAGCACCACTATAAATGTTGGATGCAAAGTGGGGTTTGAGGTAGAGGCTGACAGCTTGCGACCCCCCATGTAATAACTTTGTGACCCCCTGAGGGGTCCTGACCCCCAGTTTGAGAACCCCTAGTATAAAGAGATCTTAGCTTTTGCCCAGCTAGAAGGCAGCAACCCTAATCCTGGATCCTCCAGATACATGGGAGGTGGCCTCTCAGGACATTGTTCTGAAGATGCAACAGGGGATATGGCCTCCTTATTACCTTAGAGGAATTTAGGCCTACAGATGTGCAAAGATTCTTTTAGGTGTTGCTCCACTCAGCATTTCAACGCATAATTTAGGAGCCTATGTTTAATTGAAAGTCAATGGGACATAGGCTCCTAAGTCAGTTAAGCACAGAAATGCTGAGCAGTGCAATGACTAAAACACCTTTTAAAAATCCACAGCGTAGAGCCAGAGAAGGCGATGAGTGAACCAAGGGGAAACAATGGAGGAAAAGATGAGATTTTTGGGAGGAAGCGAATCCCCAAAAGGTAGGGGGGTATCAGAGATGGATATGCTCCAGAAGGGGATGAGGAGGGGAGAGAAGGCGGAGTCCAGGTGGTAAGGAAGGCTGCAAGGGCAAGAGAAGAGTAGGCAGTGGCATGAGCTTTGGTTCTGCCTCACTCACTCATTGGCGAGGGTACCTAGCTGGGCACATAAGAAGTAACAAGCTGCTCCATCACAAGCAGCGAAGTAACATAGTCAACCCACATCCAGAGCAAGGGGGTGTAAGAATCACAATTCATTCCCTCGTCTGCTCCTGGAGGGTGCTGCCACTTTCTTGAGTCAGATGGAAAATATTTAGCCCTATATATTTGCTTTTGTAGCTTGTGTGTCCTATCAAAATCTATCACAGATCTTTGAAGTATGCAGTGATGAAAGTACACAGGTCCCTGAGAGCAGGTTGTTTACCCTAAATGTATCCTCTGCCAGCAAAATATACAACTTTCAGCAACATAACTCATATAATTTTGAGGTTTGTTTTTGTTTAGAACAGGCCCAGGGAAATCTCACTGGCACTAGGCTCTGACAGCACTCTCTAGTAGCTCAAAAGTTCATAAGGAAAGTGTATACAAGGATGGTTGAAGCAACATGGGAGATCTATGACACTGGAGCTTAAAAGTAGGCAAAATAAATCCACTTCAGCAGCAGGCCCTACTAATTCATTCTGATAACATTGGTTGCTTTAAGAGTTGAATTTTTACTCCATAATCACTTTCCAAGTTCAGTGAGGCTCAAGGATGAGGCATAAGCTTTCAAGTAAACTCAGTAAGAATGTATTAGAAAAAGAGCGATGCTTAGCAATTTTTTTTTTTTTTTTTTGCTGTCTCTCTCACTTATTTTCACAGAATACAAGGTAAATGATACGTGATGATGGTCTAGTGTGTTTACCTTTAGGATAAAGGTGTAGAGGTAATCCTATGTATTCTAAAGGAAACTTAGTAAAACATATAAATACCCATTTTGTGTTCACTTGCATAAACATCAAAGGAAATCTCTATCTATTCTTATGCATTCACACTTCTAGGTTAGTTGGGGACAGAATGACTTGGGAGATTGACCATGGGATATAATACTTAGCATTTGCCATCATCAGTGCATTGTAAAAAATGAACTAACTGGTCCCCATAGTATTCCTTTCAGAAAAGTAAATATTCCTTTTATACAGATGGGATGACAGAGGCACAGAGAAAGTATTTATTTTGTTCACAGCCATGATGGAGTGAATGTCTGAGGCACTGTTAGATGCAGAAACTCCTGCATCCTACTCCTTTGACTATTAACCCAAACTCTCTCTCACAGTACAGAGCCTGTCGCCTTGGAATCAGTTCTGGACTGAAGTTACAATTTGAAAAGTTATTTAGTCGTCTCTGAAATCTATTGGCTAGTGAACAAATGTTCCCTTAACTAAACCCCTTCCAGTTGGACCCCTTGTTTGAAGCAATACCAGACAGACCAATGACTGACTGACCTGGAAACTAAACTAATCTCACATCTAGCAGTTTCCCCCTTGAAGTCAGGGTTCAGAGACATTTGGCAGAGCAGTGTGTGCTTGCAGCATTATATTCTGTAGACAGAGAACTTCATTTCCAGGACTGTCAATCAGAAACCTTTTGCAAGCACAGTAGACAACTTAAAAAAAGAAGGGGAAAGTGAGGGGACTTTCTGGTCAATCAGATGTAAAGCCTGTAAAACTGGAAATGTTCTATGGTGTGAAGATTGATATGCTGTTCAATTAACAATATTGTGGTAAATTAGTGAGGCTTTTCATATTTGTTTTACTGTCAAAAGTTTGGCTGTATAGTCTTCAGTGCAACAAGCTTTCAAGTTATTTGAACTCTTAAAAAATCATGTATGAACAATGTTTAATTCCTCTTAAATATACTATTATTTAATTGGTACAATATTTAATCTCTAGCTCCTGTCACTTAAATGAGCATTTAGAACTCAGTCCTAAATGGAATTTGCATAGGCAGGATGCTGCACTTGCCTGGAACTCCTTTGAAATGTGGCTCTGCAAATGTCTGCCTATGTCTGTCCAATTACAGATATGTTACCATTAGTTTGTGAGGCATGTAATGTTGCAAATGTTAAGAGATTGTGGCTTTATCCATAACATTACTATATTGTGACAAATCATGTTATAATGTTAGATGAATATGAAAGCAATCCCATTTTCCTGTGTAGTCAAAGAAATATGAACACACACAAAGTTACTGTTAGTTTTCTCTGTCAAGTATATCTGTTTAAAAGATTTTCGAGGAGTCCAAGAAGAAGAGGCTTTAGCAAAAAACTAAAATAAATGATATAAAAAGTCTAGAAATAGAAGCTAATTTTGAATGATTGTTGATGGGTCTTTCTGGCAACTATCCCATGTTCAGATGGCATCAATAAGCATTTGGATATGCCTGTTAAGCATGTGTGATTGATGGTTCCCTTTCAGGATTGATCAGCTTTTATTAATCCTGCCCCATAATGCGACTATTGAGCCATTCTTTGAAAGAAAGGGCAGTAAATTCTGAATTTTGGTGTAAAGAAAATATTTTTCATAGCCAGGGGAATGTTGGAATTCATTGCCACAGAAGGTAACTGAATTGAATTAAACATGGTCATCAATTTTTTTTAAAAGATAACTTCATGATGGCTAAGATTTGTAACTATGCAAGCTATGATAAAAAAGACTAAATGAATATCAAGCTGATGTCTTGTTCAGGTCAGAAAGGAATATCCCCTCCCTCTCCTGCTGAGTACAGCATGGCTCAGTTGGCTAGGTACATTGTTTTTTGCCTTCCTCTGAAGCGCTATGTATTGGACACGGCCAGAGGCTGGATGTAAGAGCAGATGGACTAATCTATGATGGATAAATCCTATGTTCTAGTTGTGAGCAGTACATTAACGAACACTGTGAAATATAAAATCTACTGCAGAAATAACGTTTAAATTAGTTTTCATTTATGCAAATGTTAATGTTTACTATGTAATTCAGAACTTTCATTATAATGCTCCAGTATTCTAATTACCTTCTAACATGAGCCAACAGAGGGTTATAAATGATTGATTTGGTGCTATGTTTCATTCTTCAGTCACTGCAGACACTGGTAGAGCTCAGAATTAAGCAAATATTAGACCAAACAGTGTGCATGTGATCGTCAATTAGGTCCTGATTTGTCTAAGTATGCTGCATGGTTAGACCCTTGCACCTGCGTGAAAACCCACTGAAATAAGTGGATTTTCATGCAGGCACAAAGATCCAGGTGCATGGAGCAATTGACCAGACTAGAGCTCTAGATTTTTGAAATATATTGCTTGTATATTAAATAAAGCAGAAGCAAGTCACTCGTTGGCTTACAGGAGAGAGTTGGAAAAAATAGATGGAATTTGCCTCTGACGTCTTATCTGAATGAAACTTGACAAAACATTCCTATCTTTGTTCCACCAGCAGTAGCAATAGTTGGGAGCACTAGAGTAACCAGCACATTGGTAGCTGCCAGGGTATTAACAGTTGTGTGGTCTATCTAGATCCTGGCTGAGCAGGACAGAGTGAGTTTGTTTTAATGCTGTCATTGGTCTATGCTAGTGCTCCGCCTCCCACCATTGATGGTAGCAATGGAGCTCCCGTGGTAGTAGCAACCATGGGAAATATAGATGGAAAAAGTCCAGTGTAGAAACAGTATGCTTCAGCCACTCGGGTGCATCTTTATATGCCTGGTTCAAAGTCAGCTCAATAGATGCCCATTGACTTTGTTGGGCTTGGATTAGACCCTGATTGAGTCTGAACTGAAGCAAATTAATAACATTGCAATGATCAGTGTTCACATTACTGCACCAGCATCCATACAACAATATGTTTGCATCTATTTAAACAATTTGTACTTAAAATCCAGTAGTCTTTTCAAAATTACATTGTCACAGGATGTCTCTCTGACTTCAAAATGAACTGAAAACTTACACCAAGAATTTATGGAAAGTATGTACATTATGTATTGTCTGCCAAATATTTTATAGTGTAAAAAAAAAAAATCCTCCAGTACAGTATATTTCAATCTACATATGTAGGTGATAGTGTTTCTCAGTTCAAAAAGACTTAGCACTGATTCTTATGCTTTACAGGGATGCATTTTGATTCAATAATTGTTTTTTTAATTCACTAAAGCTTGTTCAAAAGCTAATTTGAGTAAAGTTAACCTAGGATTTCCTCCCTCCAATTTTTCAGGAAGTGTGCCATGTGACTTCCTCACATCAGCATTCAAAAATTAACTTTATTACTCTTAGTACAATTTTATAAAATGTGTCATACTGCCAAGAATCTAATGAGTCGTTGATCTACAGTCTTTCAGCTATGCCTCCTGCCCTACTAAGTCGGGACCACAACCTTGAATGGAAGTTGCCCTTAGTGTAGGTTAATCTAGGATAGATATACTAGATGTTTTAAACAGTCAGTGAGGACAGCTGACTTTTAGATAAGGCGACAGAATTCTTAACATTACCTAAAATACAAATTTAAATGAATTTTTCCAAAGATTTTTCATTACATTTCTTATTCTGCCTACTGTGCACAGTACATAATTAAAGAGTACTGCTCTTGTATGTACCCCATCTGAAGCAAATTAACATTTCTTATGAACTTTGTTCTTTTGTGGGGAAGTAGTAATGAGTAAAATAGCTTTTAAAGTTTCTCTGATTTATTACTAGTTAAGTCAATGCCCAATACATTCGCATATTCTGTGTGTCAACTGCTATATACCAGAAAAAGCTTTTTTGCTATTGGTAACAAAGCAGGTCTATCTAATGAGTTCTATCCTGGGCTTGGAGTGCATGTAACAT
This sequence comes from Chelonoidis abingdonii, assembly GCF_003597395.2. Taxonomy (NCBI): domain Eukaryota; kingdom Metazoa; phylum Chordata; order Testudines; family Testudinidae; genus Chelonoidis; species Chelonoidis abingdonii. The sequence continues at coordinate 24,235,174 of NC_133773.1, forward strand.
ACAAATGGTATTCTTTGAGATAGTCTGCTCACTTTTGCTGAGCAACTTCTTCCTCTTTCAGTTCCATACTTTCTACTTGCATTTGAATCTCAAAATTTATTCATAGATTCATAGACTCTAGGACTGGAAGGGACATCGAGAAGTCATCGAGTCCAGTCCCCTGCCCTCATGGCAGGACCAAATACTGTCTAGACCATCCCTGATAGACATTTATCTAACCTACTCTTAAATATCTCCAGGGATGGAG
>NC_133773.1:24238112-24253603 GCF_003597395.2 Chelonoidis abingdonii
CATGATCACTTTCACCCAAGCTGCCTTCTACTTCCAAATTCTCAACAAGTTCCTCCCTATTTGTTAAAATCAAGTCTAGAACAGCTTCCCCCCAGTAGCTTTTTCAACCTTCTGAAATAAAAAGTTGTCTGAAATGCAGTCCAAAAACTTATTGGATAGTCTGTGCCCCGTGGTGTTATTTTCCCGACATATATCTGGATAGTTGAAGTCCCCCATCACCACCAAGTCTTGGGCTTTGGATGATTTTGTTAGCTGTTTAAAAAAAGCCTCTTCCACCTGGCTAGGTGGCCTGTAGTAGACTTCTAGCATGACATCACCCTTGTTTTTTACCCCTTTTAGCCTAACCCAGAAACTCTCAACACTTCTGTCTCCGATGTCCAACTCCACCTCAGTCCAAGTGTGTACATGCTTAATATATAAGGCAACACCTCCTCCCTTTTTCCCCTGTCTATCCTTCCTGAGCTAGCTGTACCCATCCACACCAAAATTTCAGTTGTGTATTATCCCACCAAGTTTCTGTGATGCTAACAATGTCATAGTTGTATGTATTTATTTATTAGAACTTCCAGTTCTTTCTGCTAATACCCATACTTCTCGCATTTGTATATAGGCATTTAAGATACTGGTTTGATCTTGCTTCCCAGTTTTGCCCTGACCCTCCTTTCTCTCTGCTATTATAGCCCATGCTCCCTCTTGTTTCCGACCCATCTCCCAGGTCTCCATGTTCCCCACTTACCTGTAGGCTTTGCTCACCTGTCACCACTGAACCTAATTTAAAGCCCTCCTCACTATGTTAGCCAGTCTGTGTGCAAATAGGGTCTTTCCCTCCCTCGAAAGGTGAATGCCATCTCTGCCTAGCAGTCCTTCCTTGAATAGCATCCTGTGGTCGAGGAAGCCAAAGCCCTCCTGGCGACACTATCTTTGCAGCCAGGCATTCACCTCCATGATGCATCTGTCTGACTTAAGATTGCCATACTCTAAGGCCCCTATCCAAAGCCCACTTAAGTTGATGGAACGAATGCCATTGACTTCAATACACTTTGGATCTGCCCTAAATCTTCTGAACATCACCATCTGTGGAAGTATGGATCTAAACAAAGCTAAAAATTTAAAATATGCAAGCAATATCTCACTCTTTAGCAGATGCACTAATGCTTTATTTTTTGTCAAGAACTTATTTTTATTTCCTGTCCTAAATCCTTGATTACTTTTCCTAAGTAAGCCTATAGGAGTGCAGCTCATAATTTAAAGTAGTAACTGTTCTCCATTAGAGAACTGAACAGGTCACAAATTTGGTGATCTTCAGCTAGCTTCTGCCAAAAAATATCAATCTGTTATAAAAGTCTCTGCTAAGGAGAGGGCTAGAAATGACACAGAAGGGGTGTTTATAGAGCTATGCTGTAGGTGGGAGTGAAGCTTACACATAGGTTCCACACTGTGTACTATAAATTGCTCAGGTTGAATATAAATTTTATCATCCTGGATCAGAGCAATTCTCCATCTAGTCAACTGTCCTGTCTCCAACAGGAGCCAGTAAGCATGATTCAGAGGAAAGTGAAAAACCTTGAAGTGGGCACCTGGGGAATAATATGATAATAGGAGAAGTTTTGATCTCTCTGTGCTATTGGTTTCCAATGGTGAAATGGGGATAATATATATACTGACTTCAAAGGGTGGGTGAGGATTAAACAGTTAAAGATCTTACAGTGCCTTGAGAATGAAAAGTGTTATGTAAGTGCAAGTTTTCCATGGCTTTTACATTGGCCCTTGGGGGGGGGGGGGAAGGGGCAATTCAGTTTTAAAGTAATTGTGAGTATTCAATCAAAATTGTAGATAATTAAAATCATATAAATAGCTTTCTAGATCTTTTTTTATTCCTCTGCGACCAGGTGACCCTGATTTTTTTTTTCCCCTTCCCTTCAAGCAATGTCCCTGACTCAGTTGTCAAAGACTAGAAAAGCTGAAGTGTCCACCTAGCTTTGAACTTGATACCTGAGGTGGAGTTACAAGGTTAAACAAAGGGGGTGGATTCTTTTTAAGCTAAGCATTACACTTCAAAAAGGTCTTTCCTCCTCCCCTAGTGCATTTTAGGTTGCCTGCACTCCTGCCTGTCTTTGACTCCGTCCCAGCTGAAGCTGTCAAGGAAGATGAGAGCTCTGTTTTGCTTCTCCCTTGTATTGCAGATGGGGGAGGAGGTGGTTATTAGAGGGTCGCCCCCTCCTCGCTTTTTCTCCGTCTCTCTAGCTGATAACATGCTCGCTCGCTTTTCTCCTCTTAAGTGATCCATTTCTAGGCAACGTGCTGGTTGGTGCTGGAGCTGCCAGCTCTCTCTGCATCCCACCAGGAAAGCAAGCTCTGAAGCATCCTGCGGACCATCAGCTGCTTCCCTCTGCTTTGCTCCAGGCACTGCTTCTCTGTCTCCTGCCCTGTCCAACCACTACCTTGCGCGACAGACACAGCACGCTGGGCTTGATTTGCAGATTTATCCACCAGTTGTGGGAAGCAATTTTTAAGCAGGGGGTGGGGGAAAATCTCTGCATTACTATCTGCATTATTTTGAAGTTCACTTTGTTTTTTGGCCTAGGGGGGGCTTTTCCTGCAGGAATCTGGCTTCTAGAACCGGGATGTCCTATTTATTTGATACCCCGCTCCGTCTCGTTTCTTACTGAAGGCGAGTTATTTGCTGCGGACTCCCGGGGTTTCGGGCTCTGGGGCCAAGAGGGTTTTTTTGTGTGCGTGCGAGCGCGCGCGCGGTGTGTGTGTGTGTGTGTGTGTGTGTGTGTGGTGGGTTGGAAGTTGTTGTGCAGGAGCCGGGACTGAGCGGATCCCTGGACCCTGCGGGAGGATGGAGGTGGTCTGACGGAGAGGCGCCTGCTGCCCAGAGAAGCAATCGGGCTGGATGGATTCGCTGCCCGAACTAACAGCAGGTGTGGTCGCTATGCCCAGAAGCCCCCCGAAGTAACGCGGGGCTCTTGCGAAGGAGAGGGGCGCCGCAAACCCTGGGCTCTCCCATCAGCTGCTGTACACAGGCAATCGGGATTTAAACAGTGTTCCTGCATCTCCAACTCTTGGGCTTGCTGAGCTGTCCTTCACTATCCTCCTTGTAAGAAGAGATCTGCCGCTCTTCTAAAAAACAAAAAACCTAAACCCCAGGAGGACATGGAAGTTTTCTCTCTCATCTTGGTTGTGTCTGTCTGGTGGACTCGAACCTGGGAAACGGCGATTGCAGATTCAATCATTCATATAGGTAAGGGGGCTGCTGCGTCTGCTGGTTACTTTTCGAGCTCCCCTTTGTAACGTCTCTTTCTCATTCGCGCTCTCTTTGCAGTCCCTTTTCCTTCTTGCCATCTTCTTTCCTGCTCTCGCTGCCCCCCCCCCCCCCCCGTATCATTGCTTCCCATAAAGGTCTTTGCTTTCTCCCCTCTTTTTTTACAGTTGCTCTTTATAAATGGTTCTTGATGGATGGTGTGNTGGAATTTATGGGCACAATTCATTGATCTGCTGAGTGCCTCCTCTGATGTGCTGAACATCCTCAGTTCCCACTGACCTCAGTGGGAGCTAAGGGCGCTCGGTGCCTTGCAGACAGTACTGAGCAGCTCACAGGTTCAGGCTCCATGAGATTAGAAGGCTGGATGCCCGCACAGAAAATGACCCTCATAAGTGGCAACGCTAAAATGGTGGGATTTACTGCATTTAGCTGTTGCATAGCTTCTCCCTAGTGCTGTCAACACTCGGGCTATGATAGTGAACCGGAGTTGCCACTTTAGTGATTATTACTCAGCCGTTCATCTCCTATACCATCTCACTCTCCCCTGCTCCCCCCCCAGCCCCAGTGTAAGCGGCGCTGCTGCTATCCCAGCTGGAGGAGGCGCAGCAGCGGCAGCGAGCCGGGGCCGCGTAAACCCTCTCCCGGAAGGGTTCAGAGCCAGCTGCTGTACAGACGGGAACTCGGGGGCCAGACGCACCTCCCTTTGCTCCGTCCCCGATCCAGGGAGGTGCACGGCGGGGCGTAATTCCAACTCTCCCCTCGTCCCGGTTTTCAGAGAGGGCGGTGGGGGCGTCCCCTCGGCCAGCGCGGCCGCGGAGTTAGGGGGACTAGGGGTTGCTCTGCTGCTGCCCTGGAAGGCGTTAAGGAGCCAGCCCTGGAGCTGCTTGTGGCCCCACCTCTTGGCAGCACGATGGCCACACGGGGAGTCAGAGAGCTGGAGGCAGGAAGTCGCTGTGTGTGTACAATTATTATTCACAGCGCTGTCCGCAGCAAGCTCAAGCTGTAACCCACATTTTTATCCAGAGAGCGGGGCATAGGGGGCGAGACACAGCTGGACCCCCTTCCATGTGACAGCCCGGCCTGCCAGGGAACAGTCCCTCCTCCCAGCCTCTCGTGCGGGCATTTTATTCTCCCCTCCAGGGAACAGCGCGGGTTCCCCTACCTTCCCCAGGGGAGAGTTGCCTGGAGGGGAGAGCTCTCAACTCCCCCCGCTATCGCTGAGTAATCTGTAAGCCAAACAGGCAGGCGGAACAAGAGCGTACAAATGTGGATGCCTTCCCGCAAGGCGGGCAATAAAAAAACAAAAAAACAAACGAGCAGTCGCCCTGCTGGGGTCTGGGGTGAGCTTGTTCTCAGGTGTCTGCCGTGCGGGAGCCTGGGTGTGCAAATGCAGCTAGTGCTCTGCCTCGGATCCCTTCTTGGCTTCCAGCGCTAAGCACCGTAGAACCAGGGGGCTCGCCCGCTCTCTGAGGTTGCCTTTGTAAACATGTCTATCTGTGCCTATCATTTGTAGCAGCAGTGTGTATAGCAGGGAAAGTAAGATCCGAATTTAGCATTCCATCCCTACACTTGCAGCTTTAAAAGTGACACTAGCGTTGGGGCAGCTGTCCATCCCTTCATTTAAGACTGCCAGGCGCCCACGGGCTATCAAACCCCATGGGTACAGAACTTTACAGGGGTCAATCCTAATAGCTAGCCTTGACTGGAACCTCCAGTCTTCTACTGAGGCAGAGCAATATGCCCTCCTTTTAAAGAGAGCATGGCTTACTAATTTCTTTGCCGTTGTAAACTATAAGTCACACTGCCTAGTGCTTTTGATTTTAGGAGCTTATCACTAATTGACCACATCTTAGGGTTTGGGGTGACATCTTTACCCTCTAACAATCTACCTGATAAGGGAAAAATGAATGAACTATATTCAGTCTTTTTTATTAAATGATCAGTTGCATGTACTGTACCTGTTGGGTATAGTTCAGAAAGAGGAAAATATCTTTCTTCTCTCTGCACCGGTAATTGTTGTTGTTTCTATTTGTTATTGTTTAAACTTATTTATTGTATCTGGCATGTATGACAAGTATTTACTGCTTCCCTCTTTCTTTAAAATGCCATTAGTTGGTAGATGCATCAACACAATAAATCCTCTGGGTGAAGGGGTGGAGAACCAAAGTGGTTCCTTCTCACACAATTAATTTGGACTTGAAAGACAATTAAACTTTTGACAAGGAGATTAGCTGTTTTATAGACTGCTTTATGTTGCCATGATACTGGCAAATTTATAAATTGTTGCACATAGCTCTAAATCATTTATAATTTAAAACTGAAAATAAATGACCTGCAATTACAGATACTTGAATGTTTAAGTCAGCAGTTAAAACAGGCAATCCTGTAGAACTCAGAGGTGAAAACCATAATAATACCCCAAATGACGCTTAAATTTTGTATTCTAGGTTGTATGAAACCCTAATGAGATTTTTTTTCCATGTATAGGTAATATTAAGTTAACATATAATGTATTTAAGCAAGAATAATGAAAAGTCATTGTTAATTTAAGATGGCATTTTTTTTAGTTTTAATATTTTAAATAATAAAGGATGGGGGAGAGAATCAATCAACAAATTATTTTAATACTTGTAGATGGGATTTTCAAAGCCAAAGAAGAAAAGGAAATGTTCACATTGTGGAGTAAAAGTAACACAGATATGTAATACAGATGCCCTCAGGCAATGAGAAGAATAAGCTATTTTCATAATTCTACAATGTTAACATGTTCCTTCTGTTCAAGTGGAAAATATTTCTAATATAGAGAGCCCATGTGCAGAGGGCGGGAGGAGAATCTTGAGAAGAAATAGAACTAACATATTAATCCTTTGCACATGTATTCCTTTATGATAGTGTTCATTCCTCATTATAGTGCACTAACTGCTTCACTTGACTGCATGTTGAGTATTTGATATATTTAACATAAAACGGTTGTATTTCTGAATGTGTAACTATCCTATCAGACAGCTGAGTAGACTACCACAACACGAATGGCTACCTAGAATTAGCAAGCTGTGATTAACATGTTGGGGGTGGTGTGGGGAGTTTTTTGCATTTATGGAGTACTGACTCATTTTTTTCTCTTCCAAACTAACACTTTTAATTATTCTAGTTGCATTTTCTGATAATGTTTAGGTCAAATCGCTCTATTTTCCAAAATATGTTCCTCTGAATATTGATAAGGCTGCCCATAGTTAACATGTTGCTGTTGGCTAAGTATTATAAATAGGAATTGGCAGTTCAGAAAGACTGCATTAAGCATGCTTGTGAAAATGTTGAAATGAATCACCTCCACTGTAATTATACTTACCCCATATAAAAAGAGGGGGGTATGACATGTCAAAATTATGCAGTTCTGTGTTGTCATCTCTGTGAGCCTATGCATTGATTCAGTAATTTCATCAGACTCACATTACTTGATTGCTTAGAAGTTTTCTAATGATCTGTATGCTGTAGGAAGAACTCAAAAGCTGTGAGCAGAATGGCAATGATACTGTGTTTTATGAGTCTATTCAAAAAGTGGCTCTGATTTATGTAGCTCGAAAGCAATGAAGTCTTTGAGATTAGCCACGCTGCCTGCTATTTTCTTTATATATATATCTCGTCCCACGCTTTACTCCCTAAACACAACAGGAGTTTAGAATGGTGCTTTTAATTAAGCAAGGATTAGGTGGCATTTCTAGTCTACTGCAAGTTTTGCGTATGGTTCATATCTTCTGCCAAGGGTCTTATATTTTGTAATAAGTGCTCACTCCTTTATCTTGGTGTATGTGCACAGTAATATCTTGGTGTAATGTGTTTATGTAATGCATAAATACATAAACACATGCCTGTATCAGATGAAGCAAAGCTATCTGGGTCAGGTAGCAAATAAAATCTTTATTGTATAAGAGCGCAGGTGTAAAGTCATTACAATCACTTTAAAGAGTAATGCAGTACAACTGTAGTACTGCTTTAACCAATAAGATTGCAGTATGCAAATGAAGTCAAGGTTACTCTATATTGTATCTCTTTCACCACCCAATAATACCCAATAGCATGCTGTTCCTAACTTTTTCCATATCAAGTGGAAAGTTGAAAACACATATTTGTCTTGCAGTTTTTTTTTTAAATAACAGAATTTTGGAAAAACAATAATACACCAAAGTTTTTAGACGGCAAGCTCTTTGCAGCAGGGAGTATCCTGTACTCGATGGAAGTCAAGTGCACAGCTGGGTCCCAACCATGTTAAGGTGTGTAGACACTAATCCTCTCTACATTTTTAATAGAGGGACAATTTGTATATTCAGTGGAGGCATGTTTTTTTCTAAGATCTTGTGACATCCTTCAAATACCACTCCTACCCCACAAAAAAAATTATGCAGGAAAAGTGAAAAAACTAGTATGGAAGTATACACATCTGCATCTCACGATTTGCTTAGTACAAAGTCTGTCTAGTACCACCCCAAGGAACTTGTTTACTGTGGAGATGTGTGTCAGTATAAGAATCTGATCAGCTCCCTTGACAGGTGTGCCTTATAAGTAAAGTGTTGTGCAAATCTCTTTAGTATAGAACTTGTTTTATATACTTCATTATAAACTCAGACATTTCTCACATACAGTATATCAGCATAAGCCCTGCCATTTTGCATACAATCCTTTTACTACTTATTGCTTCCTATGCCCATGTTTCTGCACCTATGTAGTATATTATTAAATAGATTCTGTGACTGATCTTGTGATTAATACGGCCCTTGGTAAGAATGATGTGATGTACCTCAATAACTCATTAATATTGTAGTCCCACAAATATTTCATATTTGTGGAAGTCTGTTTTATATGGTGCAGGAAATAAACAAGCACATGATACTAGGAAAAAATGAGTATTTCAATAGACTAAAAAAGCCTTCAGTTTTCTGTTCAACACTTCACTATAATTCTCCAGGGTAGCTTTTTTTTAACAGTGCTATGGAGTCATGAAGTACACAGCATAGCATATGTTTAGCAGCTAGTATGTTTTATTAATATCTGAGAGTCTCCAAAATATATTGTACACTACATACTTAATGTCTTCTATATGCATTATTTTTGAAATTCTCTTCCAAGAGTTTAGCACTGTTATACCTTTTGGGTCCCTATAATGTATTTTTAATGCTAATTACACTACTCCTAGAAGGGAAAATGTTCTGTGCATAGATTATGGCTCATTGTTGTCTTCTAAGGACATATTTGCCATTAGGTGTCACTGCTTTCTGAAGTGTGTTTCTTTGCCATCACGTAGGGGCTGATCCAAAGCCTACTGAAATCACAGGAGTCTGTCCTTTGACTCCAGTAGGCTTTGGATCAGGCCTATAGCTGAGTGAGTATGATTTACTCAAAAGACTTAAGTGACTGCTTTTAGTATCTTAGCGGCTGTTTAAATTACTTCAGGGTCTTCGTACTGTATACAGCTAAACAAATAAACATCCTATTTCAAATGGCTTTTTAACAAATGTCCAACATGTCAACCGTTGATATTATGTATGCTTTCAAATGACTAGTTACAGTCTCATAGTACTATCTCTGAAAGTACTGTGTGTGTGATGGTGGGGATCTCTTATGGCTGAGACTGTTACAGTGTAAATATACCAACTAAGGTTTGTTTAACTTAATGAATGAAAGTATTAAGTTTGGTTCTCTTCTTCTCCCTCATCTTCTAAAGCATGTGGTATTGAGTTACTCCTCAGATAAAGGCATAAATTTACAGCCTGCTCTGAATTTACATTATCTGCGGTGACAGCTTGTAGAATTTATGGGGGGTGCTTTTAAAAATGTGTTTATTTAGCCTTTTCCGGCTATTTGTACTGTTGATCATTGTGTTTAGTTTTATCTTATTGTAGCAAATTATTTTTTTTAACAATGGCATTGACAAAGAGTTGAGACAAAATTTAAGAGAGACACAAACTTTATCTTGGTATGGGTTATAATGGTTTCTGGTTTTATGCTAAAATTTGCCAAAACACAACTTACCCTAACATATAAAATTCTAAAATTTTATAATTTGTATACACTAAAATACCAGAAAGGTGTTCAGTTTTCAGTGGTGCAAATTGAGGGCATGGGCAATGTCTGAAACATTCCTGATGGACCTGGGGCTGTAGACTTGTTATAGTAAATGGAAACTGTTTGTATTGGTGAAAAGCAGAAAAAAATGTCTAAATCCAGAAAATTCATTTACATCATCTTAATAAGATCTACAGATTAACTAGTATTGATGTATGGAAAGTGTTAATGTGCCAAACGCCATCAGGCAATGTAATGCAAGAGTTCAATAAATATAGTTACCTTGTGCCCTTGAAAACCTAGAATATCATTGTGTCTGTGGTGGTGTGGTTTGTGTTTTTGTTTGTTTGTTTATTTTATTTATTTATTTATTTACTTATTTTTAAACCTGTTGATGTTTTGGACATGAGAAGGAGCTAGGATGACCAGACAGCAAGTGTGAAAAATCGGGATGGCAGTGAGGGCAATAGGAGCCTATATAACAGAGAGACCCCAAAATCGGGACTGTCTCTATAAAATCGGGATCTCTGGTTATCCTTGAAGGAGCTGATGGTCATCTGAGCTAGCGAAACTGGCAGGCTACTTCCAAAGTCCATATGCACTTCAAGGAATATCCTCCTATCAGATTGTTGCATATTGACACCCTGACTTCCCTATTGTGTTGCCTCTTGATCCTCAAGCTACCTCCACACACACCCCACCCCGCCCCCGTATAAAGTCCATCAATAACTAGGAAAGCAACTCATTGCAGGCTGCAGTTACTAAAAATGGCTCTTGATAGACTTACCTAACTTTTTTCATACAAGTTGGCTGCTAATGTAGACTGGTTCAAGTTGTTACCGACCAGTGTTGCAGAAAGCATGATAGGGACCAGGTGGAATGTGGAAAGTCTAGCAAGTCATTTCTGCCAGGTGTTTGAAACAATTAAATTATGCGAGCAGCCAAGCCATTGTCAACAGCAGTTGAGGTAGATCTGAAGTAATCCATGAATTATGAAAATTGTTCACCAATTTTCAGCATCCGAGAGTAGCTTTACCTAGAGGGTGCAGATAAGGAAATAGTTATCTCCCATCCTGCCTGTCAGTGTAAAGGTGTAATGGTTTTTAATCTGGAAAGTGAGAGGGTGAAAACTAAAATGAAGAGGGAGAGAGGAAAAGGCCTCTGTTCTCATCCCTTTTTTTCAGCTTTCAAAATGCTCCCTTGCATACATACCACCAAACGTCTCCCCTGTGATATTCTCTCAGTACATGTCAGTTTTTACTTAGTAAATCTGAGGAGAAAGAGAGAGGGGGCAACTGGCATGGTTCAGAAAAGACAACAATTAATAATAGTGCATATGACTTGGATAGTTGTTACTTTTCTGTTTAAATACCAGATGACTGAGAAAAGCATTTTAGGCTGATAATGACACGGAGAAGAATTTGGGTGCTAAATATGAATTCTGATAAGAGGTGGGACTTTGGCAATGTTGTCACTTTGTGATGCTGAAAGGGGGGAAATTGTATCTGTTTTTGTGCAACATTGGTTTGTCATTGTTTTTGAGCCTCATACTTGCTTTGGAACAGAAGTTGGCATGACATAGACAGTACAGTGTGAACTGTAGGAGAAGTGAGCGCTGGAAAAAAGGGTAACACTTCAGTATACGCCAAGATAACCTAGTAACTGCAATGTGTATGTGTAGTATTAAAACTATACCAAAGTCTTCCTGTGTAAAAGTAAATGTAGTTTTAGGCAATTGTAAACTGATTGCAATAAAATTTGCAGGAGACAGCTTAGATTTTAAGTAGCTTTCGTTATACACAATAGTTTTGGAATGACAGGGAAATATGGTGGAAGAAGATGAAATACAGAAGTTTCCTGAAAGTTTATTCTAAGTTTAGCTGACAAGGCATGCTCAAGAGGAAACTGAAAAGGAAGATGAGTGAAAAATGGAGAGGGGAAGAAATAAGATATCAAAGTTGAGAACAAAGTTCTGCGGCAGTTTCATTAAGTAGAAAAGATCTAAATCAGAGGGGAAAAATTGCAAAGTCGCAGAATTTAAATCAAGAATTGTACGTGTATTTGAACTTATTAGATAACACTCTGCAAAAATGCTAATTATTCCTAATTGTTATATTTGCTTTTACCCATGAATAAAATATCACGTATCTTATAAAATATGCAGTGAAAATCATTAGATAATTCCTCTTGGACTCTTTAATGCAGATTTAAAGAATTCAATCTTCTTTATTTCTTCATTACTTGTAAATCATTAACTGTTTTTAATAAGTTTAGTATTAGCCTTAGCAATCTATGTACCAAACAATAATTGGTTGTTTTGCAGAACCTTTTTTCTTCTGCTACCCTGCACACCCCACACCCAATCTTCCATGCAGACTCAAATGGAGATAAAGATTTCATTATAATGTCTTTTTTTGATTGGTTCTGGTTAATCTGTACCATGATAGAGCTGTGAACAGTAATATTTCTCACTGTTTTGATGGGAAGCAGCACATTGCTGTGCATAGAGCACTGGATAGGGATTTAGTAGACCTCAGTCTTAATCCTGTAGTCTCCGTGCCTCAGTTTACTCACCTCTCCATCTCAAAGCACTGAATAAATGGCTTCTCTAGCATTTTTCATGTCCTATTTGTTTATTTTTAGTTAAGATATAGAGGACGTGGCCTATTTTTCCCATAGGTAGAGATGGGTGCAGTACAGAATAAAATACCTTTAAAGGCCACCTTACAAAAATCTTACTTGATGCCCTACATTCTTCTCTGTCTGCCTGCATGCTTGCTGCCCCTTGGTCGTGCTGATGGGTAAAAATAAAACCACTGAAGTCAATTAGGAGCTCAAGTCCTGTTGACATTCAACTGGGCTTAGGCTCCTAAGTCACTCTGGTATTTTTGAAAATATCAGCCACTTTACTTAGGTGTAGAGAGAGAGAGGCCAGTTTCATTACACTTGCATTCTAACCCAAACTAAACTTGCACGGGCTGCCTGCATAGATGTTGAAAGTGTTTTGTTGCTGAAAGTCTTGCATACAACTTATAGCTTTGGTGTTACATTACTGCCTGCATCTCATCATACCTGTTGACGCCTGGCAAAACAAAAACAATAAAGTGATAGAAGGTATATAATGTGAGAACGCTTAAGGCTGACGAGGACAAGTTGCACCATTGCTGGTGCCTGGCAAACCCAATAAGGACACAGATGTCAAAATGTAACACTCTATAGCACCTGATCCAAAGCCCATTGAGGTCAATGGGGAGATGTTAATTGAATTCCATGGGCTTTGGATCAGGCCTGTAGTGAGCACCATTAAAAATTGACATTCACTGCACCATAGTATTTATCAGTTATGCTGTATTGACAGCATTCCATATACTTGGAATAAGAAATGCTGCCAATCTCTGTAAACCTTAGCTCTGCAGTGAAAGGACGTCCCTCTCCTTCCCTGCCACCCTTTCTTTTCAAATGGAGTCTTTGTTCATTCTTATTAAAACAAAATTGTTGACAGTACACTTCATTTTATATAGTTTTAAATGGCAAATTTAAAAGTGGCAAATACAAAAGTGGCAAATACAAAAGTTGATAAATGTCCTCTTTTAATGGTGCCCACAATTTTGTGTAGTGTATAAGGTGAATGTGGGATTTGGTGCGATAAGGAAGATTCGTGGTGTCACACATGGTGCATTTGCTTTAAGAAGTGTGGTAGCACCAGAAAGTAAGTTTGTTTTTTGTTTGTTTCTGTTCATGGCAGGTGAAGTGGGGGGAAATATATTCAGGTTGTGGAATACAGTGCATTTCACTTTTTAAGTCACTTACCAGAACCCAGCTTCTGTTTTTCTAATGGCTGTTGATTGGTCTTAATTAGCTTCCTAGATGACAAGTGTCCATATCACTCCCACAAAAATTGGCATTGATTGGCACCCTTGCCTTGATAGGAAGATATGAATAGGGATGGAGACTAAATTACAGTTCACGCAACATGTTCCAAATCAGGTTTCCATTAGGATGTACACAGGCATGAGGCACTGTGGGGAACTTTGCAGTGCCACTACCCATCTTTTTTTCTGATAAGACTTCTTTCTCCAGAGCTGTCAGTATTGAAACTGTCATAATTGCTAACATCAATTCAAATACATTCAAAAAGCAAAATGCTGTTTAGGATATTTTCATTTCTTCTAAGGCTGTAAAATTTTCTAGACAGTAGAATCATGAGAAGCAATGTCTGCATATTAGTCCCTGCATATAGTCTTGGGGTTTCTTATGTTTGGTCTACCTGGTCAGATGACCTGCCGTCAGCAAAAGTTGATATCTGATTTAGAAAAAGGTGAAACCATAATATAACTTCATAGTTGTGCGGTGCATTTTGGAAGTTCTCAAGTACTCTCAACTAGATTGTGAACAGGACAAGGATTTGACCACAAGGCCACCTCCCGTTCTGCTGATAGAAGTATAACAACCATGTGGCAACCATAGCAATTGCTTCTATGGAAATGGATATTACATACTTTACTGCAGTTGAGCTGCTCGAAATAAGGAGAAGGCACTCCATGTAATTAGCCAACTCTCCATATGTGATCCATAGTCTACAGTTTGAGATGTTCTGAAAATTTCTTCTTGATCACTGCAGGCTTGATCAGTCTGTGCCTCAAAATTTGAGGCTGAATGTAGCATGTAACTAGATGTGTGTTCAGACTGACTCTCTACTTTTGAAACCTCTCTGCCACCAAACTTGAGGAATCTTTGAATTTGAACTGAGATCCAAACTTTGACTCAGACTTTCACTCCACCAATAACCTTTTTTTTTTTTTTTTTTTTTTAAGTGCACAGATGATTTCCATGCCGGGAAACTGACTGGAAATGTTGTCCATACTTAATCCTTTTTGGAGTGTTATTTAACTCTTTTTTGGCCCTGTGATTTCTTGTGGCCATAGATTCATTATGCAACATATAACCAACCTGGGGGAGAGTATTTTTCTCCACTATTTCAGTAGCCCCACTTGGACCTTGGGTCCATGCATAGAGGTATAAGTACCCCTCTCTCTAACCTATAGGATGGATTAGATTAAGAAATAAGTAGAAGTTAGGCAATTTAGGCCCCAAGCCTATGTGTAAAGGAGTATGGGAAACTAGAGATGCTAGGGAGAGAAACTTAGAGATAAACTTGGAGACAGTAAGATGGTCATGTCCTTGCTAACTTTGAATTTCCCCAGGGTTACGTAGCTGCTACATTTTGGATATAACTGGTTTGAGCAAGATTTTTAACAAGCGTTATTGAGAATTTTGGAACCTTCTATTAAAATGCTATCTATATTGATAGTATGGGAAGGACGTTGATGCAGATGGTAAGTTAAATAATCTGTAGCTTAAAGAGCCAATAAGGGAAGTAGAAGAAATAGAATTATGGTCAAGGCCGGTTTAATGTTACTTAGTATTTTAATGAATTGTAAAAGGAGTAGCATTGCTAAATTGCAGGAGAGCTCATATTAACATCAAAAGGCTCCAGTTAGGTTCTAGAAACATAAGGCTGTACTTACTATCAGTAACACCTTTTAAGTGTAAGTATAATTGTAGCATTACCTAAGTTGTGGCTGCGTGCTTGTTTGCTTAACTCATTTTTCTTTTAAATAAAGTTTGTTTTTACCTTTCCAAGTCTCACTGAGTGTTCCTCTATTAAACTTTCTATAACTGGCATAGAGACTTCAACCTGAAAACCAAGTTGGATTTATTCCCCCGGTACCCCCATCTTAAACAACTTAGTATTAATTGGGAACATTTCAACCTAAAGATCACACATCGAAATGTGTAAAGAGGAGGGGGAACCCTGTCTCCCTCTTTTCTGTAATGGTTACATAGTTGGTTATAATTAAGGTGACCAGACAGCAAATGTGAAAAATCGGGATCGGGGTGGGGATAATAGGAGTCTATATAAGAAAAAGACCCAAAAATCTGGACTGTCGCTATAAAATTGGGACACCTGGTCACTCTAGTTATAATGTAGACCCCCAAATACAGTGAAGCTTTGAAGCATGTGTTTGAAGTCAGTCTGATTACTCACATGCTTAATATTTAGCATGTAGTACTTAAATGCTTTGCTGGATTGGGACCCTAGTCCTTAATGAGCAGCAAAGAATCCTGTGGCACCTTATAGACTAACAGATGTTTTGGAGCA
>NC_133773.1:24256277-24327247 GCF_003597395.2 Chelonoidis abingdonii
GTGGCCATCCTGCAGCAAAAAAACTTCAGGACCAGACTTCAAAGAGAAACTGCTGAGCTTCAGTTCCTCTGGAAATTTGACACCATCAGCTCAGGATTAAACAAAGACTGTGAATGGCTTGCCAACTACGAAACCAGTTTCTTCTCCCTTGGTTTTCACACCTCAACTGCTAGAACAGGGCCTCATCCTCCCTGATTGAACTAACCTCATTATCTCTAGCTTGCTTGGATATATATACTTGCCCCTGGAAATTTCCACTGCACGCATCTGACGAAGTGAGTATTCATCCACGAAAGCTCATACTCCAAAACATCTGTTAGTCTATAAGGTGCCACAGTCTGGATCTGTAAAAGTAGCAGAGAATCCTAACACGGCTACTCCTCTGATTCTTGAGTCCTTAATGACTTTTTCTATTAATACGGTTGTGATCCAACACTCACTTGAAGCTAATGAAAAGGCTCCAATTGACTTCTGTGGGCTTTGTATCAGGGCTTATACAAGTATTTGAGATTAATACGTAGGTCTTCAAAAGTTTGATCAGTTGCATGAGATGGAGGAAGAGGAGGTAAATATTCCCTGAAGGGAAGGAAGATGATGACATCATTTGGAAACTTAATGCTGAGGACCGAGTTCTGAAGGGTCTCGGGATGAACAAATCCTGTTAGTTAATGTACCAGTTTATTACTTTCTGTGTGTTGTGCAAGGCTGTTGAATGTCCCTGAGGCTAGAATTAATTGGCTATTTGTTGTGTCAAGTGAAGAGTACAACAGTTTTAGGAAATAGGTTTATATTCTCCTGTCCAAAATATGAAGGGAAAGAGAAACTCAAGTCCATGTGAATGATATGCTGGGAGCATTTTGTACCAATATCTTGAAATAAATAATAGAATATTAAAAAACTCCACATATATGGCTTTGAACTTTGTAATATTCTCTCCCACTCCTTTACTTTGTCTAATTTGACCGTTGGAACTAGCATTCAATTTTTCTCCTCTTTCCCCCAAGTTGGCAATCAAGCGAGAAATACGTGCTATTTAGGGCAAGTCTACATCTACAGTGCTGCAGTGGCACAGTTGTACCGATGCTGCAGTGTGTCTGGTTTAAGACTCTCTCTGCTGACAGGAGAGAGCTCTCCCATGGACATAATAAAACCACCTCCACAAAAGCAGAAGCTATGTCAGTGGGAGAAGCTCTCCTGCAGACACAGCGCTTATGTCAGTGCATCTTATGTTGCTCGGGGGTAACTTATTCACACCCCTTAGCGACCTAAGTTATGCTGACATAAGCTGCAGTGTAGTCGTAGCCTTAGAAGTAACCCATGTTTGCTTTGAGGGAAGCTCCAACACTGATTGCTGCCAAGTTAATTTTTAGAGAGAATAGGGTTCACTCGTAATGTGTTGCTCAAATGCGATCTTAACAGTCTGAATTGTATGGTCTTTTATATCAACACAGTTTTTATTACTATTGTTTCAGTAGTCTCTGACAATAGTGAAATAACAGTGAGTGGTAGTTAATTTCAATGTAGATTCTGAAATGGTCCTCATTTTTGGAGGGCGTTTGAAGAGTATGCCTTGGCGCTCTGCTGTTATATTAAAATTCCAAAGCACTAACTTAGATTGAATGGTGCTGTGACAAAATACTACTACCATCTGCACATGAGATTATTGTTTAAACAACCTCAATTCCTGGAAAGAGCAGAAAATTTTGGAGTGAAGCAAGTCTGGCTCTAAATTAATATTCTAGTTCAAGGGTTCCCACAGCTCAGCAGAGACATAAAACCAAAATCTCATCTTAGGTAAATTGGCATAATTTCTTCTTAGTCAATGAATCTATGCCCACTTACACCAGTTGAGAATCTGCCTCACAGTTGAGCAAGACACTACCTCCCATTCACAGTTATATGTAACACCTCTCCTTCCACCACAGTCCCATAACAGCTCTGTGACAACTGCAGCAATAGTTAACATGGCACAATAAAATTAGAAGAATACTCTGACTATCTAGAGAGCTTTATTGCAGTTCAGCGGCTGACAATGAGGAGAGCCAATACCATATGATTAGACATTACCCATAGACCAATCCTCAGAAGACCTGTCATATACTGACACCTAGGAAGGCTTCATGTTGAGGAGAACAACGTGCTTTGTATACCACATGAGACCTTCAGGTAGCCTTCCTTCACATATAAGTTTGGAAAATGTCTTGTTGAAAGTGATTGTTAACATCTAACACTCTCACCCCCCATTCCCTCAGTGTTCATTTTGTTGGGGTTCAAAATTGTTTGTCTGATGCAGTTTGGCCCTGTTTACACTTCTGTAGATTTCTCTAGAATGGTGTCAAGAACTGCTGGGATGTGATGGCTGGAACACTTTGTGTAACAGTGTCAAAACAGTTCAATTGCTTTAAAAAAGCATCAGCTGTTCTCCAGGCACGTTGTAGGAAAGATTCACTAAAACATTACTGTGTATAGCTGTCAACATTCTAATGTAGAAATATCCATAGAAGTCCCAGAGAAGTGAGATGAACAATTTTTTTTGTCAAAGGCTTTGATGAATGGCTATTTATTTTTTTCAGTATTTATATAAGTGGAAAACTTCATCATGAAATGGAAGATTTCAATTTGATTTAATTAGAATAAAAAGGAACAAATATCAAATACTTATTTTTTTGGCTATCCCACACCCCCCAGAAGGGGAGAGGAAGAATAAACCGAAATGTTTATGAACACTGAAAACTGAGTTCTAGTTTCAGTTTGGGTTCAAATGAAATCAAAGCTAAGCAATGTTAGAATCATTTAACATTTTAAAACATCAGTGAATGTTGTTATGAAATAAATGGTTGACTTATGGTAATTTCCATGAAAATTTTTTATTTCATCAGCTCTGCAATGAAGAAAATACTATGCCTTTTGTTGGAACTCTTCTTGTTTCCATTGTTCTTTGGGGCACGTACAGTCTTTCTTCAGTGACTGGCACTATCAGATTCAGGATTGGGGCTTCTTCGTGTCACTGCAGTTCAAATAGCAAATATAAAGATGAAAGGTATGAAAGTGGTGAAAAGGGAACTGGTTGTTTAGAAAAGGATTCCCACTCCTCAGTTCCTTCCTACGCTGCTAAAACTTGACCTCCACTTAAACTGAACCCCCCCTCCCCCCAACAATCCCTGACTAGTGTAACAGTTTTTCACTTTGAAAATTTAGTCAATTTTGCAGCCACTTAAGGATCAGACAGTTGTAGAGCTAGGCTAGAATGATAGAATTCTGGGCTCGATCTCATGCTTGGCTCAGGAAGGTCTACAGTTACTGAACAATATCTTGGCTTACCTTGTATGGGAAAGGCGATGTGTAGAACGAACTTCTATTCTGATAGGCAGATTTATGTCCAGGGTAAAGAGAGTTGAATTTGTTTTATACTCTGAGAGTAAGTTATCATCCCTTATGGGCAATTCTTATCCTGCTACTGTGGTGCTGTATGGATTTGGGAAGGGGGCTAGGGGACTGAATGGAGGGCAAGAAGACTTTGTCTCTGAAGAGTGTGTTTTGGCCCCAAGATTTATGGATCTTCAGTATATTCTCTTTGGTAAAATGGTGAGGTAAAAAGGCTCCAGTTATCATGACTGGGTGCTGAATGATCTGTACCAGTTGTACTGCAGAGGAAACTTCCATGAGAACATAGGAGGGGACTGGATTTGTCCATAAATCTCTCAGGCTACCTCCACTGTTGCTTGTTCTCCTCTTTTATGTATTTTAACTACTTTTATTTTGGGCCACTGTAGTACTGACCAATTTAAAGACCTACAGCACTGGAGATTGAACATCAGGGGCTAATGAGGCTGAGCTCTACCTATTAATTCTCCTTTCCCTTATTTCTTTAAGCAAACAAAAGTTCTTTGTGGCAGGTGCTTTTCTCTGTTGTGCTGCTAGAGAGCAGAGAGAAGAACACCTGTCCCTCTCACCTTTGGTTAGGTGCTACTGTAAGGAAGATGAGTCTTCTACTCCAGTCTCCACTAAGGGTATGTCCATACTGCAATTCTACATGGGTCAGCTGCAGGTGTATATGTTTGGGCTTGGGCTCTGGGACCCTCCTATCTTGTGAGGTCCTAAAGAGCAGGCTCCAGGAAGATTCTCAATATCTGCACTGGAAGTAAACAGCCCCAGAGCCGAAGCCCTTTGAGCCCAAGTCAGTTGACATAGGCCAGCCATGGACATATAACTGCAGTGCAGACATAACCTAAGAGTACAGGGCATGGAGGGAATGGTAGGGATCTAGTCTCTGAGAGGACAACTCCCTTCATGGTAAGTATAGAGAAGATCTAAGAGGTATGCATGTTCATGGGCTGCTTTTCCCCCCCAGGCCCCTTTGGAACTAGAAAAATTTTAGCCTTCAGGGGCCAGATTTTTAAAGGTGTTTTGGTGCTTAGTGATGTAGAGAGGCATCTAGTTAGTTTCTCAGAAGAACTGAATAGGAGGGTGATTTAAAATAGAAATGGGTTGAGGAGCTATGACCCAGTCATGGTGGGGGAAGGTGGACGTGACCTGGCAGAGAGGTTGAATGTGGAACAAAGCAGCCTCTGACCCACTGGGTAGGGAGGTAGGGAGCAGAACTGTGGTGGGTAGTATGGAGGGTGCAGAAAGAGGAGTAGTGGAAAGTTAGATCTGCTGGGAGGACAACTTATTTCTCGAGGAGAGGGAAGAACCCCAAACTGAGATTTTATTTGGAAGATCAAAAATGTGTGTCTGTGGGGTAATATAAACACTTACTTGGGAGACAAGTGGGCAGGAAAAGGAGAAGTTTCTGCCATTCAGGCCAGCCTTGTTGGGCATCAGCCGTCGCTGAAGTTGAAATGTTTTTATGTGATTAAATTATGAAGTCCACCAATATGCTTTAACTGTTTCTATTATTGTGATTTGAATTGCAGTAGTATGTAGAGTCCTGACTAAGACCAGGTCCCCATTGTCCTATAAGTGTACTTAGTAAGAGACAATCACTGCCATGGAGAGCTTGCAGTCTAAAGAGACAATACATAAAAGGAGGGGGAGAAAGAAGGTGTTATCCTTGTTCGGTAGAACAGAGAATACAGGCACAGATTGGAGAAGTGACTTGCCCAATGCCATAGGAAGCTTGTGACAGAGGCACAAACTGTACTTAAATCTCCCAAATCCCAAGCCACAAGATCATCCTTCCTATCGATGATGTGAAAGCAATTTGGTCTCTGTGCTTCATCATTTTTGATGGAGATGGAGATGGAGATGTGGACAACTGCCTCGTAGAAACCTGACTGACAGCATCAGCTCACTTCACACACAGCACCAAATAGTTATCAGAAAGTAATGACTAGATGTGAACCAGTAACCCTGAGTTGTTGAAAACTGTCCCACTGCTGGTCCCTTGAGCTATGTATCTGTAGTGTATTATGTGAGTTGAATATTGGGTGCTTACACTGATGCAAATTCTTAGGGGATGTAGGATGAAAATTAGATTTTAATTTTACATGGGTTAACCATATAATTCATATAAAATATCAGTGTTTAACTTCTGAAGCAGAGTCCTAGTTGTCGCTTATTTTCTAACGTTCTAATTTTTGTCTGCTCGTAAGCTTTTTGGATCATGTTTTATAGCAAGTGTTTCCATTTTATTTTGCAATATTATAGTATGTTAAAAGATGCATTCTGTGACCTGTAGGTTACTGAGGATGTTTTCAGTCATCTGTAAAACATATACATATGCTGAGTATGCATTTGATTGGTTTACTCTTTCCATTAGATCTTGAGACTCTTTTTTTTTTTTTTTTTTTTTTTTTTTTTTTTTTTTTTTTTTTTTTTGTCCATCCCTAAATTATTTGCATCAATTACATCCTTGAAAGAACTATACTCCATGAGAAATAATTATAGAATGGAAAACCAAATCATTTGAGGTAATTGCAGTTTAGCTGAAAGCTTGTTACATTTTTGGCAGATCTGTATATTGGCACCAATTTACTAATGAGTGCATTTTTAACACTAGTTCTGTCCTCCATAACTGAGCTATTAATGTAACTTTAATCAGCTGAACTAGCACAACACATTTGTAATTGATCAAGGGTCACTAAACCAACATTTGAACTTTTGTAGATCAGCAGTATTTGTATAGGACAGTAAAGGTTTAAAAGCCACTGATTTGTCTACTTCAATGAGAAGTTGCCTCAAATGGTAGTGTATAATATATTTCGATGCAATGATGTTTGCTAGTGAAGTCTCTCTATGCTATGTTTCCCTGATATATTGTGTGAGTTTTCTGATTAACCTGGACTTCAGGCATTAACTCATTCCTGATCTCCTGTATCCCTAATCCTCTGCTGAAAATTTTAAAAGCTTTTTATTTATTTATTTATTTATTTATTGGTCTGCAATTACAGTAGCAATGCACTGGGCATGGAAATACTCTAGAAAGTTTTTTAAATAAGTAAAGCAGCAAAGATGAGCCCAAATGAGTTTGTAGGATTACTTGTTTTTGAACATTGTTTTGAGGCCTGCACAGCCTCATTAAGCTTAATGTCAGCTGTCATGAAGTTAAAAATAATTTGCAATTCATAATGTATTTGGAGCTTTGGTATCACTGTCCTTCATACGGTCAAGTGCAAACAAAAAAATTAAAATCCTGGAAGGTTATCAGACCTGATGGTGATGCTAAATACTAAAGCATACTGAGTATGCTCTCTGGGAACAGTCAACAATGCATCAAGAGACATTTGGCCCATTGTCTTAAACATAAAAATCATTACCCTATAGAAAGAAAGGTAAAGCTCCTGTTGCTTTCAGTGGGAGCAGGACTGCAGAATAGATAATTGTCTTGGTGCAGGTAATGACTTGTTCTCTTTGTACAGCACCTAGCACAATGGGGTCCTGGTTTATGACTAGGACCTGCAGTCGCTACAGTAATAGCAATCATTTCATAGTATCATTTAATGTCTGTGGGCAAAATTGTTGCCCTAACTAAAGTGGCTAGGATGTGTGGGATAGAAGGAGCAAACCATAGGTGGGGATGACCCTAGACATACTAACCTAACCCTCAGATAGCTTAAGAGCTGAGTTTAGTAACTGATTATTCAGTTTGGTGGCCAAACCTATAAATCCCCTCAAATTCTGTTTCAGGTCAACCTGAACCAGAAGTCTTCCAGTTTTTCTTGTCAAAACAAAAACCTTGAAAAACTTTTGTTCTGGGTTCAACAAAATGTTTCAGTGAATCAAAAATATTACATTTGACCCAAAGCCGTTGTTGATTTTAGTTTCATCTTCATCTATATTGTTGCACTTAAAAAAAAAAAAAAAAATCTAAATTTCAAAATGAAACATCAGGCATGTCTACACTACCCCACAGTATGGACTATAGGGTGCGAACAGAAGTGCAAACTGAAATGCTGCTCCATATGGATACTGAAGGTACAAATTAAAAGGTTCCTAGTTTGCATTAACATAGTCCTCTTCAAACAGAACTAGATTAATGCAAAGTAGGAACCTTTTAGTTTACACCCACAGCATCAAAATGGCAGAGTTACAAAGCAGCTCTTTGGTGTACGCTGCTCTTCACACCCTGTAGTGTAAACGGCAGGGCGTGTTCATAACCTCAAAATGAAAAGTTGAAACATTTTTGTATTTTGAAAATATTGAAACGAAATGTTTTGACTTTCAAAAATCTTTTTCAGCTGAAAGTATTTTGCAAATTGTTTACCAAAAAAAATTCAGTTTTGGGACAAACCAACTATTTGGAGGAAAAACTTCAACCAGCTCTAATTACGATATCCTTAGCTGTGGTACTAGTATTAAGTGTCAGGATTTAAAAAACTAGCCAATCAGCTACGGAGGCATTAACCTGACTTAATAAGGTGAAGATTTACCTCTTATTCTACTGCTTATGCTTTCGTGCATTTCACTCCGTTTGGATGGCTGTTCCATTTGTTTTTAATCGGTTTCACTTTCTAGGTTGCATGCACTAGGACAATACCTTATTACCTGGGTTTCTGAGGATCCACAGGCCTAGAACCCTTGTCTGAAGGCATTGGGATAGTTGACGCTCCCACATTGCCTCTTGGAGGCTGCAGAGCCATAGCCCAGGAATGCTGTAGAGATGAGGCACTGCAGGAAGTATTGCCAATGGGTGTGGAGTGACAGCACCCTGTGGCCTTCTGATTGGCCTGTGTTCCCTTTATAACCCTGGAGAGTATATCAGGAAGGTGTCTGAGCAGTCATGAAGACTTGTTGTTTGCTGCATCTCTACGACTGGTCTTGCTTTCTGATCCTCATTCTCTGACTCCCATCTTAACTGTGACCTTGCATCCTGATGCCAGCCTGGCAACTATTTTTCATCTCCAGTCCCCATCCCAGGCCTGACTCTGGCCTATTGATCTTGGCTCGAGCAATTACTCTGGTCCCTGCTTGCTGACTCGTGGACACCAGCCCAGCTGTGACCACTAGACAAGACTATCTAGTCCCTTGTCCTTTTAATTTCTAGCAAAGCAGGGGAATGTTTGTAGTGAAATTAAAACTATATAATACAGCCATTCTACGGGGTCTTATTTTGTCCCCTTTTATTCTCGACATTTGTGCTGTCAAATTATATTTTTCTTAGCACAAACTGAATTTTGAGACAAAGCACTTAAAGAGAATATAGTTAAGTGGCTTATTTGTCTGGCTGTTCTTTGTCAAATGGTCATTTACTAGTCTCTTGTTCAACTTGAACTGTTATAGACTCTGTAAAAAGCAGATCAAATCAGATAGCTGTTCTCCTATGTAAAACCATACCGTGTACAGCCATGGCATGAAGTGCATCAAGAGAATTTGCACACTTTTGCCTCTGTGCCATGTGGAAAGGTATATTTGGCCTTCAGGTGCAAACTGTCAGGACAATGTCTCTGATATAGCAATGGGACTGCTTATATACTTAATTTTTTAAATTGATTTTAAGGTCAGAAAGAACCCCATTATGAACATGTAGTCTGATCACTTGTGTAAGACAAGCCCTAGAGTGTGAGGATAAGAACTTATAATCTGTTGACTAGTTACTCACTTTGTGAAGCACAAGTACAATCTGTGTCTTGAGTATTAAGGGAAAAAATCTTTGGACAGGTCACCAGAGTGCAGTACCATGCTCCTTGGCTCTTTGCTTTGTACTTATTGTGGCTGCAAAGGAAACCAAACCCCTAGGGTGGCAGTAGCATGTCGGGTGTACTGCAACTCCATGGCCACTACTGTATGTGCATTAGCAGCTAGGTCAGGAGTGGGCAAACTTTTTGGGCCGAGGGCCACAAGTGGGTGGGAAATTGTATGCAGGGCAGGGGGTTGGGCTGCATGAGTGAGTGCAGGATGTGGGAGGGGGTGCGGTGTGCAAGAAGGGGCTCAGGGCAAGGGATTGGGGCAGAGGAGGGGTGCTGGGTGTATAAGGGGGCTCAGGGAAGGGGCATGGGGTGCAGGAGGGATGCGGAGTTAAGGAGGGAGCTCAGGGCAGGGGGTTAGGGTGCAGGGTGCAGCAGGGAGCTCAGGGCAGGGAGTTGAGGTATAGGAGGGGGCTCAGGGCAGAGGGTTAGGGTGAAGGAGGGGTACAGGGTGCAGGCAGAGGGCTCAGGGCAGGGAGATGGGGTGCAGGAGGGATTTGGGCTCTGGTCTGGCACCACTTACCTAAAGCGGCTCCGAGGTGGCAGCGGTGCATGCCTGCCCTGTCCCTGGCCTTGCGCTACTCCGGGAAATACTTCGGCCCTTGTGTGTGTGGGGGGGGGTGGGAGGTGGCGGGCGGAGGTCTCCATGTGCTCTGCCCTTGCTGCACCTCCAGGTACCTTCCCCGAAATGGTTCCCTGTTCCTGGCCAATGGGAGCTGCGGGGGGCAGTGCCTGGAGGCAAAGGCAACACACAGATCCCTTTGTCCCCCCACTCGGGGGCTGCAGGAATGTGGCGTCAGCTGCTTCGCAGAGGGGAGTGGGGCCCACAGTGCCATGGAGGTGGCAATCCTGAGGGCCAGATCCAAAGTCCTGAGGGGCCAGATCGGGCCCACAGGCCATAGTTTGCCTACCCCTCGGATAGGTCTTGTTGATACTAGCCTCGGTGGGTCCCAATAACCATGCAGACACGTGGCTAAGTGAAAAGTGTTTTACTAGGGCTATCAGGAAAAAGAGAGTTGGCAAATAATCTAGGTATAGAGGCTTAAACAGTTACAGTTCAAGTGAGCAGTAGCAGTTGTTTGCATCTGTGGGCAGTTGGTTTGAGAGTCAGGGCTCTTCAGCCATAGTGCCTGCAGTGTCCTCACTGGCCCAGTTTCTATTTCTGCAAATAAGCCCGTGCAAGCTTCTTAGGGTGACCAGATGTCCCGATTTTTGGGTCTTTTTCATACATTCGCTCCTATTACCCCTCACCCTGTCCTGATTTTTCACACTTGCTGTCTGGTCGCCCTAAGGTTTCCAAGCAAAGTTCAGTTAGTGTTTCTTATTGGGGCCCTCTGCACTGACTCTCTGCAGAGCTGCTGATGCTCCCCCATAAGTTTCACACAGACCTGCACCCAGCTGTATTATCTGGCAATCTTAGGAATTGTGGACAGAGCTGTACACGGGGCATCTCTCCAGCTCCCTACTGCCATGTGGTTCCCACTCCCAAACAGAGCCAGACCACTTTCTCATTCAGGACTTTTCCCCTTACCTGGCCTGGAAAATGGAAGTATAGTGGGGAGTGAGCTAATAATCCCCTGTTTTCAGAACAATTACAAATTACGTAAATTTGGTTAAGGAAAAATCATTTTATCAAAACAGGGGAAAAGGCTAAATCAAATACTTGTTTAATGGTGGCCTGACACACACACTGTGTGATATACAGTTCACATTGTATCACAATCTCTAAAGGATTTAATCAAGTTAAATGAGAGTGTTTGGCCACTAGCACAATTTAGTAATTATTGGCGTCCAAGGATAGTTCAGATAATTTCTCAGACATGTTGGAAAAGAAATTTTCTGTCTGTGCCACACAGAATAGGGAGCACTGTAGACATCTGAGATTGCCTGGCATCCGTTAAAAGAAAACAAAATGGAATAGCTCAAAAAGTAGATGCTCCTCTTTTTACAATTATTTTTACTAAAAAAAAATTGTTCTCCTTTAGAAAAGATGTCTCAAGTTTGGGGGTGGGGGCGAAATATTATATATTTCTGTTTACACTCATCCCTTCTGTGTGTTTGCAAAGTTCATATTTGGTGGGGAAGGGGGCAGATTTAAACTTAATTGAAGTCAGTAGAAGTATTTCCACTGGCTTTGAATTAGATCCTATGTTTGCTTGTTTTTTTGGTTAAAATCATTATCCAGCAGTCCAATATTAAAAATAATCCCTTCAATAATGTACATATGATTCGAAGAAAACATTTTGGTAAGCTTTCAAATTTCGAGATGTAAATGTGAGGAGAGAAACTACTCAACTTTTTTCTAAACACTCAAGCATTCTTTCTATTGTTTCATCTGAAGGGTGAAATAACTTTGATCCAGTAGTTATTTAATTTTATGTATGAGATATTGCAGGGAAACATACCATCACTGACAGCTGGTAAAGGCAGGACACCAGACTAGATGGAATATTGGGCTGTACTGAAGTCTGTACATGACCATTCCTATTGACCTAATAGATTTTGTCTTCACTGTGGCATCTGAGTACCTATGTTCATTAGTAATACTGGAAAGGAATGTTGGTATTATGGGTAAGGAACAGGACTGAGGCATGGGGACCTATGGATTCAGTTCCTGGCTCTGCCACAGGCTGCATGACCTTTGGAAAGTCATGGAAGTCCCAGTTCAGCCAGGCACTTAAGTGCATGAGGAGTCCCATTTAAATCAATGGGACTACTGGTGCTTAAAGTTAGGCACATGCCTAAGTGTTCGTTTTGAAGACCATGGTTCATCTTTTTATTTTGCCTTATTTCCCCACGTAAGCCCCACTCCAGTACAAGGTTGTTAGAGATAGGGTAAGCCTGCCTTGTGGCTTTTTACACAACTTTGGGGTTGCTCAATGTGTGTCAGTATGTATTCCTCTCAGGTGCGGCTCCAGGCAGCAGTGCACCAAGCGCGCACCTGGGGTAGCAAGCCGCGGGAGGCGGCCTCACGGTTGCTGTGAGGGTGGCAGTCAGGCTGCCTTCTGCGGCATGTCTGTGGGAAGTTCGCCGATCCCACGGCTTTGGCGTCCCTGCTGCCAAATTACCATCGAGAGGTGTGAGTCTAGCGGACCTCCTGCAGGTGCACCGCCAAAAGGTGTCTGCCTGCCGTGCTTGGGGCGGCAAAATGCATAGATCCGCCCCTGCTCTCAGACAGACCACCAAGAATGAAGTTTTTGTTTTCTAAGGAAACCTAGAACACAATTCCAGTCCAGCAGCCACCTCTCTACTTGCCTCATGCTACCAGCTTTAGTGCTAAACCTTTCTGCTGAGAGGGCAGAGCATTCTTTCTGGCAGGAACCAAGAAGTTTTCACAGCATGCTGCAGTTTGTAGTCCACAGCTTGCTGTTCCCACAGTTGCTGCTGACGCACACTAGACTTTAGGGTAGCACAAAGGGAATTTAAGCATCACCGTTGTCTGTCTTGTTTGTTAGACTGTAAGCTCTTCAGGTCTGGGACTTTCTTACTGCGTATATGTATGATGCCTACCAGAATGGCATTCCAATGTCAGCTGGGATCAGTAGTGGTTACTCTACTGCTAAGATAATATTTGCATCAGTGAGTAGAATAAGCTCTGTAGTTTCAGCAAGGCAAATTCAGAAAGAAGACATAAGCTTGTTACATAGTATAATTTCAGGGGAGTTGTTTGTTTGAGTGGTGAAATCTGGGAGAGGTTAATTTTTTTTTTTTCAAAGCTATTTACTCAAACATACTAGAAGGATGAATGCCCTGGAGTGAGGACACTGTTGCTTAGAACAGTGCAGCCACATGTCATTTCAAATATATAGTTTTCACTGAAACAATGAAGTTGTGGGATTTAAAAGGCTGGCCCCGACACAACCTTTACTGGGGCATTGCAAATATAACGTTACATCTGATGTTTCTTTTCAAGACCTAATGCCATTTTCCATTATTGTATCTGCTGTTCCTTTCAGGCTTGCATTGTCTTCTGGAGTTTCCTCTGTTTCATGTTTCTAACACCTGTCTTGGATCAATATCCAAATATTCAGTGATTCTACCCACAATACAATTGTGCAAGAGTAAATGAGGTGTCCGTACTGAACTTGTTTGGGTGCTTAATAAAAATGTTAGTCAATTGGCCTGTTGGTAGTGTGCATGCTACAACATGCAGGCTTTAAATTAAAAAGTGATATTTATTTCCTTAATTACAAGAAATTGTTTTATAGCATTCTAGCTCTACACTTTCATTAGGACTCTTACCTTTTGTATAAGCCATATAGCGGGTTATCTTATAACATGGCAGGTGGTTTTAAAATGCAATGACTGGCCAAATGCATATACAGTGACTGTACAGATATGTGGCTGCACTCGAGATTCTGGTTATATTCTAGATTAGCTTTATAGGCCTAATTGTTTAGAGGTGCTGAGCAATTGCAGCTTCCACTGAGACAAATGGGAGTTGTGGATATTCCACACCTTTTTGAATTTGGGTTCTATATTTTCCAAGAAGGAACTATAATCTTCTTCCACTAGTGAAAGTGTAGTCAAGACAAATGCTTCCTTAACAGGTCACAGTTGTTCCCTGCTGTTGAGACAGTCTGACCTAATGAGATGGGAAACAGGGTTCCCATTCTAATACCCTAAGGCCATGTGTACACTACCCACCAGATTGGCTAGTAGTATGGAATCCCTATGTTACCATCAAATGTTACGTGTTTTTGAAGTTTAAGATTGGATGTGCCATCAAAAATTCAGGTTAGAGCCGTATACATCATTCATGGGTTTGGTTTGCTGGCTATTCTAAAAAGACAAAAAAACTCATTTTGGGTTGAACAAAATGTTTCCTGTGACTTGAAAGAAATGTGCATGTGTGTAAAATTATATAAAAATTATATAATCACATTTAGCACAATGGTGTCCTAATCTCTGTAAGGATCTCTAAGCATTAAGGCAGTACTGAGATCAGGATCTGTCTCTATGTATCTATTAGGCTGCCATTTGGAGAGGATGAAATGTTTCTGTTTGAACTATTTGCCTTTGAAAGAACAGGGGGATTGACACGGTTGAAATGTCTGCTGTCTTATTCGTGTAATGGTATTTTGGGCTGTTAGATTATGGTGGCATTTTTGTAAAGGTCAGGGTCAGCAATTTGGTGTGTTCTGATGGAGCACAACATTCCATAAGGGTGCATTTAGCTATATCCACGCGTACCCTAGGAAAACACCTGTGGGAGTCTTGGGATTGTAGGCAGGTTCCAAAATGTTGGAGGTTAACAAACTAGAGGAAGCTGTGTGGGAGTTGGATTCAAAACTGCAATTCAGAACATGTGTAGTTCAGCATGTATTTATACTTAAAATAGGGTGATCAGATATCCCGATTTTATAGGGACAGTACTGATTTTTAGATTTTTCTTATATATACTCCTATTACCCCCCACCCCCATCCTGATTTTTCACATTTGCTGTCTGGTCACCCTAATTTAAAATGATATCTTAATTATAATAGATTCTTGTTTGAAGGCAAGTCTGTTAAGTACCCATGTGATGGCTAGATTACTTCCTGTGTATTAATGTGTCCTGAAAGGTTGTTTTCCATCTCCTTCTCACCACCACCACCACCCATACCCCTGGGGAAATGTTGGGAACAGGAACTACGTTCCAGTTGTGGCACTGATTTTGAAATGGTTTATATGTATTTTTGAGTACTATGTAGCCACGAGTCTTAATAAATCCTATTTGTTTGAGAAATTACTTCACCTACTCTCACTGGAACAACTTCTGTTGGTGGAAGGTTCAAGCTTTCAAGCTACACAGAGCTCTTATTCAGGTTTTTGTAGTTCAAATGCTTACAATATCCAGCAACAGATGTTGATCCAGCAAAAGCTATTATGGGGGGAGGGATAGCTCAGTTGTTTGAGCATGAGCCTGCTAAACCCAGGTTGTGAGTTCAATCCTTGAGGGGGCCATTTAGGGATTTGGGGACTGATCCTGCTTTGAGCAGGGGGTTGGACTAGATGATCTCCTGAGGTCCCTTCCACCCTAATGATCTATGATTCTACCTGCTGTCCTGGGACCAACATGGCTACACCACTGCAAACAACTGTTTTTAACGATTCAGTACATTGTGGTTTTAAAGTTATCAGAGGTTAATGTGAGCTTGAAAGCTGGACTACAAGTTGTAATAAGTGTTAAAGAAATGTGGTGATAGGTTGTTTTTATGTTTTGTTCATTGCCATCTTGCCAGGGCCTAATGAGTAGCTGAATATGATACTGGCCTAGAAGGGCCACCAGTCTGATCCAGTATCATAATTCCTATGTCTTTGTGCAATTTGATAAAGGAATGTCTTTGCTGTAGTATCTGAAGTGACATACAAGTAGTAAGACACAGCCATACATGGAGATAAATTCCATGCATCAGTACTAGGGAGTTTTTAACCTACTCCCAATTTCAGTTTGAAGCTAAGGGTCTCACAGAAATGGTGCTTAATTGTTCTGGCTGGCTGGAATTAAGAGGAAAAGGCTTCATTCACAGGGTGTTCAGTGCTCTGGCATGCTGAGCGAATGTGGAAAATCTGGGATATCCTAAACCACCTTAGCACTTGTCTGCATTGACGGGGAAATTGACGGGTATGTGACAGCTGTGCCAATAACTCCCTCTGAGGATGTTCTATTCTGGAATAAAAGTGACTTTTATTCTGGTATAATTATCTTTGGAATCTTATTACAACACCCAGTACGATGGGGCCCCAATCCAGACTGGGATTTTGGCACTACCATTCTATAAACATTTACTACTTAAAAGTTTATGGGAATAGATATTGCTAAGGATGAATAATTCTTTCTGGTTAATTTCGATTTTCTTTTCCTCTGTGTACAAAGCTTTCCCTTTTCTGTTCTAATATTCATATGCAGTTCAACTTTTTTGTATATAAGATCCTATGTATATTTGTACATACTCATGCAATAGTGCTTTATAGTGGAATAAGGAATTAATTTGTCTGGCAATTTTCTCCTTACCTTTGTAAGGTAAGGAGAAAATATTAGAAACAACACTTTAGGAGAGAAGGAAGAATGCTAATGTTAGGACCACCTTTGAAACATAAAGGGAACAGGTATCAGCCTTTAGCTCCAAGCACTGTAAACCAACCTGACAAGTTACTTAGTGGTAGTGTAAGTCATTAAATTGACTTTCGTTAAGTAAAACCCCAAATTCTGGTGTAAAATCGTATTAAGGGTCCATAAGAGATGGCTATGACAGTATTTCACTGATAGCCTCCAAATGGACCTAATGTGACAGCTGGCTTTATAGGGAATGTAATTTGGTCTCTATACCACCACAGTCCTTAAACAATTTCTACAAAACTGTCAACCATGCCCATGGACTGTTTAAAATGGAAAAATGATGCCTGCTGTGTAGTTACTTGAAAGAACCATTTACACTGCACTTCATTAACTCCACAGAAAGGGAATCAAACTAGTGTCTGAGAAGAGGATGAGTTGATTATTTTCCACATCTTAAACAACTTTGGAAATATACTGCAAGTGGTTCAGTCATTTGGGCAGTGCCTTGTGGGAGTGAGGAGTTATCCATTTTAGCTGTTAGCACATTAGCAATGTGAAAAATGGGGAGAGAACTACACTCTTCTGTTAGCAGGCTGATGAACCAGTCAAAGTAGTTGGGGAGACATTAGGTGACACATTGCCGTCCTTACTTAGGTTTGTAGGAATTGGAAAAACGCTGAAGCATTTGGAGATTTCAGAGATTCAGATACCTGCCTTCAATAAAAGTTTTCGGCTTAGTGTTATTCATACAAACAGTTCACAAAAGGATTCAGAATAGTACTGTACGCTATTCTAAGCCTTGTACCATTACCATGGTTATCAAGTGCCTATAGAAGAGAACATGGAATGTGCTTTTAAGCAAAGGGGAAAAAGTACAATGTGAGGAGCTGTTTTATTCAACATATAGTTCCACATTTTATCACACACAAATCAAATAATTTGGAGAGAGAAGCATGGTACTTAAATGACAATGTATGTCTATCCAATCTGTTTCTGATAAGTATTTACTAGTATATTGTATCGGTTCTGTTCTGTTTGTTCACACAAGTGGTATGTTATTGGGTTGCTCTCCTCTACTTCTGGTAGGCAGGTTGCAGCTGATCACAGGGGATTGTGCATGAAATCTGGCTTTCAAAGCATCTCATTCAAGCTCCTTGGCCAGGTGACTTCCCATGGCTTAGTGTAGCAGTTTGTCCAATGACAGTTCTGTGTGTGTTGTTTTTCAGCAGAATTCTTGTTACTCCCCTTGGATTCCTTTCAAGCTCTCTTGATTCCATGTGTTGGCAAGTAACTTACTGCATCTCTGCAATGGAGGGGGAAAAAGCCATAGATTCATTGACTGCAATTATGTGCAGATATTCATGCCCATCTGTGTACAGATGAATAAATATGAAAACACATCAGTGTTTCAGGATGAAGACATTGAATTCTTCTTCTCAGCAACTATCTTTATATCCCAATAGTTGCTAGCAATCTGTAATTCATCGTAGGTTCCCTGTTTTCTCAGTTTGGTTTGGCAAACATGTAACGGGTAGTAACAATGTGAGGATAGTGGTGGTGGCAGCAGGACCGTGGAATACCGTTGTCATATCTATCTGGATGACTGAATAGTTAAATCCTGTTCTTTTTTTTGTATTTAAAATACATTTGGGACATCTTTGGATTTGGTGAGGGAGTGCAGCTTCAATTACACCAGGAACTGTTTTGATCCAATAAATTGTCTTGTCCAAGAAGAAGACTAACTTTCGCAGAATGTCGTGATGAAGTGGTAGATTTCTCAGCAATTCCTTTGAAAGAGCTTCAATCTTTCTTCAGTCAGAGTACAAGATTAGTGGCAGTGGTTGTTAGAACAAGATACTAGGAAGTAAGAATTCAGACTTTTTGACAATCTCCTTCAAAAACTTAGTTTTTATGGAAACTTGTGGTCCTGACTTAATTTAATTGCCAGGAAAGTTGTCTGCATTCTACGGAATAATTTTGGGGGTTGGATGAAAAAGCAAAATGTTTCAGTTTTGGCTGAAATTTTTTGGTGTTCATATTTCTACCAAAAAAAATTGACTACAGAAAATTCATGAGCAATTTTTCTTTGTTTTTATTGATTTCTACAGTGGGGGAAACACCCCTCTTTTTTTAATCAACTCTACTAAAATTCCTTAATTGAATTCCTGACTTGACCATTGACATATTGCATAACCTGAGGCAGAGCTGGCACTAGACATAAACAGACTAAGCAATTGCTTAGAGACCCCAGCAGTTCAAGGGGGCCCTAATAATGTTGTGGGGGGGAGAGGCCCCCAAAATATTCCTGCTTAAGGCCCCCAAAGGGCTATCACCTCCAGCCTGAGACTGGTATTCAGAATCTGACACATGTATGCTTCCAGAATGTTTTCCGTGATTTGCTTACTCCATTGCTGACCTGGCAACCCTCTTAGCTGTTTGCCCTTAGAAGAGAGGAGACATAATGAAATGTTCATGTTTCAGTAAGTTAAGCTCTGGAAGGTCTTGGCTGGGGAACGAGAGAGGATTTACATGATTGGCTGCTACCCATGCAGCTAATGTAGAGGTGAAACTAATACAACAACGATGTTAACCAAGTAACTGAGAGACATGAAGAGATAAGAACTGAGAGGTAAGAAATTCCCTGCTTGTTGCAGTAACGTAAGAATGCGTGAAACTCTAATTCATTATTCAGGCAAAATTCATTTGGGTTAGCCAAAATGGGGAGTTAATATGCTTTAAAGGATCAAGTATGTCTATCTGTCTATAGAACATTTTTTGTTCAGAAACTTTTGTTTCAGTTACAAATATGTTTATAATTGCAGTGGCCTCTGGATAAAACTCAATGTTGTAACACATCTGGCATGCTATCTAGTCATATAACTGATCCATAGAACACTACCCCCCTGATTATATAACTTGGATTACTTGATGCTCTTCTTATGAAGACTTCCTCAGCACTGATGGAATTAAGTCTCACAAATTTAAAAAAGCCACTTCTTAGGGAGTTTGCATTCCATTCAGCACTTGGCTCCAGAAACAGGGCATTTGCCAAAAGCTTTTAGAAAATGCCATTGAGCTCCATTCCTGAACGTGGATCCTGTGTTGGAAACATGTCCTGAATGTCAAGTTCCCTATTGTGTAACGTTTGACAATGTTGTTGTTTCATATTGGATTTATTTCTCTTTGATGTTTAGCTGTACTGATTGGGGCACAAGTTGAATCAGGAATACTAATGCAGAACAAACTTGGCAAAGCTTCGGAGTTCTCGGACATCCAAGTTGATATGCAAATTTGCCTGAGTAAAAAATACATACATACGCACTTTTTTTTTAAATCTTCTAGGCATTTTTATTGGCATAGTCATTAAAATGCACACCCTGATTTTTAGGTGTATTGTAAGTGTCATAAATTGTGAACCATTTGAGATAGGGAAAATTCCTGCTGAGTTAAACTGTCAGATTTACATAGGAACTTACAAAATGTACTGTGTACAAAGAACATGAAATAAATGAAGAGGCTTCATTTTCAGTCAGCAAGTGTGTTGATGCTCTGTGGCACTTTGTTCTAAAGTACACGAATTAAAAATTTTTTCTCTTTCCAGTAAAAACTAACCAAGGGTTGTGGGTTGACAGTAATTTTACTACTTCAGAGGATTTTTGTGTGGTGTGGTGTGGTCTTTTTTTGCTTTCTTTTATGGAAGAAGGTCCTTGTTTTTGTTGTGCAGTCTAAAGATGTACATCAAAAGAGAAACTGGCCCTTATTTTTTTTTCTCTTTGCATGCTAAAGTACTGACCTAGAATAAATAAACTTTAAGAAACAAAAAAAGAAACTTTAAAAGTCGGAAAACCTTGAGGCGTTTTCCCTTCCACCTTCAGGTGTGCCTTTTCAAACTTTTCTCAACAAGTTGTATTTCTTCCGAAACTTGCTGCTTAAATGGTTCACAGTGTGGTCAGGTCTAGGCAGTGCATGTAAGTCAACTGAAGCAGAGGAAGCAGTTCAAGGTTGTAAAAGACCCATTCTGATATAAATGCTCATTAAGAAATCCCTGAAGGGTAGGAGTGGAGGTTGTTTATGGCCTTCTCTCTCTTTTCCTGATTCCAGCAGCAGCACCAGCTGGCTTCACTTCTCCTACTTCAAAAGGGTGTATGATTTAAGCAGTGCCTACAGACTACCAGCTATATAGTTCCATCATTAGAAAGGCGTTAATTGCACAATCAAATTAGATTGGCTAGAGGTTTCTCTTATTAAAAGGTTCTGCATGTATTGTATCCGGCTTTCTTACTGCTCTGCTCGTTTTTAATTTGAGACCCAGAGACCAAGTTCCATCAGCATAGATTTAAGGAGAATTGTATGCTCCCTTCGTGGCTCCTGGATTAAGGGGCTTGCCAGAGACTCATCAAGTCCTTGGGATAATTTTTATGCCTGGATGCTCATGGCCCTAAAGTGCAGTCTTGGCAGCTAGGAATAGCTGGATCACGGAGGTGTTCCAACATGCCCTCTTTGGCCTGGCCACATCCAGTAAAGTGAGACCAAGGGTAGTGTGAGGTAATAACACAGGCACTGCACTGGCTCTATACCCTTGTGCAAAGGAAATTTCCACATAAAATAGTTTACCAGTGGCTTTGCACTGCTGGAATGGTGCCATTCAAGTGAAGTGGGAGCCAGAATCCAGACTATACTATTTAATATATGGCTCGTAAGGCTGCCAGTGGCTTGGTATTATTTTGCTTCTCATTTTAAGAGCCTTATTTTAACTTTGTTAGGCTCTAAATAGTTTGGAAGGGACGTTGTCTTGATATACAGGACTTGTGTAGTCTTACCTGGTACATCACCAAATTACTCTGTTTTACGTCTGAATGTAGAGCTTATAAGGGAGTGGTACACAGAAATCTGATACCTAGCAGAATCAAGAGGCAGTGGGAATTTATTTTATTTTGTTTAAAACAAGAATTTCTGTAGATTGGTTTGTGTAAATCATGTCAGTTGAATGTGAGCCATATTGATTTTTATGAATCTAGCATAATGCATATTGATTCATTTATACAATCTGTGTGCAAAAGGCCCACCTACAGTATGTGTTGCGTTGGTTTGGTTATACTGGAAAAATACTCCTGAGATCTGACAGGATGGATGGGCCATGAAGCCCAGTATAATGGAACCAGGTCAGTGCTTACAGGAGAGATGAAACACTTAGAGAAAGCAGTCTTCATGTTTGAGTAGGTAGCTCTCTCTCATTACTCTAAATCTTAACTCCTTGATCGGCCTTGGATCAGAGAGAAGGGCAGAAGCATGCAATTGTAGGCACCATTCTTGGTACCAAAAGCTTAGACACTGCTGAAGAAACACTCTGAATTAAGAATCACTTAAACTCAATATTTTTTTATTCACATGAATATGGAGGAAATATTCAGTCACTAACAACCACAGTGAGCAGTGCTGTAGGAGACTGATTTTTATTGCCTGGTTCCAATCATATAACAGGGATCAGTATTATAAATGACTATAACCACTTCAGATGGCTGGGGTCAGGATCCACTGACTCTAGTGGCTGCTCTTATAACTTTTGGTGCAGCTCCAGTGGAGCCTGGGGATAAATAATTTTTTTCTTACTAGATTATGAGCTATTTTATCTTGGCTTTCACAGTACAAGGCTAGTATGCATCTTTGCTGCTCCACCCCTCCCCATCAACTGGCAAAACAATTGGTATAACTGTCCTGGAGATGTTGATTAGTATCAGACACTCATTGTAGTAGTCTATAATTTCAGTTTTGCAAGCCCTTTCAGATGTAGATTTCACACACACCCCTCACCCATATGAGTATTAATTCAATTTCACAAAATGCATTTTAGCTATATATTGTATATCTTCCCCATCTTAGAAGTCTGTCCCCACCACATCTTCATACTGATGTCTGCAGACTAATGATTAGGGAATGCAAGATATGCAGGGTAGTTGTAGCTGTGTTGGTCCCAGGATATGGAAGACAGCGTGGGTGAGGTAATATATTTTAT
Source organism: Chelonoidis abingdonii (assembly GCF_003597395.2). Lineage (NCBI taxonomy): Eukaryota > Metazoa > Chordata > Testudines > Testudinidae > Chelonoidis > Chelonoidis abingdonii. The sequence goes on from NC_133773.1 coordinate 24,278,459, forward strand.
TAGACCAACTTGTGTTCGTGAGCAAGACAAGCTCTTGGAGCCATACAGAGCTCTTTGGAACTCCCATGATCACAGCAAAACGCATGATGGAACAGAGTATTTAGTGTGGGTAGCTCACGTTGTCGGGAACCATTCGAGTGCCCTGTTAACACTTCTGCGGCCATAGGACAAATAACAGGCGGGAAGGGAGGGGTTAGTGGGTTGCAGATAGTTGCAAGAAACCTAAATCCAGTGTCTGTTTAATCCATGATTTTTGGTGTCTAGCAGAATAATGAATTTAATCTGCCTGGGTTGTCTTTTGAAAGTATTGTGCAGGCATCCTTTGAGGATGAGACCTGATAGATTACATATAGAGTGATGACTTTGTGAAAAGCGAACACCCCCAGGTGATAGGGTGTTGTCTTCTATCATTTTCCCGTGTGAGCGCCTTATTTCATCCATGTAATTGTTGTTGGGGCATAAAGGATATGTCTGCAAAGCTGGCGCATACCAGCCAACTCTGGCTCGCAGGGCTTGGACTGCAGGACTGCTTTGTTGCTGTGTAGACTTCTGGGCTCAGACTGCAGTTCTGGGATGCTTCCACCTCACAGGGTTCTAGAGCCTTAGCCCAGAAGTCTACACAGCTATGCAACAGCCCTGCAGCCTGAGCCCTGTGAGCCCAAATTGGCTGCCACGAGCCAGTTGCAGATGTCTAATTGTTGTTTACCTCATCCAGTGCACTAAGGATATGTCTACACATCATGTTGTGATAGGCATGTGTTGGATCCCTGGATCTTAAAAGGTGTGTTGTGGGGGATGTTGATCATTGGAGCAGTGGAGATAGGCCTGTAGGTTTTTGCATATGTTCTGATAGCATCTGGTGCTGCCTTTAGTTGGTGTGTCCTGGTCTGTGGGGGAGCTTGCTTTTGATGATTAACTTTGAGAGGCTGAGGGGGTGTTTGAAGGCCAGAAGAGAGGGTTCAGGAAAGATTTCTTGCAGAGTGGGGTCCCTAGTGAGTATGGACTATAATTGTTTGATACCCCATATAGGTTCCAGTGTATGGTCTAAGGAGACAACAAGGGGTGTGTGGTCAGAGGGGGTTTTATTTCTGTATTGAAGCAGGTTCTCTCAAGATATTTAAGTTACCTGTTTCATGATGTACTTTACTTCTTTGGTAGAGTGTCCTTGTATGGTGAAGGCAGTTTTGAGTGTCTTAAGATGTATATCCCAGACCAGTGGTCCCCAACCTTTTTGTCTGGTAGACAAAGGACCGTGGCGGCGGTGGAGCCAGCCAGGATGCGGGTGCATTTAGATGCCCGCCCGCAGGCACCGCGTTGGGGACCCCTGTCCCAGACTTACTCTTTGGAGCATGGTCTGCGGTATGTGAGTGTCTCGCTGTAGATAACATTTCTTTGTGTTCTGAGTGGTTACTGGATCTATAAAGGTAGGTGTGATGATCCATAGATTTCTTTATATATGGTGGTCTGCAGGGTTTCATTGTTGAAGCTGATCATGGTGTCAAGGAAGTTTGATGCTAGTATGGGAGTGTTCCAGAGTGAGATTAATGGACAGGTGGTGGTTGCTGAAGTTGTGGCAGAAGTCTCCGAAGGAATTTAGGTCATCTATACAAAGGATGAAAATATCATTGAGATCTCAGGTATATCATTGGTTTTGTGGTGCATTTGTCTAGAAATTCTTCTTCATGGAGACCTATGAAGAGGTTGGCATACTGAGGAGCCATCTAGTACCCATGGCTGTTCCCATAGTTTGGACCAAGTGTGTTGTTGAATGTAAAACTGCTATACGTGAGGATGAAATGGAGGAGTTGGGCAATGTGTTTGGGATGGATATCTATAGGGCTGGATTAATCTTTGGTTGGCCGCCATGCTCCGCACTGAGGCCCTGTTCACTGCTTGCATGGGGGTGGGGAAGGAGGAGGAGAAGAGTAAGCACTGGGTGGGGCCTTGGGGGGGTGGGGAAGAGGCAGAGTAGGGTTGGGGCCACAGAGCAAGGGTCCAGCACCACTGGCACCATTGTAAACCTGGTTCTGCATATCTGAGGATTGCCCATTGTCTTGTAAATATTCAAGCCAGGCACCTATGCCACCATTGTGAGGCATGTTGGTGTACAGGGAAGTGACAATCCATGGTGGTGAGGATGGTGTTCTGAGGGAAGTTGTTAATATAGCTGAGGAAGTCAGTTGTGTCCTGGAGGAAGCTGGGCCTTTGTGTGGTAAGTGATTTCAAGATGGTTTCTGAAAGTCCCTATATTCCTTCAGTAAGAGTTCTGTGGCCAGGCATGATGGATCTGTCTGGGTTCCCCTCATTTTTGTATCTTGAGAAGCATGTAGAAGGTAGTTAGATTTCAGGGATTGTGTGTCTGTCCTCTTGGCAGTGGAGAGATTATGATGTGTTTTGAAGTTTACATTGATTGCTTCAATTAAAAATTATGACCAACCAGCGTGGTTTCGTCTGCTCTGTTCAGATATGTTCTCTTTCCTTATGATTATCAGTGCTTATGTGGTAATTGTGATTGGCATCATTGTTAAAGAATTTTTTGAGGCGAAGATGGCAGAAGAGACTACAATGGCAGAAAGCTCAGGAACACAAATGGGATTTTTGACTAGACTTAGAAATGTAAGTGAACAGCTCACCACTGCTGTGGGTTTTCATAGAACTAAGCTGCTTTATTCATTTTTCAGTGGGGACACTGCTGTCCAAAACCAAGTTCCTTTTGCTTGTCTTGAAGAATCACAGAGATTAAGCAGATGTCGCCCAAATGAAACCAACGTGCCCATGGGCAATGTATTGAATTTTTGAGCCACATCTTGGCAAACTCTAAATGGCTTTTTTTCTCAACACGTGGAACATTGGTATTTTTCCATTGTTTCATTAACAGGTCTACAGAGTCCATTCCTAATAAGATCGGGAGTGGGCAGTATATAATTCTACAGCTAAGAAGAAAATGGTTTATGATAGTAAGAGAATGTGGCTGTTGCTGAACAACTAAGATCCAGTTAATATAGTATGTGATCTCAAGAGGTGCCATCTGGAGGGGGGGGGGGGGCATACCAGAATGTGTTCTGTGTATGTCTTTGGCTGATCCTGGATGTTGGGAATGTGTGTGCAGTAAACGAAATTCTTCTTGTCACCTTTCTCGCTTTCCAGTCTGTCTCCTATATTGTGCAGTACCTAGCAACTTAATTTAGTGTGGGAGATCAAGTGACTGGATTCCTTTACAGCCAGCATTTTTGTTTTGTGTAGCTTATCTTATTCAAATCACCAGGGATCACTGGAGTGATCCCTTCAGAAGAAGGGCTTGAGAAGCACAGTTAGCTTGGTGAGACAGCACATTCCATAAAGCAAGTATCCAGAAGTCACTCTCAAACTCTTGTCTTCTGCACAGCACTGCAAGCTTGCCACTGCATCTGAATTGCCTGGGAACATATAGCACCATGCTCAATAGTTGCTTGATTTGTGTCATTCTTTTGGGGCAGGGGAGAAGATTTGAAATATGATTGTGATTAAGAGATGAGGAGAGTTGGGCAAGGAAGAGGAGAAGGAAGATAAGAAGCAATTCAAGTTTTAAAAGTGCACTGATGGAAGTAAGTTAGTCCCTGGAGAGTATTTCATAAACTGCAAAGGGGTGGGGGTGTGGGGGGTAATGGTAGGAAAAACACTGAACTGTGGTTCAATAAATTATTGCTCTCCTTATCTTGTTCAGACAAGTACCATTGAGAGAGGATGGAGAAGCTCCTGGTGTGCTCTATACAGAATGAAGTTGGTATTCACATTTTTTTTTTATTGCACTCCTGCATGCCTTTGTAAGAGCCTCTACAAAATAATCATAGTGGGCAATAGAATGAGCCTAGAGATGGGAACGCACTTAAAACCTAGATTGAAACATCACAAATCATAACTCATGTCTGAACTTGGGTTCATATCTTAAAAAAAATGCAGAGGGGGGAAATAATAAATTTAGAAACTTTATTTAGAAAATAGGAAGTGTTACTGCTGCTGTTTTTTAAAAAAAATTACTTCAGGCAAGAATTGAGCTTTCAGACAGTGTAGTTATACCAAAATGAAAATTGGAGCTATAATACAGCATTAGAAATTGTGCCAGAGTCTAGTAGCTTATTTCCATGATCTTTTCATTGTTACTCTGGCATCTGAGAAACAGTAAATGATCACAGGGAAAAACAAAAAGCCTTTGGGCGACTTAGAAATCATGCAGAGGAGGGAGAACCCCAAAATGAGCTGATTTCAAATACCTGTTTCAACTGGTCCAGTGGAACAGTTTGTGTTTCTGTGGTACCATGTGCTTGGTTTTGAGTTTAATCTTGGGCCTTCTGCTGCCTTGGCGGTTGTAGCTTGAATACTTTGCTTGAGGAATTGGTTTTATGTTTTACACAAGAAGCAGTCACACTTCATTCTGAATTCCCTCTGTCCTTCCTGCTAAATGCTGGCTAGAGATTAGAGGATGCTCCACAAAATTATTACCAGAGTTCCATCTCTGGTGGACGGGCTTGCTGCATGAATGAGTGCTGCACTATGTCATAACCGAGAGTTGAACCAGAGCCTTCAGGACTGACAGGTAGTATCCATACAAAATGAGCCCAAAAGGCAGTACTAATATGGTTCCAATGAAGGTGTTAAACTAGCTTTAATTTACACTATCTTGCTCTTTAGGACAGAAAATGAGGATGTGATTACATGAGGTCATCTGCCTATAAAGGGGTAGAGTAAAGAAGAGAAGCTGTGGGTTCAAGGAAGAAAAATTTGTGGTCCCCATAATAAAGAACGTGGACCAGCCTCTCACTGAAGTTTTGGACCTGATGAGTACTAAAACCTATACTACGATGTTTAGGTAGATTTAAAATAGTTGTGGGATGTGAGGAGTAGAATAAATTCACTATATTAATCAGTTAAGGCATTCTGAATTACTCAGTCATCCTAAACCTGTAGAAACACTTCATGCTATGGAAGGGGGAAGAATAGTATATTTACAGCAATCAGTCGTTCTTTGTTTTGAAATCTGGATGGAATTTTTTTTCAATTAGACTGATGTGGTGATCAGTGTGACTGGTTATGTGGTGTTAATGACTTTCTAATTTTTATTTCCTTTTCATCTAATAGCAAATTTGGACTTCTGTTGCTGGACTGGTTTTGTTGCTCATTTGCATAGAGTTGTATAACTTTTTGATATACATTTGTTGTTTTGCTTGTGTTGAACAATAGTCCTTCTGAGCTTCGTCCTCTCATAGTAAGTTGCTGAGAGAGAATTTTCCAATCCCATTCCCTCACATTTTAAAACAACTCCAAAATGCTTGCAGAGCAGACTCTTCCATTCAGACTGAGATTCTGATACCTTGATCTTCTGTAAATTGATCTGTCTTCAATTTTGTAAGTAACTGCAGTGGTGCCTCATTACCTTATCCTAGGATAGAGGGCTGTTGGTAACAAATAGCCTAGTTATTTATACAATTCAATTTATATACTGCTACCACCACTGCTATCAATTGTTTTTATTGCTTATGCAGGGTAGTGAGAACTACTGGTGTTCCTTATACCTCTTATTGCTTAACATGCCCCAAAGACTTTCTATAACTTATCCAATTAATAAACCCACACTCAGGTTCATTTATTTTTACACAGCTAAATTCACACATGAACAAAGGAATGTAAGCCACATATAAGAGAACTGACCAAAAATCAGTGACTACACTCTTGAGGTGCGCTTTAAGCTTTTATTTTCTCCCATTCTTAATTGTAACAAGAATTAAACCCTCTCTTTTTTTTGAGCAGTACTAACAGTTTGGGTGTAATACAGTCACTTTAACAAGAATTTTCAAATAAGGATCATTCATATTGGCTCATTCCAGTCACCAGTCCGCATTTGCAAGAGAGACTCTGGGAGGTGAACTCTTCATCTTGGAGAAAAAAATTAGGGCCACGTTGTTCATTCTGAGTTTATTTCTGATTGGTTGTTTTTTGTGTGAATCCAACTAGATGTTAATTTACTTATGACATATGGGGCAGTATGAATAAATCATGCTGTGTGTATAAATCTTGCTACTGTATAATATTGTTTGTATCAGTAGACCAGACAGTAGTATGGGTTTTGTTTTGTTGGCACTGAATTTATGCATAGTGGACCTGATTCTTCACTGGAGTCCAAATTTTTACCAGAGAGAGAAGTGACACTGATGTAAAACGGGTATGGTGAGAGGGGAGCTCAGAGCCAGCACTCTTAGCATAAAATAAATGGTTAATGAGAGAAATCCGTCAATATGAAGCTTCATGTTCAGAAGAAAAAATGGACCGGAGTATGTGGGTGTGTATTCAGCATGGCTAGCCCGTGCTGTCACTTGCTGCTGTCCTAGCTACACTATTTTTATCAGGCTAGCTCCCAATAGTAGTATAGCAGGGCAGTGGCCGTACCCAGGGGGTTCAGGCAGGTTTGTATGCAGAGCGGCTAGCCTGGCTGCACTACTCTTTAGCATGCTAGCTCAACGAGTCACACCTCTATAGCCAAATTATATGAAAAACATGAGGTGTAGTTTGCTTCAGTGACCCCTATAAACTAAACTACAATACTACCAAATACACCATGAGTGGATAGTATATCTTCCCTTCCTGCTGCCACCATCTTTATATTATACAAAGACAAAAAGGTAAAAAACGCTGCTTTCTGTGGCACTCCCATTCCCACTGACCTCAGTGATGGGTATGTGAGGAATGCAGGATTGGACTCTTAATGTTTTTTTTCAAGTTAATAGTTTTCTTAACCTCCAGTGTTCAGTATATATTTTGTCAAGTCCTATTTGTCTATCCATCACTGCTTTCTAAATTAAATCCAAGCAGTTTTGCAATGGTACTAAGTCTCAGATTACACTCCTGGCCCTGTATCTTGGAAGGTCATTGTGCTCCTCTATATAAACTAGCAACAGCCTTTGTCAGAAATGCCCACCCACCAAAATCCATCCAGTTAGCTTCTCCTTTTTTAAATCGTATTTTCCAGTGTGTCAGTGTCCAATAATAAAGGAAGAGATTATTTTGATAGAAGCACATAAACACCATGACTGGAACCAGCATGTCCTTCACAGTCAAATCACTGAAACTTTACTTTCAAACCAATGTTCTCCTGGAGGCAGATCAGCAGCAGTGCAGCACTTGAACAGTTAGTTAGCAAGACAGAGGAGTAAAATAAGGGGGAGGGAAGCAAATGCCAAACAAAACTCATGTTGTTTAATTTTTGTTTGGTTCTGGTACCTTAAGTTCTAAGCATCTCCCAGAGAAAGAAGGGAGAATCATAGCATTGGCAGGATTGTTTTGTTGCTTCTGTTTTGTTCCATAAAAGTTTGAGAAACCACATCTGATTAATTTCACAGAGTTCTTCAAACTCTCATGAGTCAACTTTAGGTTTCTCCATCCTTTTCCGAAAGAGAGCTCACTAATTTACAATGATTGCATGCTATAATAATCCTGTGTGTTAAATGAAATATAAATATGACACCCAAGTATATGAAAGTGCTAATGGCTTTGAAAGGAATTGTGGGTATAAAGGTCTGAATATATTTTTAATTAAAAATGTAGGTCTTGTCTATCCTGGGAGACTGGAGGAATGGAGAAGCAATGGGATAATTGTGCTCCCTCCATGTGTCTTGTCCCCTGTTGCTTGTAGTCTTGCGCTTAGATTGTAAGCTCTTTGAGGCAGCCTCTGGTTGTTACATGCTTGTACAGTAAATAACGCTGTGGGACCTTGGCCTTTAATAATGATATCACAGATGTTAAGGAAGTGACACCTGGTTAATCGAGAGAGGACCTGAATATTAGTCTGCTTAAATCTCTGTTTTTTGCTTATTTTTTGTTAATATCTATTTAACTAAAAAGCTTGGGAGAAAAAGTGTTTCTTTTGGGGGATGGGAAAACTCCAATTCTCTGAAAAATCTAATGAATCAGCTAAAAAAACAAACCCCAGAGCATGTAAGACTTGAAATATCAGGAAAATCTAAGGTGACAGACAAGTGGAAAAACAATCTCTTCAATTAATAAAGCTTTCAAGGTTTCTTTTATAAATAATGAAAGCAAGAGGCCCCAAATCCATTTTCCCCCTTGCAGGTCCACTGTAAATGCCACACAGCCACACCCATATACCTTCCCCCCCCCCCCCCCCGAAAAGGAGCCCATGAAGATGACAGAGCACTGGAATAATATCCTCTCTGTGGGAAATGTCATTCAACAATGAGCTGGCACATTTTGCATCAGCTGAAGCTTTGACCTGGTCTTATATTTTTAACTCCATATACAGCGCATTATAATAATTTAGTCAGCAAGGGGCAGAGAAATGGATTGCTGTACTGAGGTCGTAATCTAAAATAAAACTGCAACCTCTGACCCAGATGCAAATGATACAAAATGACATTCAGCCAGTGCTGTTATCTGTGTGCATCCAGGAGCAGATGGACAGCAAGAGAATTCCAGCTTAAAACCAAAGCAACAAAAATTAGCTAACCTCCTAACTGAGGGAGCTAATAGAAGGAGTGGTGTATATTCCTCTTGTGGTTTCTCTAGATTAAGTCAGTGGTGGCTTACTTTCATGCAAGACACACTTCCAGCAAGTCACTAGGTAAGCTGCTCAACCACACTGACAGGGTCTTATGAAATGGAGCCATATTGGATGTACTGTGGCCTTGCTTTCATGTTGAACAAGAGGGAAACCAAAGAGCATCTTGAACACTGCAGAGATCCACTGATGACTATTTTAAAAGGGACCACTTGTTGACTGTTTTTATAAACAGTGGTATCCAAGATGAGTTGTTCCCCCATACATGGAATAAGAATTAACACTAGTAACTGTATCTAACTTTTTAATAGTAACCACTGTAGTACATTAAGTCTTTTTGTCTCACTGAACACACATATTACAGCAGAGAGATGTGATCTGAGCATGGTCTGGGAGTTGGACACACACATTCTAATCTTGGCAGTATCCCTGATACTCTTATTGCATTGGGTCCTTTAAACTCTGCTTCACTTTCCCCATATGTGCTGATGGGATAGTGCTTGTCTTCCTCAAAGGAGTTGGATGAAGGTCAATTATGTAATGTGTGTAAACTGCTGTGAAGTTGAAAATGGCTGTGTAAGTGGTAAATGGAATGTATTTTGAGGAGAATTTTGAAAGAGATGAGGTGCGCCATGATACAGAGCAGTTTGCAAATATGGAGGAAGATGAGTGGGGAAAGGATACAAAGGGAACAGATGGATTTGCCGTGTGGGTAGATCAAAAGAGAGGAGAGCAGAGTTGTAGGCAGGAATGTGCAGAACCTGTAGGTTGAAGACAAGGAGCTTAATGTGAAATGTGTAGCTAGAGGAGGGATCAGAGAAGAGATGCAGACATCTCAATAGTAAAAGAAGATGAGTGAATCTACACCAGGGTTTGTGGAGATGCAAATAATTACCCACAGAATAATCTATTATTGCTAATAATCACTTGTTAGCACTAACATACTGCTGCAAGTATCTGCGAAAGACCACACATAATGTCTGGTTCAAAGAGTGAGATCATTTCCTTTTGACCTCTTCCTTGCTATTGTAGCTGGTAACCTGTATTATGACCCCCCCCCCCTTTGCTAGAGGCTCTGGTTCCTGAGGGAACATCCAGATTTGAACCTCAATCTATCAAATACAGAAAAATTAGTCAGATATCTCACAAAGAGAATCATTTGGTGACCCAGTCTTACCATTTCTTGATCAACTTGTACAACAGATTAAAACTGAGGCTATTCCCCAGAAACAAAATGAGACTGCAAGCTACTGACAAGCTTTTTCTTCAATTTAGCCTGAAGGTTTATTACCAGACTTCATTTCTGCCTTTCTGATGGCAGTTTGAGGGCAGTACTGGCATTTTGACTCCCTAGAGCTGCAATCCAGGCCTTTGTCATGCTTTTGATCTTGTACTTAAAAGAAAAGTGAATATTGAAATGCTTTTTGGTTCTGCCACGAAAATCTGAGTTTAGAGTACAGTATGCTCCTCTTAATCATAACCGGTTGAATTGGAATAGCCACTGCTTTAGGACATTTCTGACAGTAGCCTAATAATTCTGAGGCAATGATTGCTGCTTGATCATGACAGAATTAGTACACTGCTATGGGGACCTCCAGTTCCCTGGTGCTGTACCATTAAATGTTGTTTAACTAGGTGCTAAATATGAAATTCTGAGCTTTGGTCCTTTTTAATACCAAGGAATCAAAGAAAAAAGTGAATCATGATCTTTTTCATGGATTTTAATTTATTTAAATATTTTACTTCATTTTAAGCTTTCCTCCAAAGTCTGCTGCCACCAAATAAAGTATTAAAATAGTTTGTATTCCATCTCATTCCTTTATAATATACAGTAGTGGGCCCAAATTTTTGCCCTCAAACAAAAAATATTTTCTCATTAAAAAGACCTCTCCTTCAAAAGAACCAGAAATCAGAAAGCACTTGACAAAGTCTTTGGATGCCCTGAACAGATATGATGCACAAGACAGTATTTTGAGTTGCAGCTCTCCTTTCCATCTCTGCTCAATGAATAGGTGGGGAGAGTTGTGGCTCAGATTCTGGTTGCATGTCATGTTGCTATTTGGATCCTCCAAAGATCTGCTTGAGGACTTCCAGTCAAACAAAGGAGAGGTGAGGCCTCATATCTCTAAAAAGTAAACCATTTAGGCCATAAGGGCCAACATGACATAAGCAAGCACACATGTCATCTATGTTGACAGTTAAGCAGAGAAGACCAGGACTAGTGTCTTCTGTCTCCTTCCATTGGTAAAGGTTGCACTCTCCAGAACAGAAGGAAGGTTGATGAAATACAGGAAGGATGATTATCAGAAGCGTGCACTGCCACTACTGATGCTGTGTCTGTGGCTATATTTAGGATGTTGGATTCTGTTGTGTCACATTTATCACAGATGCTAACTTCAGCTTCATTTTACAAAATGAAGTAACAAAACTTGTTAGAAGAATACTGAATTTCATTTGGATGTTCTTTTCCCTTCTTTCAAAAGCAACTCAGGCTGCACAGTATGGTTTCTAACTGAATGGAAACCAGAGAAAGGAGGTGGGGGAGAGATTCTTGAATCATGATTGTACTAGAAAGTACACTACATAGATGGTTTTGTGGTGTGATCCCTTTTACCACAAGAGCTGATGACAAATGCACAGTAACTTTGCATCTTAGGCAAAAAACAAATTTTTAAAGAGATTTTTACTCAAAGCTACCTTTTAACTTAAAAACAAGAAAAGAACGAAGTCAGAACTCCATGAGAGAGTACCCAGCATGTCTCTCTGCAGGAGGTTGCCTCTCAACTAAGAATGGCAGCTACCTTTTGTGAAACAAGAGAGTTGATTTAACTCTATTTAGAGCTCTGTTATGTTGAAAATACACCGATATCTCAATATAACACCACCGATATAACATGAATTTGGATATAACACGGTAAAGTAGTGCTCCGGGGGGGCTGCACACTCCGGTGGATCAAAGCAAGTTCAATATAACGTGGTAAGACTTCTTTTTTTTTTTGGCTCCCAAGGACAGCGTTATATCGAGTTAGAGGTTTATATCCTAATAGAGATAAGCAGATTACACCACAGAGATGATATTGGCACTAGTGGCTCGGAATGTGTGTGTGCTTTGTAACGGCAGAAAATTAACTATAGGCAAGCATGAAATGATTGGGAGAGTCTGGGCAGTTAAGGTCTCCAAGCTTGGGATGCTTAGATGAACCCCCCAAAATTCTTCAGGACTTCTTGCAAGAACACTTCTAGGTGTATTTACTTAAATTGTAAACTTTTTAGGGCAGGGATTTTTTATTTTTTTTGTTCCAATTTGTACAACACAGTTGGGTCTTAATGCATGACACTGGCTTCTAGGTGCTTCACCACCACAAATAAACGGTGGTAGTAGTAGAATGGAAAGGAGAGAATGGAGCAGGGACCAGATCAAAACAACCCTAAAACTTTCAGCATTTCAAAAATTGTTGGGTAAGGATTTCAGCCAGATATTTTATTGTAACTGATTCACTTATTTGGCCTGAAATATTGTTTAGAGATAAATTTCCATAAGTCTTTATCCTCACTGTAAAGGGGAAAAATATGAAGTGGTGATTGCTTTGTCAGTACGCCTTACAATTGTGGATTGAAAACTTTAAATTGTTTGCAGAAGATCTGTACTTGGAAATGGCTGGAAGACAGCCTCTTCCTTACATCTGCTTTGTGTTCAGTGAAACAATACTTGCTCAATGTCCTTAAAATCTCTAAATTGTCCCCAATGTATAACTGCAGATCTTCCAGTGTCACACAAATAATAATCTCAGACTTATTGCTTTTACAATAAAATTTGTAGTAAGCAGTCTTGCAGGCAGGTAAAATATTACCTAATAATGTGGAAAAGCTAATAGGTCTTGCTTGTAATTTGGGAAAGTGCTGATTCTTATTAGGATCCAAACTATCCCAGATTCAATTAGATAAGCAATGCAAGACTTGCACATCTTTATGGACTATTGCAACATGAAGAGTGGAGTAGCAGCACAAAGCATGAAGTAATTGCATGGTGTGAGCTCCAACTACCTACATTCACAGGATTTGAAATCTGGGAAAAAGGTTTGAAAACGTAACTAGAAAGGAGCCTAATTTTCAGAAATCACTGAGCACCTACCATCTGAGTTCCTCAAGCTGGGCGGCCAAAATCATTAATCATTTTGAAAATTTTGGCCTGAACCTTTTGGTAGTCCTAGGGTGACCACATGTCCTGATTTTTTAGGGACAGTCCCAATTTTGGGGTCTTTTTCTTATATAGGCTCCTATTACACCCCATCACGATTTTTCACATTTGTTGTCTGGTCACCCTAGGTAGTCCTGACATTTCCTAGTAGTTCATTTCTGAAATTGAAATTTGTTTAAGGTGGTGTGGCAAAAAATGAACTATTCTTAAATATTAAGATTTAGGTATTCTGCAGCGTTGGGAAAACCACCATAAAACAGCACTGTGCCAGCACATGAAAACTAGAATGTAAAAAGAATATTTAGAAAACTGGGCACAAGGAAAAGTGAAAGTGACCTAGGTCCTAGTTCTGCCCTTAACCACTTGAGTAACTTTATGCATGTGAACAGTCCCAGTGATGATAGCCCTCATTACTTACTCTGTCAGTGAAGTTCAAGAAAGAATTAAACATAAAAGTAAATTGTTAAAATCAAAATTTTAATATTCAAAGGCAACCTTTTTAATTGTTTACCCACCCACCTTGAATGAGGACCAATAACATGATTTAGAGTTAAGCACTAATACCCTGATCCTGCATCCACTGAAATCAGTCAAACCTACCACTGCAGGATCGGACCCATAAAAAAAAGCTTTTACAGGATAGGAACTTAATTTTAGATGTGATTCATGTGGTGAGGAATGTCAAGGTTATTGTAATGACTAACAGCTATATAAATGCGCACAGGTGCGTGCGCACACACTAATCTGTTTAAGAACAGTATTAAGGTAGCAAAGTCAAGTAATCAAAATTTAGGTAATTTCCAAATTAAGGTAACTTTAATTTGGCTCACTGAGTGTTATGCATTCTGGTCTTTCATAACATTCATCACATACTATTTTTTTCCCATAAGACCTTGTCCTCATCTGTGGCATAGGATGGATTCTGCTTAATTAGTGAGTTACTCAATATTTTGCTTTTTCTTCACGGTTCACTGTTTGGTGCTAGGTCTTTGCTGCATGCTATTCAAAATGTGCTTTGAAAAACAAGATTTACTTTCTCATGGGCTTATCTATGGTGTTTATCACTATTGTATTGGAATTTGTTTTCACAATATCTTTTTGACTTAAGGGGTACTATCTCCATTGTATGGATGGGGAGCTGAGGGGCAGAAATTAAGGCGAAAAGTATCCTGGAATTTAGGGTATCCAATCTGAAAGACTTAGGACCTGTTGAACATATAAAGTGCTTTAGCATTACATAAGCACCACTCCCAGTGACTTTAGTTGCAACTGTGAATGCTTAGCCCTTACATAAATCAGAATTTGCCAGTGGGTTTCACAGGTATTTGTGGACAGCCGGGGAAAGGTAAAACTTGGGGATTGCAGGCTATGAAGGGACTGTACTGTAGTGGACATAGTTACTTATGCCCATTTACTTCACCCTTGACTCTTCAGTGCTGACTTCTTGTTGTATACATCCCATTTTCCTTGCCTACCCAGTCCCAGTGTTCACTATTGAGGCTTCTCAAGCAGTCTTCTTGCTCAGACAGTCATCATATCCCCCGAGATCACTGCCAGATTGACCTGAACTGATTTGAACTTTGTTTTTTGACTTTTTATCCTAATTTTACAGAGAAATTTCTTTCAAAATCTCAATTTATTTGGCTGGGAAAAGTGTTTCCTCTCCCAGCCTGAGCTCTAGTTTTGAGCAACTGAAAATGGTCTTATAATGGGAAGTGTGAGGCCAGCTTAATGGGCAGAGCTACTAGCCCTGCCTAAATATATAGATGAACCTCTACTTTCGGCATGCTATTCATCTTTTTCTTTGATAATCAGAGGTCCTGGGGAGGGAGGAAGACTCAGGAACAGACTTGAATAGCTCACTAAGGAATGCAATCGTAGGTGTCATGGTTTCCTTTGACTTTGTGGTGGGCATCCTTCTGCATCCTTGCCTCTCTGTGGAATTTGTATGCAGGTGAACATTGCATTTTACAGTACTTCTAGTAGTTAAACTAGCACAGAACAGGGAAAGGAGACAGGGAGTTCCCATCGTTCTTGTTTGCTAAATGACTGCTTTGAGTCAGGGACATTGTATTGTCTCCTGAGACAGGTGAAGGTGTTTTCCCTTCTCAGAAAGGATACAAAATGTACAGATGGGGGCATATCCATGGAAACGGCAGAGAACACTAGTAAAGGGAGCCACATGGGAGAGCATGCATGCCAGCAAAGTCTTCATGGCAACAGCAGAAATGGGGGATGGAAGGAGGAAGAAGAGAAAAAGAGACATATGAAGCCAGAACTGCAGTGACCTGTTTTGAAAATTGTTAAATTTTGGACATGATTCAGCTTGAATGGTTCGTTTGTTATATTCAGACAAATGGAAAGTAAACTTCTCCCATTAGGTATATTCTGTCCCTTACACTTTCAGTGTGTAATTTTATGTTGAAATAACA
This sequence comes from Chelonoidis abingdonii, assembly GCF_003597395.2. Taxonomy (NCBI): domain Eukaryota; kingdom Metazoa; phylum Chordata; order Testudines; family Testudinidae; genus Chelonoidis; species Chelonoidis abingdonii. Next base: position 24,293,634 of record NC_133773.1, read on the forward strand.
GCTTTTAAAACATAATTTCTGTATTGCATGTCTAACATAGAAAAAGCATTCTGGTTAGGCAGGAAGCGTGTGTTGTTGCAAGCAAGGTACCTTTATACTTATATTTACAAAAAATGCAATACATTCTGGTGCCACTGTAAATCATAAGACAGAACATTTGCTAGGGACAGAGTGTTCTAAGTGTTGACCAAGGTCTAAAAATATTTAAGAAATCACTTCTACTCTTCTATAAAAATGTGCTAGAGTCTATACTGAAGCTCTAGAATATTGCAGCTAACATAAAATAATATTGTAGTGCTCTGAGTGATTACTTTAGAATAATATACTACTTATTTTATAAAGGCGTTTATTCAGTGGGCATCATCAAAAAGTATGAATGTCCCACAGTAAGTTGACTGAAAGGTTAACAATACTATCTGTTGTCTACAGAACTGGATGAATAACAGACTTTTCAGTTCATTGGCCATTCTGAAAAAATCTTAAACAAAAACAAAAAAAAAAATCTACCTGAACCAAACTTTAAATTCTGTAAAATTTTGGCAAATCAAAAGAATTGACAAAAGTTTTCCAGTCCCTCCTGTTAAAGCAGCTTCACTTGATTATAAAATATTTGAATAATCTTTGAGCCAAGAAGAGGGTGAGAGTGACTCTAGTCTGGTGGTTAGCACACTAGGTGGGAGACTCAAATTCATATCCCTGCTCCAATAACTGTTTACGCAGAGTGGAACAGCCTCAACAGAAGAGCTTGAGAGAGACCCATTCTAGAATATCCCACAGATCAGTGGTTAATGAACAATCCTTCTACTCCTATTAGTTCAAATTTCTGCTCTGCATCAGGCAAAAAGGAGAAATCGAAGCTGGGTATCCCGTTTCCCAGATGAGGTCATGTCTGTGTGTGGTTGGTGTTTTTTTGTTTTTTTGTTTTTTTTAAACCCACCATTTCCCTCATTTCCTTCTGTTTTGTGAACAACTGACTGAATCCTCCTCCCTCCAAAAAAAAAAACAAAACAACTTTTGGGACACAACTATATGCAAATTCATGAATAGTTTTGATCAACAAATTGTTCGGCAAACACAATATTTGCCCAGCTCTATTTAGTCCTGTGCTACTGTGCTGTCTTAAATTAACTGAACTCAGACTTTTCCTGAATAAGAGGGAACATCCCACATTTTGAGACTGAGGTTTATTTTCCTCTCACATCACACCTGTGTGGTGCCATCTTCCTTGTACTGTTTAAAATACTTGTGTAAAACATGGGCAAGTTGTGAGGCTGTGACAGAAAATATTTGAATCTCACTATATTTAGAGCTTCCTGAACTATTTTTGTCACCATGAATGTGTAGTTAGTGTCTTGTAGGCTGAAGAACTTAGTTGTCTGCTGTATCACAGAGGCTATCATTGTTCATATGGTATGATTCAAAGTAAACTAATACAGGGTTTGTTATCAGATATGTATGTAAGAAGCAGGACCGACTCCAGGCCTCAGCACGCCAAGCGCATGCTTGGCGTGGCATGCCACGGGGGGCACTCTGCCGGTTGCTGGGAGGGCGGCAGGCGGCTCCGGTGGACCTCCCGCAGGCGTGCCTGTGGAGGGTCCGCTGGTCCCACAGCTCCGGTGGAAGCTTGTGGGAGGTCCACCGAAGCTGCGGGACCGACGAGCAGCAGAGTGTCCCCCACGGCGTGCCACCATGCTTGGGGCGGCGAAATTGCTAGAGCTGGCCCTAGTAAGAAGAATGATATATGAAATTTCTTATTGTCTAAATGGGAGTTGCAGTCAACTTTTACCAAATTAAAAGGGAATTATAAAAACATAATTTGTCTTTTTATTGTATAATTTTAAAGAGAACAACCAGGAAAAAATGTTCTGCAGAATACCTCTAAAAATAAACCACATAACTGGGGAACTACCCTTCACCATAAAATCAGTAAAAGGTATCAAGGTGTTCCCCCCCCCCCCCAAAGTGTGATCATAAGAAAGGGTTTCTCTTTGTAGCTATTCTGCAAGACAGCATAATAACCATATCTTTATGTAATTCCTATCTGTTATACACGTCCACTCTTTTTTTTTTCTGCCAGCAAAATTAAAGTACTATTCTTGCATTAAGAAAATACACATAACCATCAAGTGCATGAAATAAGGATTTTGCAGATCTATGGTATCTCACCAGCCTTTTTGATGCATTTGAATGATTAATCATCAAAATTCAATTTCTCCCACTTTCTTTTTCTAATGCTTCAGCCCTTGGTTTATAATCCTGAAATATGCAGCTGTCTGTCAAATATTTGCTTTTGAGTGCACGGAGTGATGCACTGCATTCCAAGAATATTGCCTTTTTAATAAATTGCTTAAATCCTGATCAGCTTTTCCAAAGTAAGTTCGGAAAGTAGAGTTTTCTTTAGGAATTAGAAGAAAGGATCATCTGCATCCTCATGGTGATAAGATAGCTCCTGATTTTAAAAAATCTTTCTTTCTCTTGATGTCTCGTTATACCCACAGTCTTTCTGGCTACATGGGAGAAAGCTACCTTCTGCAGCCTGTCTAGACAGCTGCTGATGTCCCCGAAGTCACTTAAGTAGGGGTAAGGTCCTGATCCAAAGCCCACTGAAATCAGTGGGAGTCTTTCCATTGACTTTATGTGACTCTGGATTGGGCCTTAAGTACGCCACTTCCACAGTGCTGGTAGTCATTCCTTCACTGGGGATTGACAGCATAGGTGTGAGAATTGTATTCCAGCCTTCCAAATAACTAAGTCCAGTAGACAGACCAGAAGTCTTTCCCAAGAGTTGGTATTTTCTGAAATATAAATAAAAGGTATATACTGTACCCCTTTGGTCTAGGTAAAGTTAAAGCAAGTGTGCCCACTTAAACATGATTCTTTTCAGAGCTCTGAACTTGATTTCCGTCTGTACTACATTTACTAGAGTCTCATGAATTTATTGATACTAAGGGCTTTGGTTTTATTACAATCAAAACGAAATTCACTGTAGAGTCTCCAATACAGCAGTTCTAACTAAGACTTTAAAATGTGGTGGTTTAAAAATTTAAATGTCAAGGTACTCACTTCTAGTAACTGTAAAAAGCTAAGATACAGTTCTAAAATGGGAATTACAATAAGTAACTTTGTGCTGAGAATGAGTCTCAGTCAAAATCCTTTAGGAAAGTACATATATTGTTGGGAAAAGGTTAGCAAATATCTAATTTAAACATATTAAGTGGCGGATTCCATTCCTGTACATGTCAATAGAACCATCCAGTACTAATGGCAGAACTGGTAGCACTGACTTGAGTTAAAGTGGCCCTGCACTTTGCATTGTAAGACTGTTTTCAGTTGTTGATAATTTTGCCAAACAGTAACAATTTGAGCTGAAATTTTCGATGTTGGGTGTTGGCCTCTGGCTGATTTTCTTTCTAGAAAGTTTGAGCTAAATCAATTAAACCATTTCTGAGAAGATGAGATTAAAAATTCCTTGTTCTGCCTGAGGGTGGAAAAACCTCTCTTTAAACAGTCATCGAGAAACTCTTGCTCGTCCCTGTTGTGGAGCAGGGACTTGAAATTTGACAAAGGGATTGGTTGTAGTGCCTTTTGCCAGTTCTGTAATGATGAAGCTAAGTTACAAGCACCTGAAATATCTTCAAAATGCACAATAGAAACCTTATTAGTTGGCAGCTAAATTCTGACTAAAAGATTACATCTCTACTGACGGTACTCCATCTTCTCTCAGCTCCTATGTGCCTATAACTGAGTATGCTCTAGCTCAGGTATGCAGGGACTGAGCTGGACTCTTCCTATAATTGCTGCTTCTGACAATAAGGGGACACTGGTGTCTAGTGCAGGAACTGACAACTGCAAGACATACTCTTCTGTGTTCTCAATGCTCATCCCGCTGGCATCCAGGCAGCAAGGAGGAGAAGAAGAAAGCTGTTCAGCTCCTTATTTGAATGTAAATGAGTGAAGAATGGTATCTGGGGAAGAGGGCATTGTGGGAGAGAGAGGTAGTAGGACAGAATGGGCAGGAAGCTGTGAGGTAGATAAATAGAGGGGACAGAAGGTGGAGGCAGTGTAGAGGGGCAGAAAAAATAGAGGGGGCAGAAGGTGGAGGCAGTGTAGAGGGGCATGGAGGCAGGAACTTGGGCATGGGTGGCAAGTAATGGTGGATGAGATGAGAGAGAGATGGGACAAGCTGGGGCACAGAGAGAGAACAGTTTACAGCCACTACTGCACACTCCCCTTCAGAACCTGAAATTGAACCCAGGAGCCTGGAGTCTCAACACTGCTCTGCTGCCAGCAAGTAGCATTGAAACCCATTCCAGCACTTCTAGTGGCTGGTCCATGTAGAGGATAAGTTTCCTTCTGTTACCAGTTGCTCCATTAACTCAAGTGACAGATGGTTGTGCTATGGATCTAAAGGTCTGAACCCTGATGATGACCAAGTGTGTGGTTGGGGGGGGGGTTGCGGTTAATATTTTATCACATAATAGAATTTGTTTGTTCTGTATTTTTTATTGTACTTTTTAATGTAGTTTTCTAATTTTTTAAACTTGCAAAATAAAATTCTCAAGAGTAGAAAATCCCAGAATGAAGATTGCCCGTGCACCCTTAATTCAGCTCTTTTGAGCATGTGCATTATGGGATAGTCTTTAGTTAAATGATGACCTACTTTTTTTCTGATAGAGGACCCATACCTCATTCTCTGCACAAGACAGACTGTGCTATGGGAATGAATCAGAGCTTTGTAGTGAAGGAGGCTGTTGTCTGTAGGACACCTGCTTCACTAGTTGCAGAAGTTGGAAGGTGTACAGTGAACAAAGCAAGGAACTGCAGGAACTGAAAGGATGGTCTCATGGTTAAGGCAGTGGAATGCTGTCCTAGAGAACTGGATTTTGTCCCTGTATGATGCTGAGCCAGTCATATAAGCTACAGTTTTTCACAGGTGGCTATTCTGTTCCTCGTTTTCTGGGTACCCAACTTGAGACACATGCAGTCTGATTTGGAGAAGTGCTAAGCATTCACAACTGCAACTTGGGTCAACCCAAGCTCTGCTGTGAAAATAGAAATGGCTATAAAATGCTAACAATGAAATTTAATAATCCTGTACTCAGTGTGGAGTTTGGATGGTGGCCAGTTAGCAATGCAAGGGGCTATACACTGAGTGATGGGGATTAAAAGAAATGTCTTTAAGAGAGCACCATCCATTCTGTAAGTGGAATGAGGCAGGCATCCTGTGGAAGGCATAGTATGTGATCATGTAATTACGTTATATCATAACATATACACACAAAGGGAGCGAATTAAAGTTGCCCGGGCAACCTTAATTCTGGGTTTCCCTAACTTTAGAGTGCTTGGCTTTGCAATGTTAAAAATATTTAAAATTTGGCCAGAATTTTTTTGGGAGAGGGCGTGTGTGCGTGTTTATGTATATACATGTAAAAATATCTATTAGTATAGTACAATTTGCAATGTACAATGTTGGGTTACATAACAGAAAACACATTGCTCTTGATGTGTAATAAAACACTGTAGACTAGATACTATTAGCATATCCACAGTGTTGGTTAAGTGTGTTTTCAATGGTTTAAGTATAAACGCCTATGAGATTATCAAGATGCATTTTCAGCCTTGGGTATTCATAAGAGAAAAGGCTAGGCTTGAAAATTGAACTGTGCTGATATATATCAGAATTTGTATCAGTAGTATCTTAAATCAGTAGTTACTCCTTTATGTGCTTGTTAATGAATTAAAAATCATCTGCAAGTTTAATAATCGGTAGAGCGCACATTGTAGTTTGACTTTTGCTCTTGTCACAGAACAGTATTGAGGCAAGTAGCATACTTCTCTTTTCTTCTTGATTATTTCTGTGAGGGAAATGTATGTCCTGCTTAGTCTGTTAATGTTGCAAGGATTGCTGCATTAACTAAAGATATAAAGCATTTCCCAGCAGCCCAACAAATGGAAGGGAAATTGATTTTTCTATTAAAGTTCCAAATGCCCCATGCTCTTTATAATTATTCCAAAATGAATATTATGTAATTCTCAAACAGTTTATTATGGCAAGCATATGCTCTGTAAAGACAGTCAGTGTTGAGGCTAGAGATTGCTTTACCTTGGGTTGAAAGACAGGGCTAGTCTAATGGATTTTAGTTAAAGTTAATATAGGTTTCAGAGTGGTAGCCATGTTAGTCTGTATCAGCAAAAACAACAAAGAGTAGTTGTGGCACCTTAGAGACTAACAAATTTATTTGGGCATAAGTGGGTTCTAGCCCATGAAGGTTAATATAGTAATTCGTAGTTTTAAAAAGATTTTCACTTACATTTCTAAAGCCAGATTATGCCTCAGACTTCTTTTCTCCTTCAGGCTGGGAGGGAGACATGAGAAAAAGGATGTTTTGCCTACCTAGTAGTGTTTTCTTAATTGCCACATAATACTTCATTTAATTGTTTCCAAGTGTGTTCGTTTTAGACCTAATAAATGCCTCCATGAGACAGCACAAGAGTTGCTTTCACACAAAATAGAAATTGCCCAGTAGAAGAGCAATTCCCAGAGGCCCACAAAATCATCATCATCACTCTGAACTGAAAGACTGGATTAGAGGCGGTGAGGAGTGCTAAGGTTTTATATTAAGCATGTTGAAGTCTTTTACGCCTAAAAGTGGACTACCTTCAACGTTTTGGTTCTTTTGAAAGTTGATTCTTCAGATTCCTGTTATGGAATTACTCATTTTTCCAACTTACTGCTTCGTATGCAGGGAATTGCATATTGCCTTAAGTAGTTTCATTGTTTGTTCTCCTGCAGCAACAACTGTTCAGAAAAAATGGAAATCTGGTATTTCATTATTGGAAAAGTGTTGAGGCCATTTTTATTCCTACCTGTCTTGACTGTTCCTCACAGTGCATTTAAAATTTAATTAGTTAATTTATTAAATTAAAATGGAGGAAAACACTGCTATCTCACACAATTTGAGAGTTGTGTGAAGTGTGATATCTTAAAGGGACCCGAGTCTCTGTGAAAAGCACTGGACTGCTGTGGTAAACTTTTTCCCAAATCTGGACTTTAGCGTACAAAATCTGGGTGCTTACTGTGAACCTCCTCAAGCTTATACCCAGCTTGGATCTTATTTCGCTGCCACCAGATAGTATTGAGGCTACTATCAGCCTGGGTTCCCCCAAATTCCTGGGGTTGGGACGACCCTCATCTGGGCCTCCCCAACTTTCCCTGGGAGGACCCCCAAGACTCAGAATATGAGCTCTACCGGCAAGGAATGATCTCCGCCTCCCTCCTCCCTCTCTTCCGTTGTCCCTACCTGTTACTCTGAGGGATTGATGCAATCTCTTTACATGACAATACCAAGAAACTGGTCTCATGTCTCTCCAAAGAGACAGCCTTAAGCACCAGGGAACAGAGCTGATTATCTCTCTCTTGCCCATAACTTTTCCCGCCTCCCTAGCCTGTCACAGATGTAACAGGACTCCGGGCACAGAAATTCCTCTCCCCTTTGCCTCACTAGGAAAAGAAACTCCACAAGTTTTAAAAAAGAAAACTTTATATAAAAGGAAATTACAGAAAAAGTCATTACTGCATTAAGATGTCAATACAGGCTCTTGGCTTATACGAAAATAGGAATAAACAGTCTGTTTAAAAGAGAGCCCAATTAAACCAGTCACGCAAATCAACACCCATGTAAATACAATCAAAGCAATCACACGCCGATTATTTTGGTCTTTTGTACTCACACTGATAGTAGATTATTTGAAAGAAGATGGAGTTAAGAAAAGCTTGTTTACTCACAGCCGAGGAACAAAAAAGAACCCGAGTTTTTCCATTATCCCAGACTTTAAAAAAAATCCAGGTCTCTGATTGGTCCTCTGGTCAGGTGTTTGGTTCCCCCTTTGTTTACCCTTTACAGGTAAAAGAAAATTAACCCTTACCTATCTACTTATGACAACTGCATCTTAGGGCTTGTTTAGATGGTCACGTGCACATGCTAGCAGGGTGTGATTTCTAAAGCACACCAATGTGTGTGCATGAACTGGCCCATGTAGACTCTGCTGATGTGCTCTGAGAGTTGCCTCTTACACATTAGCATAATGCTGCAATATTAATGCACATTAGAACTTTCAGCGGGGTCTACACAGGTCAGTTGGTATGCTTTAGAAATCATACCCCACTAGTGTGCATTGCTGTGCTGTATCGACATTCCCGTAGCTGTAGGAACTGTGGGCAGAAGCTGGCTTGCGGCTAGTATTGGTGAGGGGTTTTTTGTTTCAGGGATGAGATCAAGAGTATCCTGCTGTGGAAGTTAATGAAGCTGAGGCTATTTCGTCTGCCTTTGTTGGTAAACAATTGTGCGCTGCATGGCACATTGCAGAGATTGTGGTGGTCAATGCTTATTTCCTCAAAGGGAATGTTGGCAGTTCTGCTTGCTTGTTCAAATTTTGTTTCCGATTTTTGAATTGGCGGCCTAATTCGGTAGAATGTTCTGTTCTCTGCTGTAAAGATTTTTAGATCTTCACTTGATTGGGTTTTCTTGTGGTGCATTTCTAAATGTACGATGTTTTCTAGATATATATAAATGTTTTTGTCCATCTCTTCTTGTCTCTCTGAAACAAAGCCAATTACTCTGCCTATGAGAATGTTAGAAGTTTTTCAGAAGACTGCTGGTGTTACTTCCCCATTATCATTCATTGGTGGATGGTCTTCCTAATTCTATGAAATGCTTGGAGCATACATCTGTTTCAGTGGTTTAACCTCAGTGATGTGGTATAAGGGTTTCTGAGAAGTTGGCCATGATAAAAGAACAGACCAGTAGCTGGAGATGAGGGAAGGAAGGATTTTACACACAAGTTCAGAGTTCCCTTATCCCTAAACCATAATTTCCATACGTTAATTTAGGGTCTGATCAAGCTTCCACTGAAATGAATCAGTTTTACTGACTTCATTGGGAGTTGGATCATGCCCTTAGTTAAGAGTTGATACCATGATTATTGTCAAGTAGTTCAATACATGACAGAACTGAGTCATGTTATTATTTTAGAAACTAAAAGTAGAACAGAAAACGGAAGTGGCTAAAACAGCCTGATTTTTGCATTCCTCTTGCATCGGAGACTCATTAGCTTTAATGGGAGTTTTGAGTGCACTAGAAATGGCAGATCAGGCCCTAAGAAGTCTTAAGCAATTCATCCTGGATAACTACCATTGGGTAAATAGGGAATTATATTTTAGCTCTTCACACCTGTTGAAGTTACCCAACAGTTTTCACAACTTATTATTCTAATATTTTAGTGCTTTGTATGTCTGACAAGGAGTGAAATTATACAAGCTCAAACACTGTCATCCTTCATTTGATGAATACTAACAAAACATTTATAAAAAGCTACTGTAATAAAACTGAGTAATTGATAGGCTTCTTGATTGATAGTTTCATTTAGAAGTATTGTAATGAAACAGTGTAACCCATATTTCTTAATCTTTTTTAGTACCTCAGGATATAGGATTGCTTTTTCAGGGTCCATTGATTGGAAATGCAGTCTGCTAATGCATTTGAGTTGTCAGGAGAAGGCTCAGAATCAGAACTGAAGTAGCAGTAGGGATATTATTTTCCATTACGGTTTTAAAACAAGGCTAGAGATGACACCATTGTTCAGGTAACCGGAACATTTAAACTAGAGTCTTAATTTCAGTGTGTTTTGAATGATCTCTTTGCAGTCTTTTTAGTACCCAATAGAATGAGGAGTGGAACAAGTGTATTCAGGAGTCCTTAAGATAAACAGATGGGCTAAGTACAAAATGTACCATTTAAAGTGACTATCAAACAAGCCTATACCCTGGTAATAGTAATGGTGCTTGTTCTACTGAATTCTCTTACCAGAGAAGCAGCTTCATAAGGAATCAGACACAGCTTGGTATTATGCTTTTGTAGATCCTTGTATCTTTTGTAAGCTAATTGTTGAAGTATTCTGCCATCTCTCTGGATTTTACCTCTCCCCTTCACTCATAGAAACTACCCTGAAATACCCCGGTGTTTTTCCTTAACCCAATTAAAGTAATATTCTTTTTTAAATGGTCCTGAAGTGTAGATGTTTCCATTTTATTCATTCATATAATATAGATGGAATATATGCCTTCCATTGGCACCAGACATGTACACTTATGTATATACATACATATATCTGGTGCCAATTAAAAGACTCCCTTTTTGACTTAAACAAGAGAAGTTGGGCCAATAATGAATGATTTGGAAAATCTCACCCTATCTGCGTGTATAAAATAGATGGGAACTGTCTTTCTTTTTGATCAAGATTGGTGTTTCTTCATACCTTGTTTAGACAAAAGGGAGCCTATCTTTTGGCATGGTAAAGAAGCATAAAACTCTTCTGACATTTCTATTTGAAGTGTTAATTCTCTTGGAGGACATGCTAACTGAGACTGATTGAAGCTAATTACAGTAGCATCATGGTTAAACTTAAACTTTCAAGACTGTGCTCTGAATAATAGAAGTGTTTTTCCTATATTTTATTCAGTATCACTTCCAACTGAAGACTTAAACTTGAAAGATTCATTAATGTTTTCTGTAACTGAAAATGTTTTCTCAATAAAAAATTGACTTGATATAATTACTATTTGCATATACTAACTGAAATAAATTTGCTTATGTAAATCAAATACTTCTTAGCATACAAGATACTTTTAATAGCTATGTAATTTTGTTAAATTTTATCTTCCTTTAAACTAGATCTTCTTTTCTAATTTGCATATGCCTAACATGCAAATTAGGAATATTCCACTATTTTACTTGGGTTTTAATGACTAATCTTCCTTTCAAGTTATACAAGTGGAAGAGTTGCATGGTCTTTCATATTTGGCAAACAGAATTCTGTTTTATGAGCCTTTACAAAATAAACAACAAGCTTCCTTTGAATCAATCTCGACGTTCTTTAATAACGTGAGAATCCAGGTTAAAATGCAGTTCAACAGCCAATCCATGACAGCTCCATTCGCTGTCTCGAAGAGACAGTCCACACACACAGTTAGAGGCTGTAAACTCAGCAGAATCCATGAGCCATAAATCCTCTTAGCCAAGTGGTCATGCTAATTAAAAGCCAGAAATTTTGTAAGCTTAAAATAAGAGCAGGAAAGACAGTTATAAAATGTGGAAAGCATTAACAAAATTTAGAGGTGCATATGAGTGGCAGGCAAAACCTACAAAACCATGGGCTGGCTGACTGTCTAGCTAATATAAATTGTTCTGTTCCTGTTTTGGTACAGTATATAGTGGCTCTTACTCAGCTTCATGTTCTCTAGATCATATTTACTGTTCAGAAATTGTGGGAAGTTAAACTGGGAGAAAGACCTTGATGAATTAAAACTTTGTATAGTTCATGATTATCAGTCCCCTGCTAATTCTTTCTTCCTCAATTTTGTTTTTTATGGGCTTGTTTGACATTTTTGGCAGCCTTGTTAATTAAGCAGAAGTTATCCCTGATTAATGTAGTGTGAGCTGCTCCTGAAGTACCATAAATAATATGCTGATTAATTGCTGTATCCAGACTCAGTCATCCCTCAGCCTACTTCTTAGGTGAATGTTATGTCCCATTGGCATTCACATTTGTACTTCTCCACTGCGGGAAAAAATTGCCTTTCATGTCCCCTGTCCCATCCCCTCACCCCCATGAAAAAGATTATAGGAAAGGTTTCTTCAAGTGGCCTGTTTTCTGTTGGAGTTAGACTATCAGAAAATCTGGATAGAGAATCCATTTTAAAACTGTAAAAAGAATAATTCCTAAGCTTCTGTAGAATACAACACAGTAGTTTAAAGGGCAAACCATTAACTTGATATCCAAGGAATTTTTAAAACAGTGAATTTCAGGCATTTTTCCTGTCCTGAGGTCCCCCTCCCCTTGCAAAGGAGGTTAACAATAATAACTTTGTCCTATTTATATAAGTTTTCTTCTCTCTTCTCCTTCTGGTAAAGGCCAGCAAAAATAAAAAGGAAAACATAATGATTGTACTTTAGCCCATACATCACTGTCTTCCCCTGTACAAACTAAACACACTGAACAAAATAGATACTTTATCTTAATCTCATTTACAATCATTTTAAATTTTAGTTGTAAGTATAGTAGGGATAGCACTTACAGACAGAAGTGTCCTATCGAATTTGACTGTGTCCCATTAAGTATCAGAACAAACCCTGTAGTAATGAACTAAAAATAACATACATTAATAATTTAGAACAAAAATAGACCTTACCTGAATGGCTTTGACTTGAATCATATTAACTTAAGATGGGAAAAGGTGGGGAGGGGAGTATTGGAGAAATGCAGTGAGAATTTGCTTGATATTAAAATTAACTGGCCATAATTTGTTCCCCTGCCATGTTCTTTCTATGATGATATGGTCCCTTTGTTTTGTTTACAAATGTTCAGAGAAAACTAGTTTTCAGCCGATAGACTTGAGTATGTTCTTGAGAATTGTAACTTGTGTATGCAACTGTTTGCACCAAGGATTACATGTATTTCAAATGTCGTTGGGAAGCTGCTTAACACTTCAGGGATACCAGGCCCTGGCTCAAAAGCACTAGGATGAACCAGACAATCTGACAGTATGCTTTGCAATGTGCTAGGATTATGCATAAATTAGGGCCTGATCCAGTACTGAGAAACATCTAGTACTGGAATTTTATATGGAAACACGGGTCTGCCCGTACAAATGTCAGAGCAGGATCAGGGCCTGCCGTGGCATCGCAGATGATGGTGATGGCAGAAAATTGAAGACCACGCCATCCAGTTGGGCTCCTGCTCTGTGTGGGCACAAATGCCTGCCCAGGTAGAGCTCATTAGTGGATCAGGGTTTGATGTATTCTATGTCTGATAGGCTATGGCTCACAACAGCAAGGGACCAGGCCCCCAGACCTCTAGCACAGTACCCTTTATATGAGCTGGAAAGGGATTTGACATCTTTCACATGAAGGGCCACACATATGCATTTTGCAAATATGAGATCAAATGTAAATTCTGTACATCCAGTCAAAAAATCTGACTGGGAGTCTGATTTGTCTAGGAACAATGCCTCACATAAATCCTGCTCCTTTGAGAAAGGCAAAGATTTAGAAATTTTGAAAGGTCCATTTTCTGGTTTGTTTTTTGCAATCTCTCCTTGAGCTGTCTCCTTTCCCCAAAGGATTCAAAGCCCTAGTGTTGACTTCGGACCATCCTCTTGTTACAAGTGCCACTCATCTGAGTGGGAAATGAATCAGTACCATGAGCTAAAGAGTTTACCATTTTACTCACATGTTGACTACTCACCAGTGCAAAGAAAGGGTTTATAGGCTGGCCTGATAGGATTATCTGTGTTTTAAATCATAAATTTAATATTAGTTTGAGAGTTTAAGAACATCATTTTGATAGCAACAAGTAATATTAAACTCCTGAAAACCACCATTGGCTAGACATGGAATAGCTTCAAGGAGATTTTTTTTTTTTTTTTTTTTTACACTAACCAAATCTACTTCTGTACTAACAGGCGTTAATATACTTATACAATTGTCTTGGGTAATTCAAGAGTACATGAAAATGAATTGCTAGTGAGGTTTTTTATTGGTAATGATATTTCCCTACCATTTTAGTTGGATATTTGTACTGATGTGCAAAATGTGGTGTTTGATACCGAAGAAGCTAAATCTTCCTACAGTTCATTTTTTTTTGGCAGTTTTTATGCTTGTAATGTAGAAAGCTTGGGAATTCTCAGGATAACTTTTTGTATTAACATTGTTATATGGGCTTTTAAAATACCTTGGTGTAGTATTGCTTTTCATATTTGATCTTTGTTACCTTTAGTTTGAATCAGTTTAAAACTATTTCAATGGGCAGCATGCAGTGGGAGCTAATCTAAATCGTATTGAAATCAGTGGCATAATTTCATTGACATCTGGATCAGGCTACAGCCTTACAGACATTTATTCATGTGCTTAAGTGTCCACATATGAATAGCCTACATATGTCAAATGATGTACATATGTAAAGGCAAGTCTACACATAAGCACTGGTGCAGCTGTAACGCTTCAGTGAAGATGCATTCTATGGTGATGGGAGGGTTTCTCCCACCAGCCATAGGTATTTCACCTCCATAAGAGACAGTAGCTATGCTGAGCAGGAGAAGCTCTCCGGTCGACATAGTGTCAACACAGGGTGCTAGGTTGGTATAACTGCATCACCAAATTTATACTGTAACCTGGTCTAATACTCTGCAGAAACAGGACCATAGGCATTTATGTTTTTGACTGGTGGTGGTGTGATCTCAGCTGCTTTTTTTTTTTTTTTTTAACTCTTTGTAGACTTAGAGATGAAACTGTTTCTTGATTAAAAAAACAACTGTTATGGAGGTATTTCCTCCACTCCGATTTTCAGTAACAGCTGTACCAATGTAAATAAAAACTTAAAATGTGGGTAAAATATCCCATCATATCCATGACCAGTGAAAGCCATTGCTTCACTTTAGAATCTGTTCTAAACTTGTAACCCAGTGCCCTTCAATATTTTGAGATAGATAGGATGGACTAATACATTGTGTACAAAGTCTCACAGAAAACAAACAAATCACATTAATAGCACTAGATGATCAACATTTAAAGCAATTAATAAAAATTTCTATTCGATAGTGTCTCTATTTATATGACTTTGTTATGCACACAAATATCTTCCCCTTCTCCTTTTCATGCATGATAAAGATGAATGCTCTAGAAAGGCATTAGAGACATTCAACAGTAAAGTACCGATAAAACAGCTAAAACAAACACAGAATCTTTGAAAATCTGCCTTGCTCTTATCTGGAGAAAAACAAGCAAAAACCATAATCTTTGAGTCTCTGTTTTTCTTTTGAACAGGAATAGAACCATAAGAATTGAACTGGAAGTCATTTTTGGCCACAGTCTTCTGTTACCATTGTTCATTTCCCCACTGCTTCTGATTGCGGATGAAATGGCTTTGCCTTATCAGCCCAGATAAAGAAAGGAAGGCAGGGAAGAATCTTATTTCTTGGAAAGCTTGCTTTGTATCACTTCAGAAGAAAGAGAGAGAGTTGGGACATTTCTCTCTAGTGGAACCATGTAGATATTGAGCAAAAAGTCATTTCAGTTGCTTCATGAATTGTCACAAATATATTATGTAAATTTACTTCCCTGGTTTTTGAAGTTTTTTTAAATTTCAGGAGATTCGGCACACTTGTCCCAAATATGAGACAGTGGGGGAGCTAAATATAGATGCAGACACTCCTAGGGAACTAGAGCAGAGATGGAACCCTCAGTTTGGAGGGCCAAATACTCCAAAGCTGCTAGCAGAACAGAATCCTGCAAAATAGCTGGCACTTACAGAACGGTTCCTCTCCTGTTTTTGCCATCACTGAATGCTATACTACTGGCAAGCAGCAAAGGCAAATCAGGTGACATTATTGGCTACTGGGCTACAGGGTATGTCTACACTGCAATAAGAGGCCCACAGCATGGCCATGCTGGCCTGGATAAGTTAACTTGGGTTTAGGCTGTGATACTAAAAACTGCATTATAGACATTCAAGCCTGGTCTGAAGCCTGGACTCTAAAACCGGGCAAAGGGGATGGGTCTCAGAGCTCCAGCCCAAGCCTGAAAACCTACACTGCAGTTTTTAGCCCTTCAGGCCTGAGCCCATGGACCTGGGCTCTGAGGCTCAGTGCTGTGGTGTTTTATTGCAGTAAGTGATCTGTTGGAATGGATTTCTGCTAGGTGCATTGATTTTAGTGCTCTGTAAACTCTGGTATACTCACTCTTGTTTAAAAACTGGTGAACAAGATACTTTGCATGTTACACTATGAAATAAAATACTTGACCATGAATATACTGCCAAATACTAGCATATTTTTCCAGGTGGATTTGTGAAAGAAAATCTGATGTAATCTCCTGATGGGAATGTACTAATAAAGATCATATTAGTCTTAAACAATAATTTGGAAATTAAAGTAGCTTTTAGGAGGGTGAGGCACTTTATGGTGGCCCTTTTAAATGGAAAAAAGTAAATTACAGATTTGTAAAGGCAATAGTTTTCATTATCCTGGGATAAGGACATAGTTTCTTTTTTTTCAGGTTGGAAAGCAAGTATTGCATATTGTGACAGAAACAAAGCTTAATGTAACCCATTACTTAATTCTTAGTACTGGAGAGAACTCGTAAGTAAAACAGCACAGCTGATGGAAAATTCTGCATAATTTGTAAGAGTTCTATTCAGTTATCATGTTGTTCTGTAACACTACAACCAATCTTGGGTTTACTTATAAAAACTTGAGTAAACACATGAGTTAGAATAAAGATTTTTAAGTTCCTGAATCAAAACTCCATTCCATTCATAATCAAAAACTTGAGGAAGCCAAGATCCATCTCCAAATGTTGTCACTGGCTCTTACATCTCTGTTATGAGATGAATAAAGATTACAGTCCATCAGAGCACTTAAGCGTGTGCTTAACTTGAAGAACGTGAGTAGCATCATCAAAGTAAATGGACTTCTTTGCTTAAAGTTCAACATGCACCTGGGTATTCAGCTGGATTAGGGACAGGGTCCAAGCACTCCTAAACTCTGGAAACAGTTAAGTCTGGATGCCAACTTTGTGGCTCAGGCTCTAGGGTTGCCAACAGTCTAATCACACAAACCCAAACACCCTTGCCCTGCCCCCTCCCTCCATCGCCCCCTCCCTCGGTCACTTGCTGTCCCTCACCCTCACTCAATATTTGTGTTGAAGTGTGGGAGGGGGGTCTCTGGGCTGGGGTGAGGAGTTCTGAATGTGGGAGGGAGCTCTGGGCTGAGCCTGGGGCACAGAAGGGGTGCAAGCTCTGAGAGGGAATTTGGGTGCTGGAGGGGGGACAGGGCTGAGGAAGGGGGGGTTGGAAGCAGGAAGGGGTGCAGGTGCAGGCTCCGGGAGGGGGCTCAGTGCTGAGGCAGGGTATTGGGGTACAGGAGGGGGTGAATGATGCTGGAATTACTTCAAGTCGCAGCTGCGGAAACTGTCGGAAGCCTGCATCCCAAGAAAGGGGAAAAAAACCATGGGCGGGAGTTGTAAGCCAAGCTGGATGAGCAAGCAACTCAGAGAGGGGATTAGGAAAAAGCAGAAAGCTTACAGGGAGTGGAAGAAAGGCGGGATTAGCAAGGGAAGCTACCTTAGTGAGGTCAGACGTGTAGGGAAAAGTGGGAAGGCTAAAAGCCGCTAGAACTGGACTTGCAAAGGGAATCAAACCAATAGTAAAAGGTTCTACGCCACATAAATAAGAAGAAACAAGAGAGAGAAGTGGGGCGCTATACACTGAGGAGGGAACGGAGGTTAAGGATAATCTAGGCATGCCAATATCTAACAAGTACTTTGTCTCGTCTTTAATAAGACTAGTGAGGAGTTTAGGGACGATGGAGGGATGACAAACGGGAATGTGGATATGGGGTGGATATTACCGCATCTGAGGTAGAGGCCAAACTTGAACAGCTTAATGGGACAAATCGGAGGGACCGGACAATCTCCACCGAGGATATTAAAGGAACTGGCGCGTGAAATTGCGAGCCGTTAGCGAGAATTTTAAGCAATAGGTAACTCGGGGGTTGTGCCGTAACGACTGGAGAATTGCTAACGTGGCTATTTTTAAGAAAGGGAATAAAGTGATCCGGGTAATTATAGGCGCTGTTAGCTTGACGTCTGTCGTGTGTAAGTCTTGGAAAAAATTTTAAGGAGAAGTAGTTAAGACATTGAGGTCAATGGTAATGGGGACGAATTGCAACATGGATTTACTAAAGTAGATCGTGCCAAACCAACCTGTCTCCTTCTTTGAGAAGGTGACGGATTACTTAGACAAAGGAAATGCGGTAGATCTAATTTACCTCGATTTCAGTAAGGCGTTTGACACGGTTCCGCATGGGGAACTGTTAGTTAAATTGGAAAAGATGGGATGAATGTGAAAGTTGTAAGGTGGATAAGGACTGGTTAAAGGGGAGACTCCAGCGGGTCGTACTGAAGGGTGAACTGTCAGGCTGGAAGGGGTTACTAGTGGAGTCCCTCAAGGATCGGTTTTGGGACCGATCTATTTAACCTTTTATTACTGACCTTGGCACAAAGAGCGGATGTGTTAATAAGTTTGCGGATGACACGAAGCTGGGGGTATTGCTAACACGGAGAAGGACCGGATACTATTCAGGAAGATCTGGACACCTTGTATCACTGGTATTGGTCAGGAGATCTGGTGACACTCAGCGTTATAGGATCCGCTGAGTAATGTAAAATTGTAGAATGCAGTGATTGACACTAGGAGATTTGATGAATTGATAGATATTATATGCTATATCGATTGGCACGTCTTAGATCAGATTGGTAATTTAGCGGAATTGTAGGGGAAAGGCGCTCTGGGGCCGCATCAGTTATGTGTGGATTATGACTGAGGGGAGAAGTAGACTGTGCTTAGCGGGGCCATTATGTGTGTAGCAGATGGCTGTTAAAAATGGCACATATGCTCGAGCGCATGGTGTTATAGGAATGCAGGCTGTCTGGTCAAAGACACGAGGACGGACTATTGCTCCAGTTCAAGCGTGCGGAGTGCATCTGTGTAGTGCGATAGTCGGTATATATTTCGCAGTCGACGTGGAGTGAGAAGCGACCCGACGTTAGTGTGCTGATTGTGTATATATGGCGCTATTCTGGAGGCTCCCCCTATGTAGAGATAGTATGGAAGTTGCACCGTTGTATCGGTTCCGCGATATCTGTAGAGGATGAATTCAAACTGGACTACATAAGGAGTGATCCAGGGACGGAGGAATGGATACAGCTAGGATGATCCGCTTGATGAAATGAGAAGAACGCTCACCTGATGCTTAAGGGGGGGCTGTTTCGAACACGTTAGCTTGGGCGCTCATCTAGGCGCTTAGTGTGTCCGGGGGGCTGCGGGGATATGCTTGCTCTATATAATATATTCAGGGGATTTACGTTAGGGAGGGAGAGGAATTATTTAAGTTTAGTACTATGTAGGCACCAGGACGAATGGTACAACTGGATATTAGAGTTTAGACTTGAATTAGACGAAGGTTTCTAACATTAGGGAGTGAGTTCTGGAACAGCCTTCCGAGGGAAGTAGTGGGGGGCAAAAGACTTATCTGGCTTTAAGACAAGACTGCTTGTAAGTATTGGAGGGGATGTTATGATGGATAGTTTAATTAGGGCAATTGATTTTGGATTATCGGCAGATAGTCTGCTCGATGGTCTGTGAGGGGATGTTGGATGGATGGAACTGAGTTATCAGGAATTCTTTCTTGGGTGCTGGCTGGTGAGTCTTGCCCACATGCTCAGAGTTTAGTGATCGCCATATTTGGGGTCGGGAAGGAATTTCCTCCAGGGCGGATTGGCAGGGCCCTGGAGGTTTTCGCCTTCCTCTGTGCAGCGTGGGGCATGGGTCGCTGGCTGTGGATTCCCGGCAGCTTGAGGTCTTCAAATCTCAATTTTGAGGATTTCAATACTCAGTCATGGGTCGGGTTGTTATAAATGTGCATGGGTAGGGTTTTTGCCTGCCTTGTGCAGGAGGTCAGACTAGGTGATCATATTGGTCCCTTCTGACCTATGAGTCTGCTCTATTCCACAAAGAGGCAAACTCCAAATACAAGGAACAGAAAGATTCTATCTCTTCCTCCTCCTCCACCAATTCCCTGGTGCTGCAGAGTTTCGCCCTCCGTAGATCTACACAAGAGAATCCCTCCCCTCGTCCTTGCCTACCAGAGAGAAACTACAACGTCTTAAAAAGAAACTTTATATAAAAAAAAAGAGAGAAAAAAGACATCAAAAATATTCTCTGTGCAGTACAGTACAGGCTATTGCTAAATATGGATAAACAGTCTGATTCAAAAG
Source organism: Chelonoidis abingdonii (assembly GCF_003597395.2). Classification (NCBI taxonomy): domain Eukaryota; kingdom Metazoa; phylum Chordata; order Testudines; family Testudinidae; genus Chelonoidis; species Chelonoidis abingdonii. The sequence continues at coordinate 24,313,523 of NC_133773.1, forward strand.
AGATCCAATTGAAACATTCCAGCAAGCTACACACATGCAAATACAACCAAAACCACATAAAGCCTATATTGTTTTTCTACATGTACTTACAATTTGGAAACAGAAGATTAGAAGATAGACAGAACCTTCTTATAGCTGAGAGACAGACAAAAGACTCAGACCCCCAAAAATTCCCTCCTTGACTTTGAAAAAATCCGGTTTCCTGATTGGTCTTCTGGTCAGGTGTTTGGTTCCCTTTGTTAACCCTTTACAGGTAAAAGAAACATTAACCCTTAGCTATCTATTTATGACAGGGGTAGGGATCCCCAACCGCCAGCTCCGCAGCTCCCATTGGCTGGGAAGTGCACACAATGGGAGCTGCGGTGCCAGAGCCTGCCTTAGCCCCTCTATGTTGCTGACCAGGAGCTGACTGAAATAAGCAGGGCCAGGAGGCTCTGCGCTCTGCCCCTACCTACAGGCACTGCCCCTGCAGTTCCCGGCCAATGGGAGCTGCAGAGTTGGGGCAGGGGCAGTTTTTGAATGGACACACACATAGGGCCACAGGGATGTGGTGACTGGGAGCAGTGTGGGACTAGAGCAGGCAGAAACTCTGCCTTAGCCATACTGCACTGCTGGACTTTTAGTGCCTATAATCTCCTGGTTTGGCTTCAGTAGCCTCTGGGAAATAAAACCTGATTACAGGAGATTACCGGCAAAACTGGGAGGGTTGGCAACCCTATCAGGCTCCTCTATGATTGTGACTGTATCACACAAGTTAAAGGGAATTGACAGTTAAAGCTAGAACTTGGCAAAATTCTCAAGTCCACGCAGGGAACCTTTACTCTGGTATTGAACTTCTTATGTGTGCATGGAACTCCCATTAACAGCATGTGAGAGGAACAGAATATCAGTTGTGGGGATCTGAAAGGAAATTTTTCTCCTCTTTTCCTAACTCTGATTATGCATGACAAGAGTGCCAATGAATGAATGCTTTCTGTGTGCCTTGTACCACCAGGGGCACAAAGCTTAAGTCCTTAATGTTACTACACAATCCAACTCTTTCTGTCAGCTGCTGATGCATGATTGTCTGTCGGTTGGTTTAGTTAAAGATGGACAAACTAGAATATTTCTCAAACCTCCCTGACCTTAAACATTCAGGTAAAATAGGGTCTACTCGTAATCTTGGAGTTTCGCTTGACAAAAACAAAACAAGATGGAAGATTTTGCAGAGCTAAAGCCCATTCCAGTTTTTGCCCAGCTTTCATTTCTGCTAGGTCCTTAAGCATAAAGTAATTTTAAAAATTTGGTCAGTAGGGCAGTTAGAAAGCATCTGTGAAGGGTTTGAGGGATTTTCCTGACTATTATGGACATTTTTTTTATTATTGTGATGTTTGTTTCCATACAGGCTTACATCTAAGGCAGGTTGCTAAAATGTTGCTAACTCTAAGTGGCATAAGCTATGTTCAGGAAGAAATAACCTTATCAAAGAACCAGCCAAAGATCCTTTTGTTTATAGACTTATTTTATTTAGATTGCTGTGGGTAGGTATACAGTATTAAGAACAAAGCCATACTTTTGGTTCTATGCCAAACAAAAGACCCTCCAACCTCTCTCCCACCATATTTTACTATCCTTTCAGTCTATTCAACTTTGTCTGCAAAAAGCTAATATGATCACATAGTCACATGACTGAAAGAGCTGGGGCATTAAAATAAACATGAAATGTAGCAAGACTCATCATAGTATCATGAGATGGCAACACTGACAATCGGTAAAAGTTTTCCTTCAGGCACACATGCGGGTCCCGCTGAAGTCATCAGGAGTTGCGCACGTGTTTTTACAGGAGTCTAACTGCATTGACTTCGGTGGAGTTAATCCTGATTTACAATAGTGGTGACAGCAAACTCAGACCAATTTGTTTTTAACAAGTGCCCTAAATTCAGTTGTGTTAGTCGTAGATTGCCGTTGCTTATGTACACAGCTCAAGTTGGAAGATCAACACCCCACTGTCATAATTCATATTGTTCCTTTGTTGGCCAAAGCCAGTATTCAGTAAGGCTGAATTAACAATGAAGGATATATCTGCAAAGGAGAAATCTTTTTGTAAAGATGAAAGCTCATATTGTAAAAACCTCAATTGCAAAAAGATCCGAATACTACACAACTTGCTTATGAACTGGGACAGCTCAGTCAGTCATATATAATTCAGAAATTATTAGATCCAAAATAATTACTTTTCTTCAAAGTAATGTTAACATCCCTGAATGCAACACTAAGTGAAGCCCAAGATTTATGCTCAAGGTTACTACAGTGTTCTCAAAATAATAATCTCTATTCATTTGCATTGTCGAAAAAGCTGTACAAATATTAAGGGCTAGATTCTGCATAGCCTTTAGTAAGGGGTGGATAGTAGAAAGGAGCAGCAGCTACTGTTCTCTTCCCTGACTTGGAACAATTAGAATAAGGACCAGGCAGATCTGCAGTCACTGTCCTCAGAGCAACTGGTAGCAGCTGCTTCCTCCCTGAAAGTGGATGGGAAAGGGTGAAGGGTAGCAGGATGGGTGGAACCTGTAGGCCACCTACCCAGGCTAGAGTGGGAGGGGCAATATACTGTCTGAGTGTATGTGGTGATGTGCAAGCTCCCCCACGCACATTAGGGAATCAATCCTAGGATGCATCCTGTCTCTCTAAGAATGTTTCCATCCTTGCCCTGAAGTGTAGGTCCAGTCTGGTCCAAAATGCCACGATCTCACTCTAATTGGTAATGTAATTCTCACGTTACCACTCACAGGTAGGTAGTGTTATCCTTATTTTATACATGGGGAAATAGAGGGGGATTGGGTGATGGATTAGAACTGAGATATTTATGGCTACTACTCTTGTGTTGGGTGTTCTCTGTTCTCTGTCACCTTGATGTCTGTGTGCAGCCTCTTGTAAAAAGTGATATGGAATGATATTATATATTGCACATATCTTATAAAACATACATGCATGTATTTACACCTGAATTAATTAAAAAGGACTTCAGCTAAATAGTGCATTGTATATTCATTTTTGCTTTTTTCACGTTGGTTGGTTTTAGGAGTGGGATAAGTGTTGCAATATAGTTAAGTGCAATTGCAGACACCCCCATAGTATAAGTTAAAAAAAAAAATATAGTATCTTTAAAAGTACTGTGGAGTACAGTGTGTTATAAAACTCATTTACATTAAGCCATCCTAGTGTCTCATCACTTAACTCCAGCTCCCAAATAGGTTTGCTTTATAGAAGCAAAGACACTGTGCAAGAGGAGAAGGGAGGCATAATGGGGGGGAGAGAGAGATAAGAATTATCACTTAAAATAAATAAAAGGAAGCCCATCACAGACATAATACTTTTATAGGCAAACTTGTTTTCTAGATGAGATAGGGGCATATTGTGTGCATTTATGGAGAAGAGTTTTGATGGGAAACTAGCTGAAGGGTATGGACTGCTCATCTCAAAATCTTCACATTTTTTGTTTTTTGAATCAAGCTATTTACAGATCTCCCCCCCCCCCCACTAACCTGCATGAACCTGCAAATTGCACACAACAAGAATGTTTTTTGTTTCCGTTTGTATCCTGAATAGTAGTTGTTAGCCTTCTAACCAAGAGATGACTCAAAACTAACCTGCAGACTTGGCATCTTCTTTCAGAGTTTAGTTTTTAATCTGTTTTCAGTAGGGAACAAATTCCAGATACCAAGCACGCACATTTGCACATACGGTGTCCACCTGGTTTAGTGAGGTGTCCATGTTGCTAAATCCTTGCTGAGATCATACTAAATTTACCAAAGATCTCAAAATAGAGCTGTAAGAATCAGTGTATATTTAAATACTGGTGTAAATATGCAGTTACCCATTCAATAGATTGTATTCTCCTGTTTTGAAACCAAAAATAAAATAGCAATTGCTGTTTATAAGAATCTGACTACTCTGATCAAATTATTTAAAATCTAGGGGCCAGCAATTGAGCTATGATGGTTTATATCTGATGAGTACCTTGCCCTAGAGCTCTGATCCTGCAGAGATTTAAGTATCTGCTTAACTTTAAGAATGTGCATAAATATCTGCAGGATTAGTGAACGCATCCTGTTACTGATATTACGATCCCATCTATCCTGAGTGTCAGAACACTGAGGATCTTATATGGCATAAATATGAAGAACTTGGAGTTTGCACCGTAGGGTAGTTTTTCTTTCTATGTGTGAGAATCAGTAATATTCTAAGATTAGTCTGACAGCACATTTCTTTTTCTTGTCCCTCGATTAAATAAACAAAAGCAGCTAAAATGACAGATGATATAGCTTAAATGAAATATTTATCTTAGAATATGTTTCTAAGTGATGCTCCATTTGTAAAGGTGAGAGTGCTCTGTGACAGCCTTTGATTTAAGTAGCAATTTTGGTGAGATTGCACTATTCTATGGCTTTCTTGTACCAGTGTATAAATGAAGAACTAGCGCTAATAGAGTGCACCTTCACTCTGCGACCTTCTGTTGTTATGCTCCCCTTTCCTGATGGGTGCTTGCACTCTGGCATCAAATCCATGGAAGTCTGTGGTAAGAACCCTCCTTCTTTGTGCATGCCTAACACAACGTGCTAAACTCTCTGGCTCTCTAACAGAGAGGGTTCTGTGTCTACGTTCTTAGCAGTTTCAGTACTAAATAAATCACACTGTCTTTATCTCCAAAACATTATGAATTGCCCTGTATTTCTAGTAACTGCATTGTGCATCCTAACATGCTTTCATTTCTTTGAGGATACTGTCACTGGATTTAAGGCATGATTAATTCATCATTGTAGTCAGGTTATTAAACAGCTCTTACGATGTTCTCCATAATACAACTTTAAGGGGAAGGATAAATGGAGTGAGACTGGTTAGCATGAATTTATGCTTGATTTAGGGCCAATCCTTAACTGATGTAAATCACATAGGTGCAGTGACTCTGATTGGGCTATGTGATTCAATACACAAGCTGAGAGTCACAAATTGGTTTCCACTACCACATCTTAATAGTAGTAATTTGTATTTGCTGGATATGGTTGTCTTTCATCCCAGGGTCTGAAAACACTCTTTAAAATATTTTTAAGGCCTTCAGCAACCCTAAATTGTAACCATCAGAAAGCTAGATACATTTAAGTATATTGGAGGAGAGGGATAGCTCAGTGGTTTGAGTATTGGCCTGCTAAACCCAGGGTTGTGAGTTCAGCCTTTGAGGGGGCTACTTAGGGATCTGGGGCAAAATCAGTACTTGGTCCTGCTAGTGAAGGCAGGGGGCTGGACTTGATGACTTTTCAGAGTCCCGTCCAGTTCTATGAGATAGGTATATCTCCATATATTATTCAAGTCAAGTCACTTGGATCCAGGTCATAAAGCACATCTGTAACAGAGCAGGGAGTAGAACCCAGGAGTCTCAAATCCTAATGCCCAGCAGTAACAAAATGACTGACTACACTTTCTCAAGACTAAACATCATTCTGGTTCACTATGCATATCGCTGCATACATTGCTCTCAGTACTGCATGTGAATAAACAACCTTTATTCGTAGTGTTCAATGTGCACTGATAAAAATGAATTATTTGATGCCAAAGGCACATCAGTTTTTCAGAATGCGTAAATTATATGCATGTCATGCATTATGGCATTCAGTCTAGTGCTTCATGACACGTGACATCAGCATATGTGAAAGCTGCAAGAGAGAATGTGTAGAAGAAGGCGGAAAGAAAGCTTTAAGCTTTGCTTATACTGGCTTCATATTTCCTCCCTCAAAATGTCACGATGGGGTAGGAAGTATCCATGATGTATAAAATACCATATAGGTCTTGGTTGTGCCCGGAGGGATCATACTCTCATTGGTCTTTACGCTGCTCAGCACTTGTGTCAAATTATGTTTGCAAACAGATTTTTTTTTTGTTTAGAAGAAGAGTCCAGGTTGAAAGAGTGCTTTGGTGGAGTCCAGCTATCAAAACCAATACTGCACAAAAGCTACATGTTTCAAAAAACCCAAATACTAGGATGTTTGGAAAGCAATAGTTGAGGAATCCAGACAGCTTCCCTAATATCTTATAACCTTGTATCACTCATTCTTGCTCTCATCTATACTTAATTTTGCCCACTAGGGTTTGCAAAGGGCACAATGAAAAATGAATAGTAGGAGGTCACTGGAAACTATAAAATCCCATTTTCTATTCCATTTTCCTAACTCCTAGCAACTTGGTCATGTTCTCTGGAGTGGCTCATGTGACACACTCTCTCCTGAGTGCCAATCTCAGGGCAGACTGTCAAGAAGCAGGGCAACCCCTTCCTCCCCCACCCCCACCCTTGGTTGTATGTTCTGTAATTAGATTTCACAAACCCAGTAACAAGAGGGAATTCATAAAGCATTATAACAGTCCTACTATGGAGTCAGACCATCCCCTTCAGCATTCCAGTCTATCTTGTCACCCAGGCAGGTGAGACTTTGTAATAGACGGTCCCTTACATCAAAAATTACATCAGTATTCAGGCTACTCTCAGTCCCACAGGACCAGTCACTCACCCCAGGTCAACTATAATTCAGTTATCAAAATGAAGACAAGACTTGTAGCCAGTCCTGTAGCAATCTAAAGGTTTATTGACTAGGAGAAAGAAATGTTACTTACAAAGTGAAAGACGGTAAGATAGAAACACAAATGAGAGAGCATTAGGTTCCAAAAGAGGATACAGTATGTACACTTTATAAGTCCCTTAGGTCTAACCCAAGCTAGACCACTGTAGATTCCTTGATTATGCTTAGAAATCCTCTCTCCTCATCATTCAAGCAGTACAGGAATAACAATTTATCCTTCAAAGGCATTTGCTATTCCCTTTCCCTGTGTTGAAGTTGGGATGGGATGAGAACTTACTTGAGCACTTAACTCTTCAGGAGTGTGGGAAACATTCAACAATCTTTAGTCCAGGGGTCGGCAGCCTTTCAGAAATGGTGTGCCGAGTCTTCATTTATTCACTCTGATTTAAGGTTTCGTGTGCCAGTAATAATTTTAACATTTTTAGAAAGTCTCTTTCTATAAGTCTATAATACATAACCAAACTATGGTTATATGGAAAGTAAATAAGGTTTTTAAAATGTTTAAGAAGCTTCATTTAAAATTAAATTAAAATGCAGAGACCCCGGATGGGTGGCCAGGGTGTGAGTGCCACTGAAAATCAGCTCGCATGCCGCCTTCAGCACCCGTGCCATAGGTTACCTACTCCTGCTTTAGTCCATGATGGCTTGTCTGATGTCTGTTTGGTCTTCATTTGTTGGGGAGGAGAATACCTCTTGTAATAAAATATTTTATGCTTTTTCTCCTGACTGTGGGCAATTTTACAGCTTTAGCAAACATTTTTATAGTTTAAAGAGCAAACATTACTGTATAACATGGGATACAGATATTATAAGTAGGATAAATACTTGCTGCATCCTACAAGCATTTCAAGTCTAAACATATTGTTATAACTCTACTATCTATTTTAATTGTATTTAACACAGAGGTAAGCCAAAATAGTTTCCATCTATGCAGTTGCTAGCATTCAGTGAGGTCTGGTGCCTTGATGTTAGCTGGCACATAGTCTGCCAGCATCACAACCTTGTTATCTGGAATCTGCGGATATACATATTCAGCCTTATCTGTTTTAATTAATTTGGAGAGGAAGAGTTGGTGATTTTTTATTTTTGTTTTGTTCTTAAATGAGCTTCAAAAGTTTCAATCAGGTTAATAAGATATGAAGGAGGAGATTCCTATGCTGTCTGATCTTCAGAGGCCATCTGAAGTAGGGATCCTCTAATGCAGAGTTTAACAAGTCTATGAGAGGTAGGGAGTATGACACTTTACCTCGGGGGAACATCCTGCACCCCTATGTTCATCCTTATAATATGATTGTGGTGTCCAATGCAAATTTTGTCATGTTGGGTGTCTTCAGAAGGTTCATGATACACTGAGCATTGTTGCTATAGGTTGTAATTTAATGTAGATAGTTATGAGGCTGAAAATGTGTCCTCCTGGCTTAAAACAAGCCCAGGCAAAATTCTCCAGGAGCAGAAGGGCAGTTTGTACCTTATCAGGGTATGTATGGGACAAGCCAAGCCCAGCATGAGCAGTCCATACTCTTCATGCAGGGGGGAAGGACAAGCAAAACCAAACCAAAAGAGGGGCCTTCCAACTTAAAGCACAATTGTCTTCCCTGCAGAGATTAATCTAAATATTATATCATGGCTGATTTTTGTTGTAGATATCTTTAAAAGTTAAATTTTCAACCACCTTTACTATTTTAAAATGTTACACATCTAGATCCTTTATTTCCCCATATATGTTTTAAAAAAAAATGGGGGGGAAGGAGTTGGAAAAACATCCTTTTGCTTTGAGATACATGTATGTATTTTTTTTAAACATAGTTTGTTTGTTCTTTCTAGGGAATAAATTATTTCCGTTCCACTGAGAACTCTCCATCAACTTACAAGCCATTAAAGTTTTATAAGCTGGTAATTAACAGGAGACTTCCAATACACTCTTGTGTGTGTATGTAACGGATTTATGAATGAATGTTTATTCATGTAAAATTGCCTTGGAATTCTTATTCCCTTGTCCTATTCCCATCCACATTAATGCTGAAGGAATTCATCCCCATTAAAGCCAGAACAATATATTATCAAAATGAATAAGAATGACTTGCTACTTGTTACAGTACAGAATGGTGATGATACTGCTTACATTTTCTATCACTATTTTAATCTTAAAAGCGTTTTACAGGCTCCATACACTCCCACATTCCATCCAAAGAAACCTAGGCTTTGGGACTCCCATGATAGAAAGGCCATTTTGAGGAGGTCTCAGCAATATTAGCTATTCAGTACTCCCTATTCTAAAGTCATAATCTCAATTAGAATTCCAGTTTTCCTATCACCGAGGACACTTCTTTTCACTAGATCAGAACACTCTTAGTGTTCTTCGTAGTAATTTTTTTTTTTTTTTTTTTTTTTGTAAAATAGGTATGTGGCTACCATTCATCATGAAGCAAAATGCCGGTTAACACCAGACCCATGACTTGCCCCTTCACTACCAAACGTATTGATATTCAGGTCTTGTCAGTAATTGGAGTCTGTAGCAGAGCTAATCTCCAGGCACCCTAACAAGTGTAGCAGGCCTGTAGTAGTAAGCCTCCTGACTGGCTACACCTCCTGAAAGGTGGGAAGAGCTAGCAGACCATCTCTTAAGCCCAGCAGCAACATCAGTTTGTCAGCTACTCAAAGCATTTACCCACCTGTGTGATAGTTCTTGTTCCTGCCTGGACCCAGCTCCGTCCCCGCCACCCTTGCCTCCCGTCACTCCAGGTAAAGGGTTCTGACCCTCTACTCGGATGCCTGACTTCTGATTCCAGCTCTGATCCCTTCCTCTGGCCTCTGACTTTGATTTGGATCTTAGGCTTCTATTCCTGGCCAGACTCCTGCCCCAACCATTAGGCATGACTGCCTGCATCCTGGTCTCTGACAGAGCAGCTGAAACACCAAACAATAAGAGAACTGGAGCTGATATGGCAAACGTGGAGGCTATGAAGGCCAATATCACTTTGACTGAGATACTGGAAGCCTTGCAGGCCCAGGTTGCCGTTCTGCAGGAGCAGAATGCCATCCTGTAAGCTCAAGTTGAGCCACCTTTAGCTCTCTCTTCTCTCTCCCCTCCCCCTACCCTTTTCAGTGGCCTCAAGTTCCCCTTGGGACATGCAGCTACTGGCTGTCAAGGTGACTTTCAAGGAGGGGTGCCACCCTTAGAAGGAGCCCAATTCTCAGTCCAAGTCCTGATGGCTCAAAAGAACGTGTAGTATCTATGGAATGCTAGACACTGTAAGTGATATTACATCAGTTCATCCATCTTCTTTGCTCACTTTGACTTTGTGGTAACCTGTCACCCAGGGACAAGAAACAGGAAGACTGACGCCCTATCCCACAAAGATGAATATCTCAAACCTCTGCCACTGTGCTCAAGGTGTCCACATTTTTCAACAGTTTAATTAAAGTCTGACATCCTTCATCCACTCTACTGCTCAAAAACTTGTTCACAGCTCAGACCTTGAACGATGCAGAAACCTAACCTGACTCGGAATTCTGATTACAGAATGGACTCCTCTATCACAAGGGTTCTGTTCCTCCTGGAGGGACAATCTAGGCTTCGAGTATTGAAACTTTGACAAGATTTGCTGTTTACAGGCTATTTTGGCCAATTCAAGATGTGAAATGTCATGTGAAGGAGCTTCAGTGGCCAGGCCTGTGAGCTTACATCAAGGATTATATTCAATTCTGCAACCTCTGTGCTTGTACCAAAAACCAATGATTGAAACCCCAAATATCCTCCAGCTTTTGCCCAGTCCCCTCAACCCTTGGTCTATTGTGTCAATGGACTTCATTGTAGAACTGCCACACTCCCAGGGACAGTCAGTAATCTTGGTTGTTGCAGACCTCCTAACAAAGATGGCACACTTCATCCCATGCATACTGTTTCTATGGCATGGGAGTTGGCTTGGTTCAGGAAAATGCCTTCTGCTACCAGGGATAACTAAGGACATCTCCTGATTCTGGCAGGAATTTCTCACTCCTGGGCATTGAGGCTTTCCTCTCATCCACCTGTCACCTACAGGCTAATATCCAGGGTCAGTTAACTCCTTTCTGAGTTACTACCAGGACAGCTAGCTCCCTCTGCTGAGTAAACATATAACAATGGAGGCAATGACTCGACTCCTCATAGCCCATTCTTTGCAAATGTTCACCCCTGGTTCTACCCAGACTTACTCATAAGTTTCCCCAGTAACAGCTGCTGAAGATTTAGCCTTCTATCTATACCAGGTGCGCCAGAAGCTCACAGAACACATGTAATCTGCTAAATACATTTTATAAATGCCCATGCAGACCAAGCCCATCAGGCTGTAAAGAATCTGTAAGGGAAAAGGTATGTGTCTCGGCCTAGAAACTTACACCAAGCCGTCCATTTGCCAAACTAGTTAGTTAACCAATACTTGGGTCCCTTCAGAATTATAGAATGGGTAAACCCAATGGCCTTTAGGTTACAGGTGCCTGAATCCTTGAAGATGGATCATATCTCACTTACAAGCTCTACACCAAGAACCCATCCATAACAGTCCACAGACAGGATGTACTTTATCCATGGAATCCTCAACTTTTGGCGAGTTATGGGAAATCTCCAGTACTTGGTCGACTGGGAAGGCCACAGTCCAGACAAGTGGGAACTGGTGGCGAATGTCAATGCCCTGGACCCATTGCAGACCTTCCATTGGAAGTATGCTGAGAAATTGGGCCTGGAGGAACCTAGGAGGTGTCTTCAAGGGTGGCTGCAGGGGTACTGTCAGGAATCAGTACTCGCAGCCAAGCTATTCTCTGGGCAACCTAACAAGTGCAGCTGGCCTGTTGTAGGCTGTCTGATGTGCTACACTTCCTGATAGGTAGGAAGAGTCAGCACACCAGCTGTTTAAGCCCAGCAGCAGCAACAGTTTGGTGACTACTCAGAGCATTTACTTATGGCTGTGATAGCTCCTGTGCCTGCTTGTTCCCAGATCTGTTTCTGCTTTGGGCCCAGCCTCTTGCCTCATTTCAGGAATCTCTGACCCTTGTTTCCAATACCTGACTTCTGAATTTGGCTCTGATCTCTGATTTTCTATTCCTGATCTGTCTTCTGCGCTAACCACTTGCCCTGACTCCAGTTCCAACCAGTAGGCATGATAAACCACATTCTGGCCTCTGACATGTCTGAATCCAGACTTAAGAACTGACCTTGGCTCTGGGCTGTGCCAAAATTCCTTAGCTTTGATGAATTTTGTTTCAGAACATAAACTCAGCTACTTAGCTCCATCTCTAGTTGTTAATGGTATATTTGCAGGGAGAAAATAAGATGTTGGGGCTAATGACTTTTCAGTGCATGGAAAAGGCATATAATGTCCCGCAGTAGTCACTCTGCAGTCTGGAAACTGAAATATTTGGCCTGCTGTAGAAATTGAATTCAGACCACTTCAGGGTAAGTGGTACAACTGCCATTTAAATCAGTGGGAGTAACAACCACTTATACAATGGATGACTGGCCCTTGGAATGGTGTGCAAATCAAGTTGCCGTAGTTGGTTGCTTTTCCTGCTTCTCTCCCTACTTTCCTCACATTCAGTGTGCTAAACTTGCCAGATGTGCCCATCTTTTGCCAAGTTGCATCCGATATGTAATTTACCCCATCACTTACATCACAGCTGAATTTGGCTTGAAAGCATATAGGAGTTGCACCCACTTACTCCACGATGCATATGGCTGAATTTGGGTGTTTCTTTTTAATCTGATCTCAAAGCTGACCTCTTCTGTCTTGGTTAAATGCACTGCCTCTGTTCCTATAAGCCATGCTGCCTCAAATGTGTCCACATGGCTCAGTGCTAGCGCACTCACCCTCTGAGTCGTGAGACTGTACGTTTTTAATCCCAGCTCCAGGACGTTGTCATGTCCAGTGCTGACACTTCAGAGGTAATAACCCAACATCCCTTCTGTCTTGTTCATGTGACTCTTCAGACAGATGGATATTGAAAACCCATGACTTTTTTTTTTACACAAGTAGGATATAATTCCTCTCAATAAAATAGATTCCAGATATCCAAGGGTGCATGAACTGTTGTTGAATGCACCTTAGTTGCTAGCTTTGTCTACAGTCTGTCCCGCTTCTACTTCACTGCTTTGTAAAGTTCTTTGAATGTGACCGATGTGGGAAATAAAAAAAACCAAATTCTTTTGTGTTAAAGTCTTGAAAGGCAGCACATCCCCTCACTCATCTCAAACCTACTCCTCAGCCTCCAGCATTGTAGTTAAGTTTGAGTTAAAACCAAATTTCCAGCAGAGCTTCATTTTGACTAAGAGCGGAGCTGAACTGACTTTGAGAAGACTTCTTTTTTATATATAGCAAAGAATATTTATTTCTGTTATCATGAGATCAGTATTGGCTCTTCGCATAGATGCTGTTACACTTGAAATTGTATCCACATGCTTCTGGATCTGAAAAAAAAACAAAACCTGACCCGATTTGATTGGTATTTTGAAATGCCACGTTCAGAGTTAAATTACTGTGCACCTTATATCAATCACACTCGATCATTTTTTTGTTTCTCACTGACTTACTAGTTCCTATTTATTCCCGTCACCCTTTTATTATTACTTCACACGACGAAATGAAATAATATTTGTATATTTGTTGTTTATCTGTTAGATTATTTTTCCATTTCGTCACTGCAAAAGTTTTTCAACATTTACAGAATCGATTTTCATTCATTTCCTAGAAACAAATGAAGCATATGAGTAGGTAGTATGTACCGTGCAGAAAAATATAGCTGAAGGGACCTTATGCTGAACACCGCTGTCCTCCTGGCACTGTGGGAAAACTTGTCCTTGTAAAAGAACAATTATTGGTCTTGTTCTCTCACATGTAAATCAGAGGTAATTCCATTGAAGTCAAGGGAAATAGCATAAAACCATGAGGCCTGTAGTTTCCATTGCTTTTTGAGGTGGAGGGAGCAATGTTCTTTGCTTGAAATTTCTGTTAGCGCTGGTTCACAAATGTGGTAAACGTCTGTCTCAAATCTGGACTTAGCGTTCAAAATCTGAGTGTTTACTGTGAACCTCCCCCAAGCTTATACCCAGCTTGGATCTGATATCGCTGCCACCAACCAGGATTTT